>NC_140635.1:34607849-35025349 GCF_057382275.1 Copadichromis virginalis | reverse complement strand
CCTCTATGAACCATCCTAGACTTATGTAAGGTAAGGAGATGATCACTTGAGCGAAGGGCTCTTATGCAAAACTCAGATGTCCAGTGACCATTGCTCAATTACAGCCATTGCTAAACTGAAACTGAATGACTCTCCATCACCTGCCTGTGAGTTTTATTTCAGTTATCAGTTTTAATCCATCATAATTCTGTTTGTTTGGGGATTCTGTTTTTATGCTGACAGCATATAAACAGCATTTTGTCCTGGTGTAGAGACCTGAGTAAATCTGGTCTTTAGAGTGCCCCGATCATGAAAACACTAATTAGAATCAATTCTATACCTTACAATATAGGAAATTAAGTCATTATATTAACTGTTGATATAGCACCTTATTTTGAAGTAACTGGCTGTGTGTAATGGACAGAGAAGTAGCTTCACACATGGACAACACTAATCACTTGAAACCGCTCGGCCTGTCAAGCAAGTACATTTTAATTAGCTGCACTATACCATCATGATAACCTGCTGAAGTTCATCAAAACTGGTGCAGAGGTCAAATTAAATTGCAAAATAGACAAGATGGCTATAGCGACTATGACATTACCCTTTGGTTTAGGAGTCTGCTTTAGAAGTCTGAGTATCTGCGTCTTTGCTGTCACCACTGAAAAGCCTTAACTGGCCTGTGAAGCTTGGTTAGCAAGCTGTATTCATAAACTATACAGATACAAACCCAAGAACCAAGACTAAGTGCTGCTATTTTCCTTCATCAACACTAAAACTACAGCCTGGCTGTAGCACACAGCAGGCTGTTTTATCTTTCACAAAACGCGTAAGGCAATAAAAGTAGCCACGCATCTCATCTGCCCAGTATTGAAATGGATTCGTTTTGTCTTTTTTAAGTGACCTTTTTATAGTTGTTATGAAGTGAGAAGCCACCCATGGAAACCAAAATAGTTTTTTGAACTAGTCTGCAAATATGTATTTTAACAATGAAGACTGGCTCTAAGTTACTGCATTACTTTGCTACACCCCAGATGTCGTCACTAGGACGTCTAGCTGTAAATTCAGTTCTCCCATAGCAGGATACTAATGCTTGCACATCTGGACTGGAGGTGTGTGGGCTTGGGTGTGTGTATTTGTTTGCAGGAAGAAAAGTGTAAATGTGCAAGGGTGAGCGGTGCACTGAGTGATGCATACACACAGTGGCACACATACCAAACCCTCTAATCAGGTATGTTTCCTCTTGGCCAGGCTGATGAATTAGAGAGCCCTAAATGTTAATCTGTCTGATCTGGTGTTTGTGTGCGTTCACATGGGTGACCTGTATGTTTGATCTTAAGCTTATGCAGATCTTATACACGTGCATGTAAGTGACAAAGATTTAGATAACAGGGACGAGCATGCCTGGAATGCTGAGGTGAGTGTCGCCACGGGAGACAGGCCTCACAGTGAGAGGAATCAAGGGAATGTGAAACCGTCTCTTCACATATGCACCAAGCACTCTAATTGCCGGTTATTCTGTTTCTGAGGATTATGTCCATACGAGGCAGAGCAGTGAGCCGTGGTGGGCAGAGTCTGGATCAAATCAAGTCAAATTAACACCGTGTCAGGATCACAAGTACCTCTCCTCCTCATTTTAAGTGGCGAATTAACCAGGAACACACAGGGCAGACAAATGGGATGAAGATGGAGGTTGAGACATTAAAACAAGATAACTGCAATTTGGATCAGGTTCATCTGCACTTAAGGCTAAATATTGCAGTGTGTGTTCAGAACGCTTGCCTTTAAATATAATATACTACACATTTAGGATTTTTAGTGTCTCTGGGAAGGATTTGAAAGAATAAAACTTGAATGAAAAATGCAGCAGTGTGTTTTGTCTTGTTTTCTATCTCTCTCACTCTCCACGTACAGCATTTATTAATATATACTATTCCTGTCTGTCTCTGTCAGAGCAAGGCTCAGGAAGTTATCTGAACCTAACGGACTTAATTGGCTTCCCCCTCCCTCCCTCTGTGTCCTTCACTGCTGGCTTTGAGGGTCATCCAGCCTACAAATTTGGGTCTCAAGCCAATGTCGGCCGACTCACCAAAACCTTTGTGCCGGGATCGTTCTACCGGGACTTTGCTATCATCGTCACGGTAACCCTACAATCTTCTAGCCTCCTTGATTGTCAACATGCTCAGTTGTCATAACTAAAGATATGACGGTTTATGAGGGCGAATGGCTCCTTGTGTCATCACCGTGTGAAATGTCGACATTAAAGCAAGACTCATATGTTTGTCCCTGTTTAAAAACTGTGAATACAGAAAAATATCTCTTTAATGTTTTCATATACTCACTTATGACTGAATTTCATGTGAAAGGGATGTGGAAGCAAAAGCTTAAAGTCTTTTTTTTTCCTCACACCATCGTATTATTCCAGGTGCGCCCAGCTAGCCAGAGAGGTGGCATGCTCTTTGCCATCACAGATGCCCAACGCAAGGTGGTGAAGCTGGGTTTGGCCCTCACTCCAGTTCGCGAGGGCCTCCAGAGCATCTTGCTGTACTACACTGACCAGGAGCAGGCCTCCCACAGCCACAAAGCGGCTGCCTTTAGCGTCCCAGATATGACTGACCAGTGGACACGATTCACGGTGAGCTTCATCCAGGTTAACGACGAAAGATAAAAAGACTCTTCCACTAAGATGAGTGGTTTAACTTTGTCCAAGTCATTGTGGACTGACGTCTGTTGTCTCTGCCTGTCAGGTGGTGGTGGAGCATAATGAGGTCCGTCTCTACTTGGACTGTGGAGAGGCCGAGAGTAAGGACTTCCATCGTAGGCCAGAGAAACTCACCTTTTCACACAATTCAGGCATTTTTGTAGCTAATGCAGGAAGCATGGGGCTTGACAAGTTTGTGGTAAGTGAAAGTTTAATATTAATGTGGTAACCGAAAATGAGAGAAAGAACGAGAGAAAGAACTATATATTTTCTTCTTTTTTTCACATTTAACTAGCCAGTACTCTAAATAAATCTGTCTCTAAATAAAGACCCCATATCGATTTTGATGGTAAGAAAGGGAAGCAAAAACTTCCACTGACCAAACAGAAAATGTTTGAAAAATCTGCCTGATTTGAGATGGAAAGACCTAGAAGTAATTAATTTTATGCAGTTTTTCATTGGTTTGGTTGAACTGTTTCCTCGGTAGAGTGAACTGTTCTTGTCTCTCTTTGGGAGACTTTTCTTAATCATAGCGTCAAGATGTTTGGCCAGTTTTTATTTATTTAGGACAGTTTCCACATCCTAATGCAAAATGAATACACGTTTTTCTGGACTGGATAAGAATACAGCCAGGCCTACAGATCACACACAGAGAGGAAGTGAGAGGGGAGGATATATGGGGGAGTAAATCAACTGCAGATGAGGAAGTTGAAGATATCAACATGGCTTGGTTGTGGTGTGATCAAAGGCAGACCGTGGAGTGCTGCATCGTGATAGGGCACAAATGCAAACTTGATGTCATTTCTCATTCAGGAAAAAAACAAAACAAAAATGTTTGTGTGCTTGTCATTGAAACAAATGTCTGTGCAATGTCAACTCCGACGTTTCCAGAATGAATACATGACGTTCTTTGGCCAAAAGGAATGAAAATCTATTACAAAAGCCACTTTGACACATGACTTCTTTTCCATCTCAACTATCTCCACACAAAAAGAAAAGATAAAAAATGAAAGAAATACGAGCTGGGAGCAAATTGCTGTGATGAGACACCCTTATCACCTCACTCTGCTTCGTTCAGTGTAGCTTGACTGTCTGAACAGGTTATCTGAAGCATGATGGCAAAATATGTGCACGCTCAGCAGCAGTACGTGCACTCGTGCCCATCTGGGACAGTGTGCGTGCGTGTGTGCATGTGTGTGCGTGTATGCGTGTGTGTGTGTGTGTTTGTGTGTGTGTGTGCGTGCATGTGTGTGTGTGTGTGCCTATTACCTCACATTTTGCTGTGATACAGTGTGTCTGGTATCACTGTCAGACTTTCTAAGAGAGATCCACAGTCCTGAATAGAAGTGCTGTGACAGAAGAATAGAAGCTTTAATTTTTGTCAAATATTCCAAACACTGATCACTGAAACTAAAGTAAATTTTTTAATGCTTCAGAATAACTTCCCAATTATATGTCAGAGGTATTTCAAGATGGCTGCTGAGTGGCAAGACAGAGTTTTTCCTCTGTCTATTCTAATTACAGCAACTGCATGTAAATATGTCCCCACCTTTTAGACTGAGGATAGTCCATGAAACATTTTAATGGGGACTGTTTAAACAGATAGCTCTGGATGACTCACAGCTCACAATAATCTCTGCTGATTCCTGCACAGTCCATCATTTCCTCCACTGTCTGAAACGAGCAACATTCCCTTTCAGCTAACTTTCCTCTCACTGGCTCTTTCATACAAAGAGCATAATTTATTCCAGGTGGGCGGAGCTTTTATGCCCACAATCAGAGCTGTGTTTGAAATGACCATACGAGGAGTCTCAGTGAGACAGCACACTACACTTGGGATGCAAGTGTTATGCAGTGTTGTGCATAATGTACATATGTTGTGTACATTTCCAAATAGTTATGGACCTAACTGCATGTACAATGTAATCAGATGACAGTTATTATGTTGCCAACAAATCACACAAAGAAGTCTGTAGACCAGTAACTAGATGGACACTTGGAGTGCCTGCATCACGATTTTAAAGAAATTGATCCAGTTCACACCAAAATGTGACGTGTTATCTCTTTGCCCTCATCTCAACTAAGATTCATCAATCTTAAGGCATAAGCCAGTGATTCCATGACCCATTTTTAATTAGATTGTTAGTCTTTCTCTTAAATGTAGCTCGAGTTACTACCTATGATGAATTATGAGAACACAGAGAAATGAGACTGAAAACATATCTAATGTTTGGTGGACACCTCCACAAAGGCAGCATCACTGCTTTGTTGTTTCATTTGTGTTATTATTTGGTCTTACCAGACTGATGCTGAGGACACAACGGAAGAACTAATTCTAGCACTGCTCAGACAGACAGAAGCCCAACGGTCACAGCAGTCACTGAACTCCCGTCAGTCAGCCAGCACAAGCCTTCCTCTCCATGCAGTGACATGTTTCACATTTCCTTTGTTTTTTCCTCTGCAGGGTTCGATTCAGCAGCTGGTCATAAAAGACGACCCAAGAGTGGCTGAGGAGCAGTGTGAAGACGATGATCCTTATGTGAGACACTCCGTAACTTGTTGCTGAAATGCAAACCTTTCTAACACAAAGCCACAGTCTGCCTAGCGATATTTTAAAATGCTGTAAAAACTTACATGTCAATCCACAGCTCCCCCTTGTGGTTAAAATTACTGGTTGTAAGGATTTGTGCTAAAAGGGGTTTTTTTTCACCAATGAATGTATAATATGACGTTTGATAAAGGCCTCGGGGTACGCCAGTGGAGACGAGGCTTTGGATGACAGAGAGACAGAGAAAGACCTGAGGAAGACCGCACAGGTGAGAACGCCTGGCTCAGCACGGGTTGGCTGGTGATGGCTGGATGGATTACTTTAGTCCACTCCATCCATCAGTGTGTGTGTGTGTGTGTGTGTGTGTGTGTGTGTGTGTGTGTGTGTGTGTGTGTGTGTGTACATGTTTAGACATCTTTGTGAGGAAAGAAAATTGGCATACGATACCTGTGGGGAGCAACAGTCACTGATGGGGACAAAATGTCGTCCCCACGGGTTTGAGGCATTTTTGAGGCTCAAAATGTGATTTTAGTGTCAGGGTTACAATTAGGTTATGGTTAGGTTTAGGGTAAGGGTCAGGGTTAGCCATTCATTTTTATCGGTTAGGTTTGGGGTAAGCGGATAGGGAAAGCAGTATGTCAATGAGATGCCCTCACTAAGATATGAAAGTGTGTGTGTGTGTGTGTGTGTGTGTGTGTGTGTGTGTGTGTGTGTGTGTGTGTGTGTGTGTGTGTGTGTGTGTGTGTCCGCTTGTTATGTCTGGAGCTTAAAACTAAAACTACACTCCATGTCTGTTTGCACTTGTAAGAGTTCAACCCTATGCATTGTTTTGGTGCTGTCTTTCATCCTCCCACAACCTAAAAGTCAGTTTGACCCCAAACATCTCTGAATTAAAACTGACTTTGATGCTTCAAAGAAAACTGGCCTTAATAACCTGTTACTACAGAATGGTGGAGTCATGGTAGACCCTTCTAGTCTGGCCTGGAGACACTATCAGCAGCAGAGTAGAAAAAGCGCAGAACACGATGCTGGTCTTTTATTGTGTTGATGTTTAGTAATGCTCTTGTTTTGAAAAATAAAATAATTCATCTGAAGTATACTAAATGAAAAATCAAAGTGCTTTCTGTTAATAGTCTCATTCACCCAATTCAACCCCATTAACCATCCCTAAATACAGTCACTTCTTTCATCTGTACCAAAACCCTTTATCTAACTTTCACACGCATTCACACTTTTGCCTGAGGACACTTCAACACATGCACAGGAGGAACCAGAGAAAGGAGGACCTTCTAAGCTAATGTGGAAGAGCAGGTTGTCACACTTACAATGGTGGGACAAAGACATGGTGCACACACGAGACAGAATCACAGCCATTTGTGTCTCTTGCAAGGAGGAGGGTGTTCCCGTTAGTGCTCCGCCCACTGATGCTCCAGAGGAGTTTGAGGACTTTTCTCCTCACACGGGTCCAACAGAAGCCCGAGTGGACCTGATGACAGGTCTGTAGCACAAAGTTTTGTTCCTGTTTATTCTATGAAAGCTTCAGTATTTGAATTATGAACTAAACCTTTATCATATTTACTTTTCTAAATGTCCTCTCTCTATGATAACGTAAGCATACGCTGTCTGAAGTAAAACTGATAGACGTCATATGCTGTTTGCAGGGCTACACCGAACAGAGGAGGCGGGAGAGCAGCCACAGGGTGTAAGTTGGAGCGTGGGCTTTCTTGCCTAGTTGTCTTATTTTGAAGACAGTGTTGGTCAGAAGATAACAAATGTAGCTCCAGTGTTTCAGTTTATTTTCCCTACAGACACAAATAACTTAAAGACTTCTTGATTTCAATTTTAAAGGGTGATGTCAGGTTAAAAGGAGAGCGCGGTGATCCTGGCCCGCCTGGCCCACCTGGTCCACCAGGTCCTCCCAGTGTATTCAGAGAGACTAAGCTTGGAACATCTGGCCCACAGGGACCACCAGGATCTCCTGGGCTGCCAGGAAAAGATGGACACAAGGTTTGTGTGTCAAAAAGAGGGTTTGTGTGTTTTTCCTTCACCATCTTTCGAAGAACATCGGAGATTTTTTAAGTGAACTTTAAACTCACGAAGTAATAAGTCTTCTTGCACCACTGACTCTCATGCTTCCTCGTGCTTCTGCTTTCAGGGAAGCAGAGGCGATAAAGGAGGTCCAGTAAGTTAAACAGCACTATGTCTGCTTGTTTGTTTTTTTCTGTTTCAGTTGCTACGCTCACTAATTATATTTTCATCGTCAGGGCCAAAAAGGGTCTCAAGGATTTCCAGGCTTGAACGGAGAAGTTGGAGCTAAAGGAGAGAAGGTCCAGCTAATGCATCCATGTTGCATTTAATTAACTGTTACTCTTTATTCCAAATGTAGTTTTATTTTGTGATACCAAATAAAAAGAAAAAGTTCTGCCTTTTTCTTCTGTACTTTACTCCTCCCTGCCTCCTTACAGGGAGACCCGGGAGTTGGTTTACCAGGCCCCCCTGGCCTTCCTGGACCCCCTGGACCCCCCAGATCACGCAGTGTACCCGTGAGTAACAGTTTATGGTTTCGCTACTTCCTCCCAATATGTGTCTGCTCAGTATTGTCTTGCATTTTAGCAATGATATCAAATGTAGGCAGCATAAACAAGACATGAATACAAAGAAAAGCATCTTGATGAATGTGTTTTAGTATGGACCAGATGCCCTGGGTTCTGGGTTTGAAGACCTGGACAGCGATGCAGACCTCATCCAGGTAAGAGAAAGGACTAGTTAACAGATGCAAGAGTCTGACAGTCAATTATGGCAGTGAAAAAAAATCTAACATCTCCTTCCATTAGGGTCCTCCTGGTCCACCGGGCCCTCCAGGACCTCCTGGTCCCCCTGGACCCCACCTGTCCTCATCTGCCACCATTGAAGGACTTTCTCCTGGGCATGCTGGACCACCTGGTGCACCTGGCAGTGATGGCCTTCAAGGCAAACAAGGAGTACCAGTAAGTTAACCTTCAATTTAAGTGAAAAATAGATGATTTGTTTTAAATACAAAAATCTATGTAATACAGGGAGTGCAGAATTATTAGGCAAATGAGTATTTTGTCCACATCATCCTCTTCATGCATGTCGTCTTACTCCAAGCTGTATAGACTCGAAAGCCTACTACCAATTAAGCATATTAGGTGATGTGCATCTCTGTAATGAGAAGGGGTGTGGTCTAATGACATCAACACCCTATATCAGGTGTGCATAATTATTAGGCAACGTCCTTTCCTTTGGCAAAATGGGTCAAAAGAAGGACTTGACAGGCACAGAAAAGTCAAAAATAGTGAGATATCTTGCAGAGGGATGCAGCAGTCTCAAAACTGCAAAGCTTCTGAAGCGTGATCATCGAACAATCAAGCGTTTCATTCAAAATAGTCAACAGGGTCGCAAGAAGCGTGTGGAAAAACCAAGGCGCAAAATAACTGCCCATGAACTGAGAAAAGCCAAGCGTGCAGCTGCCAAGATGCCACTTGCCACCAGTTTGGCCATATTTCAGAGCTGCAACATCACTGGAGTGCCCAAAAGCACAAGGTGTGCAATACTCAGAGACATGGCCAAGGTAAGAAAGGCTGAAAGATGACCACCACTGAACAAGACACACAAGCTGAAACGTCAAGACTGGGCCAAGAAATATCTCAAGACTGGTTTTTCTAAGGTTTTATGGACTGATGAAATGAGAGTGAGTCTTGATGGGCCAGATGGATGGGCCCGTGGCTGGATTGGTAAAGGGCAGAGAGCTCCAGTCCCACTCAGACGCCAGCAAGGTGGAGGTGGAGTACTGGTTTGGGCTGGTATCATCAAAGATGAGCTTGTGGGGCCTTTTCGGGTTGAGGATGGAGTCAAGCTCAACTCCCAGTCCTACTGCCAGTTTCTGGAAGACACCTTCTTCAAGCAGTGGTACAGGAAGAAGTCTGCATCCTTCAAGAAAAACATGATTTTCATGCAGGACAATGCTCCATCACACGCGTCCAAGTACTCCACAGCGTGGCTGCAAGAAAGGGTATAAAAGAAGAAAAACTAATGACATGGCCTCCTTGTTCACCTGATCTGAACCCCATTGAGAAGTCCATCATCAAATGTGAGATTTACAAGGAGGGAAAACAGTACACCTCTCTGAACAGTGTCTGGGAGGCTGTGGTTGCTGCTGCACGCAATGTTGATGGTGAACAGATCAAAACACTGACAGGATCCATGGATGGCAGGCTTTTGAGTGTCCTTGCAAAGAAAGGTGGCTATATTGGTCACTGATTTGTTTTTGTTTTGTTTTTGAATGTCAGAAATGTATATTTGTGAATGTGGAGATGTTATATTGGTTTCACTGGTAAAAATAAATCATTGAAATGGGTATATATTTGTTTTTTGTTAAGTTGCCTAATAATTCTGCACAGTAATAGTCACCTGCACACACAGATATCCCCCTAAAATAGCTAAAACTAAAAACAAACTAAAAACTGCTTCCAAAAACATTCAGCTTTGATATTAATGAGTTTTTTGGGTTCATTGAGAACATGGTTGTTGTTCAATAATAAAATTATTCCTCAAAAATACAACTTGCCTAATAATTCTGCACTCCCTGTATACACTGATGGGATTCTGCAGACGTATGCAACTGTCCAAACATGCATGGTCCTGTGTGGAAAAAGTAACGCAGTGAAGACGTGTTGTCTGTGGTGACACATCACACTTCTCCATCTAACAAACCTGTGGACAAATCCAGGTTTGGCAGTTGTAAGGATGGCGGTACTTGTCTGGGGCTGCTTTGATTTCCTGGACGACCATGAATTCTGCTCTCCACCAGAAAAAGAGAAATTTCTGGCCATCAGTTTATTCCCTGAAGCTCAAGCTCACTTGGTTATGCAGCAGTGCAGTTATCCAGAACACACCAGCAAGTCCACCTCTGAATTGCTCCAGAAAAAAAAAGTTTCTGTAGTGGACTATTCAAAGTTCAGAGTTAAATGTGCCTGAGATGCTTTGGCATGACCTCAAACAGGCTGTTCACACTCGAAAATCCTCCAGTGTGGATGAATTAAAATAATTCTACAAAGACGGGCGTGCCAAACAAAGAAATGCTCTATGGCAGTAATTGCAAAGACTTGATTACAGTTTGTTAGGTTTAGGGGGAAATTACTTTAACACACAGGACCTGGAAGACTTGGTTAGCTGTTTTCATTTAGTAAAGAAAGTAATTTAAAGCTGCATTTTGTATTTACTTAGGTTATCTTTGTCTAATTTTAAAATTTGTCTGATGATCTGAAGAATTTAAGAGTGACAAATATGCAAAAAATGAAGAAATCAGAAGATGCTGTATAGACACTGGACAGACACCTCTGTTAGTATAACAGTGCTACATCAGGAGACATTATTATAGCCTATAATATTTTTACATAATTGTTTTTTTCATATGTTCTGTTTTACTATATCTTGTACCTTCACATTTTATTTGGATTATTTCTCATTGAATTTGCCCCGAGCATTGACTTTTTTCTCCTTTTCCACCTTCCAGTCTTTGCTCTGATTTTATGTAGTGCAACAATTAGATTCCACCTTTATTTTATTTCTTAAATATTGTCATATTGTAGTGATTTGCATTTCTGTGTTTATATAAGCCAATGACCGTTCTCTAACTGTCTCTCTCCATTTCATTGTCCTTTATCTCCACAACCAATCTTTATTCGTACCTTTATTGTTCCTCCTTCTTATTCCTACCTGGAATCTCTCCTATTTGTTTCAGATGGTTGAGGATTGGTTTAGTGGTTCTGGGCCTGACGGTTCAGGTTTGAGCTCAGGGTTCTCCGCTGTCCTCACCTCAGACTTCGGCTCTAGTTCTGGTTCTGATTCTGACTTTGAGTCAGCATGGGGTTCAGGCGAGGTATACTGCCCAGTTTGCCTGGAAAACCAGCAAACAAAGAAAGGCAGAATTTCAGTCAGCGCTAGAGCATTGAGGTAGACAACATTTAGCTTTCACCGTGATAAAACGGTGTCAAAGCAATAAAGATGAACCTTAGCTAACTACCCTAATGCTCAGGCACAAATGACTGCACATTATCTCCAACTACGTTATCTTAACTGCTGGCTTGCTTGTGCTAAAGCTGAAAGTGATAATCGCTGTGCCATGAAACCCAAAGTGGTTCTTTTACTTTCAGTTCCAAAATTGTCATTGCCAAGGAAAAAAAATCAGCATGACATTTTACTCTATATGATGACAAGCAACTGAACTGAAAGGATCTGGCCACACTCTTATTGCTTATAACCTCATGCTTCTCTCACTGCACATGGTAAAGGAACTGCTCTGCCTTTTGCACCAGTCACATTCATTTTTTACTTCTGTTGGCTGATTTTTCTCAGGGATATCAGGGATATATAAACTACTGTATATATATATCCCTGCGTCTGCTACTAAAGTTACAAATGGGCGATTTCTACATGAACCAAACAGTTGGTTAAGTAAAGATTTGTATGTGACAGTGCCACCAAGGTCACGTGACAAAAAGCTCTCAATATTATCAGTTAAACGAAATATCCTGGACTAGATTAATGTGCTGGATTGATGAACAAACAGAAATACATATTATAGCTTTAGTAGTAAGCAGTCTTCTCTTGGATCAGCTGGCAGTGAGTGTGTTACCAATGAAGTCTGAGGTTTTATGGGTCCATCAGTGGGTTGGCACAGAAACACTGCTCTGAGTGGTGCTGCTTGATTAAAGGGATATACTGAATGTATCATCACTTCAGCTTGCTGTTAGGTGATGAAAAAAGAGGCGATAAAATCATCCTCGCCTATATGGTTGATGACATCGATCCTTCACGCTACAGCACATTTAGCTAAATGGCAAACAGTCACAAACACCTTGATTGAAAATTGTTCAATTTATTTGTATGTTGCTGCTTTGAATTGTTTGTGCCAGTTGGACAAATAAGAGGCAATGATATAAACAGCCATTTACCATTGTCTGCGTTAAAGCAGAACGTTTCGTATTGAGGTTAAAATCATCATTTAGTGCAGAGCAGTATTGGCATGGATGATATTATCATTTAAGGAAGCTGAAGAATCGAACAGCTTCCAAACATTCATGTATTCCTTTAAGGTGACGAGGGTCACAGTTGCACTCTGGATTGTTCCTGTTGGAACAGCCAAAGTGTCAACACACAGCGACAGTATGCTCCCATACTAGCATACCTATGACTTACCACAGCTTTATTTCTCTACACTCTGCATGTGTCTTTCTATATTTCCAGGGTCCAGCAGGAAAAGCTGGTCCTCCAGGTTCACCTGGGGCTGCAGGCGAGAAGGTATGAACACCAAGAGCTAAAAGAAAAGACATCTAACCTTATTGCCAAACTTCTGCACATTTTTAGTGTAGACAGTCTTTATTAGTAATGATAGGTAACTAAAGTATATTAACTCCTTTACTTCCTTTAGGGTGAGCAAGGCCTACCTGGGCCTCCTGGGCCAAAGGTAATTTATACTACTCAAAACAGAGTCATACCTGTAAATGGCATCCTGTTCACATCGTTTGGTAGCCCACAAATAAATACATTTCCTGTTCTTGTTGTTACTAATGAAAGTCTCCTGTTTGTCTGAGAAGGGTGAAAGTGGGTCAACGGGTGTCCAAGGAATTCCAGGGCCTCAAGGGCCTATTGGTCCAGAAGGAAAGAGAGGCCTTCCAGGCCCACCAGGACCTCCTGGCCCACCAGGACCTCCAGGAACCAAATTCTTTGCAGAGGTGACCCAACCCAGTTTATTAATCACCTGTCCTCCACATATCACTGCTACTATATAGCCTCATATAGATTAACGAGAGGAAAATGAGAATTGCAGTAGAAAACATTAAAAGGTTGTGTCTTTTTCATCACATTGAAGCTCAATAACTATAGACCGTGGCTTCGTTTTCAGGATATGGAGGGATCTGGCATGACTGATCAGATTACTGGAGTCAGAGGCCCACAGGTCAGTGTGAGGGGATATATGAGTTTATGTACAGTATATCTATTGATTCATATAAAGTAACGCATCCTTTTTGTTCTTTTAAGGGTCTACCTGGCCCTCCAGGACCACAGGTAATCTGTTTATGAATTTTCAACAAATTTACAGATAGCTACAATGACATGTTTAACAACTAATACTCGACATCTGGTTACTCTTTGAGTAGGGTGCTCTTACTGAACATACTTGTTTGTGTTTTCTGTAGGGTAAGGATGGAGCACCAGGAGCTCCAGGGCTCTCTGTCAAGGTAAATTCATTTTGGAATGACACAACTTATATGTTTCTGATATGCAGTATCAATTATCATCCACTTATTGTTTATATTTAGTGGCCAACAGGTTGTGTATTTTATGACCTAGTTGAGAACTATTGAGCTAAAGTGTTTTTGGTCATTGATGAAACAGCGTAGTTCATCTATGTGAACTTAACTTTCTCTAATCATTGGAATGCACGTTATATTTCACGTGAGCCACACATTACGTTAGAGTGAAATCACCATCACTCTTTGCAGCTTTTTTATTACCTCATTTTCTGATGTGTCTGATGGCAGGGTGAACCAGGAGAACCAGGACCAGAGGGTCTCCGGGGTCCTGCTGGACTACCAGGTCCTAGGGTAAGTAGCAGTGTTAGATGGCTGAGGTGGTTGGCAGTTCAAAAGTAGTTAGCAGCAAAAAAAACAAATACTGCACACTGCAAAAATGATACAGACAAAAAAAGGCTCTAGTCTAAAATCTTCCAGAACAGGCACCTTGTCAAAATATTGCAAAAAGCTATGTTATATATCTATAATTAATTAATTTGCCAACATTTTAGGAAACATTTTTTACAGATAAAATGTCTGAATGGTCCATTCTCCTTGGTAACTAGCCTGGAGGACATGGTGTATGTTTTCCAACAACTCTCCCTCCACTCCCACTTTCATGAAGTGCTTGCTCACAGGGTGTCATCTGAGTGGCGGGGTATTATTGTAGCGTCACTGTTGTTGTGATTTATATAAATAAAATCGAATGCATTGAAATTAATTCGCACTATTCACTTATTCACTGTGCAACATTTTCTTCCTCTTTACAAACAGGGGGCCAAAGGAGAGAAAGGCGGTCCAGGACCCAAGGTAGGATCGGAAAAACTCTTTTATCCTAGATGTGATTTGTTGTATCATTTTCATTTCATCTTTCTGTTTTGTTGCTTCCTCTCATGTCTTCCAAATACCATGTTTGTTTCTAAATGTCTGTTTTTGGTAAGGGACTAATGATTCTGCATTATGTGAATTGCAGGGTGAAAGAGGAGCTGATGGCCTCAGTATCCAAGGACCACCTGGGCCTCCTGGGGCTCCTGGACCTGTCATTAATGTACATGATGTACGCACAAACACACAACATGACATTTAATTGAATGAAGACTTAAGATGGAGGCAGACCAACAAACAACTGTGTGGTCGTAGTGGTAGCTGTGCAGACATGCTGCTTTTTCCATATCTCTGAATATACTAAAGGTGCCCTAATGTCATCATTATATCTTCTGTCTACAGCTGCTCTATAATGTCACAGAGGGTATCCTCAACGTCACAGAGATCAGAGGACCGCCCGGGCCTACGGTGCGTAGCTTCAAGTGAACTACAGTGTGTTTTAGGTTCTTTGTTGTTCCGCTCCGTCGTGGAGTATGGATGAAGGGGGTCATAAATGAACTGATATTAAGATTTTTGCTGCAGCTGCAGGTGTGTTTGGTGAGCTTTTGCTTATGTGTGTGCTTTTCTCTGCATGTGTGTGTGTGTCTGCATGCTGCAGGGTCCTGAGGGATTGCCTGGCAGAGCTGGATTTCCCGTAAGAACATTTTGCTACACCGCTTTTTGTCCCAAATGATTAAATTCAGGAAAACTGGATGTAAATATTTATGTGATTATTCTGGATTCTTTTTCTTTTGCTGTCTTTTGGCTAAATGGGGTAGGTACCAGAGAAATCTTTAAACACACGATTTCATTGCAACCTTTTCTTAATCTTCCAACTTTCATCTCTTCCTAGGGCCCCAGGGGACCAAAGGGAGACATAGGACCTACAGGTATCCAGGGCCCCGCAGGGCTTAAGGTAAGAACTGAATATGAAGATTCATAAAGCATGTTCATATACATTTCGATGCCTATGAAACAACCCTAAACACCTCTCCTCAACATAAACATACATTTAATTTTGACAGGGAGAGAAAGGAGAACCAGGGGTGACAATTGCTGCTGATGGATCTCTCCTGTCTGCACCAAGAGGCCCTCAAGGGCCCAAAGGCACAAAGGTAGCCAACAAGTGACCTTTTTACCCCTAAAAGACTTTCTATATATTTAGTTACTTTGTGGTGAAAGACTTTAATGTATTTAATAATCTGTATCTAATGCTGGAGCCAAATAATGTTTGGTCCCTGTACTAGTTTAAGTGAATTCCTGTTTATGCAGTTCCTATGCAAGAAACATCTCCTGGATGCATTGGTACGCATGTATGTATCCTGGGGTCATCAGGTGTTTCGGGTCATCATACACCCGCGCCCAGGCGACCCAGCTGGGGGTGATCAGGCTCCGACTTGCATACCAATAGCTACCCGCGGATCAGCCCTTTTAATCCGCAGCCACCTTGTGGCTTTCTCTGCCGCTTCACTCACAGCCTGGATGGCCCTCTTCTTGGCTGCCTCAGCCACACCCACCTGATCGTGATCGTCCTACAAAGCCCCTTCATCCCACTTCTATGGGCTCATAGAATGTCTTCCAGCCTCTTCCCCTGCACTCCTGCACTAGTTCCTGGTACTTGGCACATTTCCTCTCATTGGCCTCCTCGATCCGCTCTTCCCATGGCACTGCGAGTTCCAGCATGATCAGATGTTTTGAGGCCTCAGAAGTGATGATCATGTCTGGCCAAAGGGATGTCTTTACTTAGAGAGGGGGGAAAGTCCAAGTTTACCAGCTTGTCTATAAGAATGTCTGGGATGATGGTATTAAAGGCGGAGCGGAAATTAATGAAGAGCATCCTTACTGATGTCCCAGGATTCTCCAGGTGATGCAGAGTGGAGTGGAGGGCGGTGGAAATTGCATCCTCTGTGGATCTATTTGCCTTATAGGCAAACTGGTGGGGGCGAAGCTGGGTGGGAGGCAGTCCTTTATGTGTTTTAGGACCAGCTTCTCGAAGCACTTTGCAACCACTGGAGTCAGTGCGATGAGTCTGTAGTCACTGAGGCTACTGATGGTGGTGGACTTGGGGACTGGGACTATTGTTGATGATCTCAGGCAGTGAGGGACAGAGGCATGTGTCAGGGAGAGGTTGAATAGTCTGGTGAACACAGGAGCCAGCTGGTTGGCGCAGGCTTTGAGCACTCTAACACGTCGGGGCCAGCAGCTTTCCTCTGCTCTGAACACATTGCGGACCTGATGTTGTTGGAGGCTAAATGTGTGGGGGCTGTGCTCAGAGGACGCTGTGGGCAGGGTGGGTGCATGGTGGGGGTGAATAGTCCAGTTTTGCTGCTCTGATGCCTTTTTTAAGGTCTGCTCTTGCTCTGCTGTACATGTCCTGGTCCCCAGATGTGTATGCAGAGTACAACAGTGCCTGAACCTTGCTTGTCATCCAGGGTTTACGGTTGGGGTAGACCCGGACCAGCTTTTCCGTGGTGACAGTGTCCATGCAGTGTTTGATGTAACCCAGCACTGCGGTTGCGTGAGTCTCTAGGTCATCCTGTTCAAAGACACTCCACTCTGTGAGAGCAAAACAGTCCTGCAATTGAGCGAGAGCTTCCTCAGAAATGGTGTTAATGGTTCTGATGGTGGGCTTTGTCCTTCTCCTGAGTGGTGTGTATGCCGGGACAACGAGTAGGGAGAGGTGGTCGGACATGCTCGGGTGGGGGAGGGGAACACATCTGTAGGCTTAATATTTGAGTAAACATGATCCAGGGTGTTATTTCCACTCGTAGGGCATTTCACATGTTGTACAAATTTAGGCAGCACAGTTCTTAAGCATGCTCTGTTGAAATCCCCTGCAATGATGTGTACTCCCTCTGGGTATGTCCGTTGCTGTTCGGAGATCATGTCGTGCAGGTGTGCAAGGGCTGAGCTAGCATTAGCGTCTGGTGGTATGTAGACTGCTGTTATTAGCACTGCAGGCAGTTCTCTGGGCAAGTAGAAAGGTCTGCACATGACAGACATTGCCTCTATGTCCGGGGAGCAGACTGTGGCGATGATCTTGGTGTTCGTGCACCAGTTGTTATGTGTGTAAATGCACAAACCTCCTCCTCTGCTTTTCCCCGCTGTAGACTTTCTGTCGCTCCGGTGCATTGTGCGGCCTGCTAGCTGCATTGAGGCGTCAGGAATTCCCTCTTGTAGCCATGTCTCCATGAGGACCAGGATGTCGCAGACGATTGGCTGTGCGGCGAGAAGTGGGTTCAGTTCGTCTATTTTGTTGACGACCGAACGTGCATTGGTCAGGAAGATGCTCGGGAGCAGTGGTTTGAAAGGCTGCTTCTTTAGCCTGGCTAGCAGGCCCAACCGGCATTCCCGCTTTTGTTTGCGTTCCTTCCGCCGCCTGCGTTTCTTGGCAGAGCCGATAACAATCCACGGAGCGCCCGATGTTCTCGCTATCTCCGGGGGGATGTTGTGCATCCTCTGATAATCACTGGTAATGGGGATCTGGCTGTTATATCCGATCTTGCATGATTCCAGATGGTTGTAGGAAAATTTGACTTTACAATAAGAAAAACAAAAGAAGAAGAAAAAGAGGAGAAACGAAAAAGAAAGGCACCTAAGTGGAGAGCATAGAGCCGCTGCATCTGTGCGCGCCGGCATCTTGTCCTATGTGCTGGAGGAACTTTAGCTGTTTACCCAGGTCAGCCCGTAGCTGCCAATCAGAGGCTGTGTTGAGGAGGCCGGTTGTTAACCGTGGACATGCCTGGGATTTCTCTCCAGCCTTAATGAAAGAGATTGCCTTCTTCGGAGCGTGATGGTGCTTGCTGGTGTTGATTGCTGAGGCAATCTGCTCAGCAACTACTCTGAGCACCTGGTCATGATGCTAATGATACCAAACATTAGCCAGGGCCGTCGGGCTGCTGCTGAGGAGGTGTTCTAGGGTGCCTCTTCCAGACCACAGGGGACAGGCAGATGTCTTGCTCTTCCCCCACACAAGGAGGTTTACTGGGCTTGGCAGGGTGTCGTATACTGCCTGCACGAGGAATCAGACACGGTGGAAGTCCGCCTGAATGATGTTTGCTCAGGTGACCTTGCACTGCAAGGTACTGTCTCACCTTGTCCACGCTCCCTGCCGCCTGAGTCCTACGGCCCTGCTTACTCGCTCATCCTCCTCACCTGCACGGACCTCTTCCTGGAGTAGCTGGTGTCTCTCCTTTCCCTGTGCCCTGCTGACCTGGGCCTTCGGAAGTACCCCAAGCCTGTTCTCCCTGTTGCTAAGACCCCCACCAGTGTCTTCTGTCTTATACGTGACTCTGCCACTTCAACTGCCTTCTCTGCCTTCCACTTTCCTTAAATGAACTATTAACATAGAATACTAACCTCGGTCCCTAAATAATGCAAGTCCTAGTTTTTGTTAACAAGGGTGCCATGAAGGTTGAAACTGAAATTTGCTCAAGGTATAAATAGGTCTAAGTGCTTTTAAGGACCTTTCATGGGTTTTTTAATGAAAAAGAATGACCTAGAATAACATCTTTGTTATTTTATAGAAAGAACTAGTCTGAAACTATGAAAGCAACCCACCGCTGTCATTACTTCCACCTATGTAATTCTCACATTTTGCTGCTTTACTGTGCACAGGGTGACCATGGCTTCCCAGGACCTACTGGACTTACGGTGAGTTTTATGAGAACATCACAGTAAGGAAATTTCTGCTACACATTCATCCTTTATGTATGTTATTACACTGAATATAAGTGTGTGTTTGTTTATTTCAGGGTCCAATAGGACCTCCTGGACAAAAAGGAGAATATGGTTTCCCCGGGCGACCAGTGAGTAATTTTGCATGTTTGATTATTAGGATATGAACGCCTCATCTATAGGTTAAAAGTGTTCTGAACTTGCACATGAAAGTCAAGGGAAACACAGAACCACTGAGTGGAATATACTTGTCAGTGATTAGCAGAACAATGTGTCATGTTTTTCAGCATACTGATTTTTTCCCTAACTAGTCATAATGGGAAATGACAAGCTGCTTGGTGGTTTTCTCCTTTCGATTCACTTTTAAATATAAGAACTACATTCATAACGCTCTTGTTTCTGTGCCTTCAAACACTTTTCTCCCTATCATGCATGCACTCACAGTCCAATGGATTCTGTTCAGTGTTTGGGAAAACCTCTTGAGCCAAAAGTACTGAAGCTTTTCCGTTCTTCCCTCTATGTAGGGGCGACCTGGTATCCCAGGGAGGAAAGGTGACAGAGGAGATTCTGTTGGCCCACCGGTAAGAGAATTAAGGCATGAAGGGATTGCAGAGAGAGAGAGCATTATTTTACACTTAAATCATCCATGAGTAGTATACTGTTGCATTTTATCATCATATCATGAATCATTCTTCAGCCAGTTATTTTACAGCTAGTACATCTGACTATAGTGTGTGGCACAACTGTTGAAACTTCCCAATGTAATCATTGTAATCATAGCGCACATCTCAGCAGCAAAACCCCAGCGCCAAACCCAACAATATGACCCCCTATGAGCAAGCACTTTGGCAACAGCGGGAAGGAAAAACTCCCTTTTAAGAGGAAGCAGCAGGCTGGAGGAGCTTCAATAAATGCCATATATGAAACTGATCTGATGTGTCGAAGTTGATGTCGTGGCCCGTCTAAATTAATCCTCAATATACATTCACACACCAAGACTCAGACATAAGCACAGACACTGGCAGGCCGTTTTTGACATCATTGTAATCATTTTTTTTGAATAGTCATTGCCATTCTTGTATGTGTGTTTGTAGCGACATCATATTTGTTACAAATAGTTTTATTCTCTGTCTCAGGGACCTCCAGGTCCTCCCGGCCCACCTGGACTTCCAGGAAGAATTATTGGTCTGAATGGAGTAAGTATGACTCAGAGAAGCAAAACATCAGTCACTAGCATATTTACTGGCCAGTTTATAAGGCAGTTGCACTTCCTATATTAATTCCATCTCAAACTCCAGAGAATAGGTGGGGAGTGTCAACATCAGCAAGGACCTGGTTCTGAATGATGACTGATCATTTGTGTCCCTGTGTTACTGTTCTCACATCTCACACATGTGCAAAGCAGACAGGGACAGCATAGAGAGTGCACGATGACATCAGCGGACAGCAAAAGTATTAGTTCTGATTAGGTTCAAGTCTTTTTATGAATAATACCAGTTTATATAACCAGCAAGAACTGACAATATTGCAAACCAGAACTACCAAATCTTACATGGTTTTTGCCTCAATTCATAATTCAGGATTTACTCACTGGTTTTAACTCACCACCTTAGAGTACCTTAAAAATATGTCTGGCTGAATTTTCCTGACTAGTTACGAGTTTTATCCTGCTTGTTGAAGAGTGTTGACATTTTTAATAAATGCTGCCAAAATTTCAGTAAGTTATAAGCAGCCGATTGTCTCTCTGTATAAACTTTTATACATAAAAAGTGGTAAACGTGGAAAAACATGACTAATGCTCGTGTGCAGGTTATGATCGTGACTCATTTAACATGGTGGGTGATTGACTTGTAGTCTGATTCCGCTGCTCTTCTTTGAATCTTAAAGACAGTGTTCCCGGTGCGCCCCAGACCGCATTGCAAAATGGGACGAGTAAGTCTGAGTCTGACCATCTGATTGGTTCATTTCAGTTGGAAGTTGGTGGTTCTGTTGGTGTGAGGGTGTCACAGCATGGCAGCTCTCTGGTGTGGGCCTCAACCCATTCCCCATTTCCTCTCCGTGTTTTTCTTCCCTTCATTTTGTCCTTCTTTGCTCTCCTAATGGTTTTTGAAAAGGCAACATGAATGTGGAGCTGGCCCTAATTCCTCTGGCTTTAACATGTGGTTGTTTTGTATTCTGTATATGATTCATAACTAGATTACCAAAAACATTTTCTTCAAATTACCCAAAGACCAATTCATATATTTTGGTACCATCAGTACCTCTTACTTCACTTATACTTCAATCCAATCTTTCCACTCAGTACAAACACTGATATGCCAGATGTTAAAGGGGGGCGGGGTCTAAATTCTGCATGCCTTCTCTGTTTCTTCCCCTAATCATCGTCTCAGGAAGAGGATGCTGTGTAAACCTTTGAAAAGAAGAAGGAAACAGACATCCTTTTACTGCATGTAGATCAGAATTGGTTCAATCAATTGGAGAAAAAAAACAGTCTGTGTGGAGGTGGTCACTTCTATTTTTAACAACCTTTTTCTTATTGTAATGAAATAATGATAAACCCATCTCTGATCTACGTGTTCTCAGATAAACAAGGTTCGTGACCTTCAGTACCTTCTGTCGTGGTGCTGAGTGTTTGGTTTGGTTGAGCCTTCTCTTAGAAGTGACACCATGTGGAGACATGGTGTGCTGAAAACACCACGATGACTGCTTGGCTAAACTTACTTGGAATTAAAAATGTTTTTTAGGTAGTTAATGAAGTGCAGTAACAGGACATTCTCTGTGCAAATGGCCTCTCTGCCATCTGTCAGAGGGCTTTGGGAGGTCTTCAAGTCGACTTTTGTTAAAAGTCATCCTTCAATGAAAAGCTTAAATCCACCATAATTTTTTCATCAGCCTTTTATAACACGTTGCTTGCTTGAACCTTAATCCTACATTTTAACCCAGGATGAGTGCTGCAGTCTGTAGCATGCATCCCTTGTATTTAACAGGTGTTTATGTAATCCTGACAATAATTTTTAGCTTTGATCTGCTTGTCTTTTTTACAATAATCCATTGTTTTTACCACGGTCTCTGATTGTGACTTTTGACTTTGCAAATTAACTTTCTGATGTTCACTTGTTTGTTCTGTTGTGTAACCCGACTGTAAATGTGTATAAGGGCCAGCTTCCCAACACTAATGTTATCTCAATGACGATGTATTTGTACATAGGAGTCAATGACAAGGGGACATTCAGCTGGACCTAAAGGAGACAAAGGAGATGAGGGATTACCTGGGGAGCCAGGAACTCCTGGTGAGATCTTAAGATGACAGGATAGTGGACAGTGGTGGAAGTTCATTTTAAATATGGTCAATGTATCATGAGGCCAAAGTATATGGAAGTTCTGTCTATCAGCTGACAGTTCACACCACATGTTCTGCTGCTTGCTTTGTGTGATTTGATATGTGTAATTTTTCTTCTTAGGGCTCACATTTCCAGATGGAAATGTGGTGAGTACTCACGTACAACACATAATACACAGTCGTGGTAAAAAAAAAAAGTACATCTGCTTGGTTTTGCGTATCAGGACAAATTATTAAAATAATCTAGGAAGTAATAACTTTTCAAAGTACGGTAGTTTAAATGTATAACTTCTCAGATGTAACAACTTTAAACTATAAAACCAAGCTAACGCACAAACAAAACATTAAAACTGACAAACTGGCACTTGTTAAGCATTTAAGACTGAAATATGTGCTAATACACTAGAAATGCACCTTGACGGTGGCAGAGTGGTGAATCCTGAGTACTCTTTTGATCTTTCAGGGGACTAAAGGTGATCAGGGATACAAAGGTCAGAAGGGAGAAAAAGGGGATGCGGGCCTGCCTGGTCCTCTGGGGATCCCAGGGAGGTCAGGCCTTGTGGTAAGTTAAGCTATGTGGTAAAAATACTATTCTAGAACAGGAGGTTATTTAAAAAAATATTTTAAAATGATTATTTGTAAAAGCTGATCCGGCTTCTGGCCAAAGCTGTGCAAATTATACCACTCTTTTACAATGAATTGAATTCTTCTGTTGTTTCTCTAGGGTCCGAAAGGCGAATCCATTGTTGGTCCAATGGGTCCTACTGGTTCTCCTGGTCAGCCTGGACCTCCAGGATTTGGACGGTCTGGACCTCAAGGTCCGCCTGGCCCTCCTGGGCCCCCAGGACCACCCCCTCCATACGGATCAAGTATGTGTGTCTATAAAGTTAAAACAAGTACCAAGTCACAGCCTGTACTACATGTGTATTGATTTTATGAGTTTAAAGTAATTGTGTTGTCATCAGCTGTCAGTGTCCCCGGCCCTCCCGGTCCTCCTGGTCCACCAGGCTCTCCAGGATATGCAAACTTTGTAAGAAACTGCTGAGGTGTAACCATACTTGGAATAAATGGAGAATCAAATGATTAGCTAACATTTTAAAGTGTCATCACTGATGCTCTGATGGTTTGTGTTCAGGTTACCAGCTATAAGACAGTCCACGCCCTCACCCAAGAGGCACACCATGCTGCTGAAGGTACCTTGGCATATGTGTCTGAAAGGGGAGGCGAGCTGTACATCAGAGCACGCAATGGTTGGCACAAGATCCAGGTGTGTAGGACGAGACCAGAAAGATTCAATATCTTTCAGGACATAATATCCTCTATAAGATCATCGTCCGCTGCATCTTCCTGTGAAGCTTCTACTTTCAAATCACTGTCCAAAAGAATTGATTTGTCCTCTTGTACTGTAGAGTTTCACCACACGTCTCAAACATGTGCAAACAGCAACATTATAGTCTCCTTCAAACTGCTTTTAGCGGTATAGCATAGAGCAGGGTTGTCCATCACCAGTCCTCGAGAGCTACTGTCCTGCAGCTTTTAGACGCATCCTTGTTCCGACACACCTGAATCAAATGAATGGCTTGTTATCAGGCCTTTGCCAAACTTGATGGCTGCTGAAGAGGTAATCCCACCATTTGATTGAGCTGTGTTGGAGTAGGGATGCATCGAAGAGCCGCAGGACAGTAGCTCTCGAGGACTGGTGTTGGACACCCCTGGCCTAGAGTTTCCAAACCTGAAGGAGACATTTTATGCCAAGAATGCGAACAGAAAGTACCTAATGGTTCCTCTGGATTACCGTCAGCCAGAGATGATGGGCATCACTTATCAACTTTGACCCAAGATGCTTCAATTGTGTGTGTTCAGTATTACATATATGTGTTTTGTTTTGATTATTCAAGTAATGTATTATTTTGTAAGCTTGTCTTGTGTTTTCACTTGTCTGTTATTTGTTCCGATTATTTGCTCAAATATTTATTGAAAGGACTTTGCAATAATTTATTTAAATGAATAACTGAAGTGCTATGTGCAAAAATGCTGGACTGGACATCATTTTATATCAAACACTATATAAAATACAAATATTACTGTATTCTTCTCTTTGGATTTTGCCAGTGTGTCCTATTAATGCTGGTGGTAGTTTGTGTCTCACTGACATCAAGAGTAAACTGCAGTGTGTGTGTGTGTGTGTGTGTGTGTGTGTGTGTGTGTGTGTGTGTGTGTGTGTTCTGTGTCAGCTCGGAGAGTTAATCCATTATGAACCTTCATCAGACACATCTCAGTCCCTCAGCAGACCCGGAGAATGGAGTAGAGCCCATAGGATGCACAGCCAGGTCCAAACACCAATGCGCACACACTGGAACCTCACTGAACAGAACTTTGAAAGCAACTTAAAAAAAAAAAATTAATTCAAAGTTGTTGTTTTTTTGTTTTTGTTTTTTAAAAACACACTTATCCAACTTTTTTGTTGAACAGGAGCTGCAGGAGGGAAGCAGAGGATACCAGCACAGTTATAACCTGCTACCACAGCATTTCAATGCAGTCTCTGGGGTGAGTCCAAACACATATTAGGCATACTCATCACAAATGAAGCCCAATTCCAAACCCAGAGGGTGAAAATGAATTGGCTCACTGGAGGCCTTTCAGATTTTATATTTCATCTGTAATGAAGAGCACATCAGGTATGACTGAGAATACTTTCTCTAATCTTTGTGCTCCATTTCTCTTTCGTCTAGCTTCATCTCGTAGCACTGAACGCCCCGCTCAAAGGAGATATGCGTGGCATCCGCGGAGCAGACTTCCAGTGTTACCAACAGGCACGCGCCGTGGGGCTCACCTCCACATACAGAGCCTTCCTGTCATCACACCTTCAGGACCTGGCAACCATTGTCAGAAAGGCTGACCGCAATGACATGCCCGTGGTTAATCTGAGGGTGAGCAGGTTTCATAGCACTACACAATACATGATGCAACACTTGGCTTTCTTTTCCAGCAGGATAATTTCCGTATCAAATAAAATAGAGAGTAAAAGCGAGTGGCACATTTAAAAGATAGAAAACAAAAAAATATGTCTTGTAAGTAGTGTAAGAAGAGAAATTTAAGATACTCTATAATACAACCTGCAAACCCCTAGTAACACTGTGAAACAACATTGTAAGAAGGGGAAGTTAGTATGCTCTACAGGACATACTATAATAACAGTTGTGATAATCTAAGAAGGGGAAGTATTGTTCCTTCCTTGTTCCACTGCACCTACATCTTTAGTAGTAGTATTTTTAGGTATCAGAAATTAGACCCAAATTCAAAGGAATTACACGGATATCAAACCTTAACCCTGAGTGCATTATGTGGTTTTCTTCAAACAAAGAACAGATTATTCCACAAAGTAGAAGTGATATATTTTCTGGGGTTTTGTTTTTCTCATTTAAAACACATTATTTTTAACAGTTGGCATCTTCTTAAGCAAGTTTTTCCCCCTGTCCTGCCCTCAGGGTCAAGTGTTGTTCAATAGTTGGATGTCCATCTTCTCTGGGAATGGAGGCGTGTTTGATCCGTCCACACCCATCTTCTCCTTTGATGGACGCAATATAATGAGTGACTCGGCTTGGTAAGTGGGTGGGGGAAAGTACGTGCAAAGGAATGAAAAATGATGCCATTTGCCAAAAATGATTAATTTAGGAGTTCCAGTTGGGCTAAAATGCTGAATAGAACGATTTTTATGATGTACAGGCCATAAATTTCATGTTCATGTGGACAGCAGCTCTCACTCAGATGAACAGTGGTACTGGCAAATGCATTTACGAGCACTTTTTAAGCATTTATGAGAACATGATGGAAGATGGAGAGTTTTTTTTGTTGTCTTTTATTGAGAGTGAAAAAACAGTTTTCTCAGTCAGTTGGCAAATTGATCAGAAATACCAAAATCCTGCTCCATTCCTCAACTCACAGAAGGTTCTGGTGATATATAGCTTCTTTGTCAGCCTGCATAAATTCTCCTGTTTGTGCTGCGGGGGGGTCAGTTATGAAAAGGTAATAAAGCCAGATAAACTTTGGTTGAACTGGACTATTGATGAATAAAGTCATCAATAGTCACATCCATCTCTCATATATAGTCACAGGCATTTTTAATTAAAGGTACAGTCAGGCGTTTGAGTTTGTTCTGTCTTCAAACAAATGACTCCATTCTCATAAACTTAGAAATAATCCGCAAAAAACACATAGTGGGTTTGTAAAAGCAGCCATGTTGCCCCATCTCCATAAACACAACGGCCACGATGGACATTGCCATTACACCTGATTGTGTTTTATGTATGTGATTAGTGACCAGCCACATATGTAGTATGCCAGTCAAGAGGAAAGAACTGATAGACATTTGGGTTTCATAAAGGCAAATTTGAATTGCTTATTTACACCCAATATTTTCAGAATTACTTAGACAGCTGACCTCCTGCCTTCAGGCAGCTGCAAAGAACCAGCTAAACACCCAGTTATGAATGTTATGAAGAATGTTAGCCTCGAATGTCCTAAAAATCAGCGCCCCCGATAAACAGTTTGGTTACATTTTCACATCAAATACGGGCTTATTCAATAAGTGTCAGAGGCCAACAGTGTTAGAGCCACTTAAAGGAAAGTTTCACTAATGTTAACTCACAGCAGCTAACAGCAGCTAACAGCAGCTAACAGCAGCTAACTCACCTCAGTTTCCCCGTCATTGGTCAGAAATGAGCTTGCATCAGACTCCTCTGAGTTTTATAGCCTCCTTCAGCCTAAATAGTCATGGATGTTTCTCAACCAGCATTGACAGCTGAGGTAAACACTCTAAATTTTATGCTTTTGGCTGACTTTGTCCTACAGTAGCCACCATAGCTAGGATTATGCACTTGAATTGAGAAGGGTAAAAAAGAAGAAGTCATTTGACTGCAATCTACTGACATCTAGTGGTGAGATTTTTCACACTTTAACAAGCGTTCTTAAACCAATAAACTCAGGCCGCAGTGAGCAGACTTCATGAATTCATAAACCAAAGAAATATTTTATTTTTCCTACTGTCACTAATCTGTGCCAGTGTATGCCATGCGATGAACTAAGAAGCACAGAAAAGCAAAGGCATGTGTTGCATTAGCCTGACAGTTTTATCAATCAGCTAAGAGTGATATTCAAAATTATAGTTTTAGTTGTAGAGTTAGGAGCTCATAAGGAGTAACTCTCGGATTCAGTTTGGTCCTAATAACACACGAATGGGAAGCTTCTTACCTCAAGGCACCAGGAGATGATGCACCTGTCTAATTTTAGATAATGAGGAGACAGGAGTAGCAAAAAGTTGAACTGTTGTATAACAGTGCATCTTAAAGCACAAAGAAAACATTAACTAAAGCTGCCCAGTAAGTTCAATATTTCCTTGTAAAGAAGAATACTGGTCAGTCTTCCAGCTGGACAGGCAAAACCATGTGGAGAACTCAGACACAAGAATGTGCAAACTTCACACACACAGGCTCTTTCTGCTGTGAACTGCCTTCAAAGAAGTAGCTGCAGTCGACCTCAATGCCCTTGTCTTCCATTTGTCCGTCTTTACCTAAACTGCTATAGCACAGGGACGGTCTGTGTAAAATCCACACCAAGTCTCTCTCCGTTTTCCCATAGGCCAGAGAAGCTGGTTTGGCATGGCTCCAGCACCACGGGCATCCGCCTGACCACTAACTACTGCGAGGCCTGGAGGACAGCGGACATGGCGGTGACGGGTCAGGTTGCCCTGCTGCAGACGGGACGACTGTTAGGGCAGCACGTGCGCGCCTGCTCCAACCACTATGTAGTGCTGTGTATAGAAAACACATATGTGGGCAACATGCATCAAAGGAGGAACTGAGCAAACAAACACACACACATAAACACATGCAGGCATGATCTAAGTAGAAGATGTGACACATGAATGGGAAACACATGCGGGCACATAATGATGTACTTCAGCTCCCACATGCAAACATACCGAGAAACACTCCCACACTAACATGCATTCACATTTAAAGAGGACTTATCATACTCATTTCCAGCTCCATATTTTTATTTTTGGACTGTGCTAGAGTAACTTTGCTTTATTCACAATCCAAAGTAATCCTTATTTATCTTATACTGAGGAAGCACTTCAGTGCAGCCACGCCCCTTCTAAGAAGTTTCTTCTGATTGGCTGCCACTCATAAACACCGAATTCAGAATTCAGTAGCAGGTGGGCGGGACTTTTACACTCACAGTCTGAACTGCGATATGACGAGATCCTCTCAAATTCATTAAAAGGCCCAGAGACTGAACCTTTGGCCTCATTATTTGGTCATCCTTGTAACACTGTAACAACAAAAATATGATAGAATTAGGCTTAAAAATAAGACAAAAAAGGAAGAGCAGTAGGTCCTCTTTAAGTTTTCTTTGTATTGGTTTCATGTTTAGTTCCCACTCGAAGCCGGATTTAAGCCTGCGGGTCTTACATGTCTGTCCGTGTCTAGATTTTTCTTAGCCGTCTGCATCAAACAGGCTACAGTTACCATGCATAAATTTGTCTGCAAGACCAAGTGAGAATGAAGGGCTTCAAATTAAAATGAGGTCATAATCATATATGTACTTTATTGGAGATTAAAAAAAACGTGTCAGTATTTTTTTAAACAGCAGGGGCTGTCAATTCAAATATTAGTCATATTGAAACCGTGCTTTCATTGTGAGCTACGTCTGATGCTTTTAGTGAGCCTGTGCGTCAGCAGCAGGGCAGTGTATGCCACAGTGAGTCAAAATGAACCAATGTGTGTTTGAGTTCACTGGTACCAAAGTTTCCCAAACACATTTGAAGCATGTGGAAACAGCTGTACACACGTCTTAGACTTTAGTCACTAACTAATGACTGATGTGTCACCAGAAAATGGCACGAGTGTTAATTTCTTACATCCGGGGATGAATGACGGATGAATGGGGGATTTGGCAAGCAGGGGAAAAACACTCAACAGACACTTCATTAGATATACTGGTTAAACTAGTCATCAATCTCATGGCATTAACTGTAGACATGGTCAACTGGACTTGAAGTTTAAAACAAACACCAAAATGTGGAAGAAAGGTGAAAAAAGAAAGAAAGGTTTAAGTCTGAATGTGGCACGGTTGTTGGTATTCCAGAAACTGCTGATCTACTGGATTTTCAGGGTTTATGGAAAATTATGATAGGTAGACACCAGTAACTCAAATAGCTATTTGTTACAAACAAAGGATGTAGAAGAGCATCTCTGAACACATGACATTAAAGCAGATTGGCTACAGCAGCAGAAGACCACACCCTCTGCTACTCCTATTGGCTAAGAACAGGAATCTGAGGCTACAGGTCACACAGGCTCACAGTAGCAGGCTGGAAAAACCTTGCCTTGTCTGATGAGTTTTGATTTCTGCTTCAACATTCAGGTGATAGGGTCACAGGTAATCTCAAACTGATTCTTGAACATGACTATGAGTTCACCTGATCCCAATCTGGTAGAGCACCTTAGAAATGTAGAATGGGAGATTCACATCATGGAAATTTGCAGCAGCTCTGCAAAGCAGGGTCCAAACTTGTATTGGCGAAGTGTAACTAACGACGTGGATTTGTTTTCCTTTAGGTCAACTGACTTCCACTGCTGCTGGGACTGAGGTTTACAGCTCTATGAGGATTTAGCTGACGGCACTCTATGATATATAAAAGCAGTGATACTAACAAGGACAATCCTTTTTAAATTCGTCCTTGATCTGTCACAGTGTAGCCTGTCGGATAGCCTTTGTCCTTGTGTTTTCTTCCTTTTTTTAACATTACATTTTAATCTGATATTGAAAACATTAATCTTTTTTTTAAAGCATGATAAGACTACAACAATAAAAAAGTACAGGTGATACTGAAGGCTTCAGCATAGGCTAACTGCACTATGATGCCCCCTGCTGTAAAACCACCAGTTTTGTTTACACCATTTTTTTTCCAAAGCTTAGTCCTACAAATTCAATTTCTTTTGTTCTGCGTCCTTTAATAAAAGTTCACCATTAACACATCTCTTTTGAAGTAACAATATTAGAGTGGACATCAACATTAATATGTACTGTAGCAGGACCTAGCGTGAAAACAGTCAGCTCACATTCAGATTTGGTTGTGTGAGGTTGGAACATGTATGTATATAAATATATATATGTATGTGTGTTGTTCAGGTGTTGTTTATTTTTTACTCTGTAGGTTTTGTATGAAGCACACTAAAAGACAGAAGGCCTCCTCCCACCGCGCTTTCACTGAGGCGTAGCTTGTTTTTCTGTTGTCTGACTTTAATGTCTCTGTTCAAACAAAACTTGAGGTTCTGAGGAAAAAACTGACGGTTTGTACTGACTGACTGGTGCTCACTGAATAAAATGTCACGTGGTGGTTTTTTTGCTTTTTTTTTTTTATAAGTTGTGGCTCATTTATGTCCTCCAACATGTGTTCAACAAAATCATCAAATGTCATGCAGAAGAACCAACGAGAACATTGGTAAGCTAGCAAAAAAAACAGCTTTTTATGTAAACTGCTGCATTGTCATTTAGCTTTGAAGAAGTGCATTTTATATTCGGAATCGTACATTTAACCAATTTCTTTCCCCCACAGTTAGCAGTTTGCAGATGCATCACGTATCAGTAGTAGTTCTCAATGAGAGGCTAAAACATGTTGTAACAGTCACAGTAATTAGTAATCAGGAATTTTTAAAATGTTAGCTAATATTACCCTATTAGTCAACATTGTTAGCTAACATTGTTAGCTAATAGGTTAATGGGTCACACCAGTTCAAAAGGCTTGTTGCAGCAAAGCCCCTGAAAGCACCAGACTTGTGTGAATATGAATTCATATTTAATCTTTCATTTATATGAAGTTTAGACAAGTGGATGTGCAATTTTTTCTTTTTTGCTAGGAAAACAGGAAATGGGCACAGAAATGTACTAAATCATCCAAATGTACACTCAACAAAAATATAAACGCAACACCTTTGTTACTGCTCCCATTCCCCATGGGATGGACGTAGAGACCTAAAATTCATTCCAGATACACAATATAACCATCCCTCCCAAACAGTGGTCACAAATCAGTCCAAATGTGTGGTAGTGGGCACATCTGCTATATTGAGATAATCCATCCCACCTCACAGGTGTGCCACATCAGGATGCTGATCTGACATCATGAGTAGTGCACAGGTGTACCTCAGACTGCCCACAACAAAAGGCCACCCTGGAATGTGCAGTTTTTTGCGCTATTGGGGGTCTGGGGACCCAGAACCGGTCAGTATCTGGTGTGACCACCATTTGCCTCATGCAGTGCAACACATCGTCGCATGGAGTCTATCAGATTGTCAATTGTGGCCTGTGGAATGTTGGTCCACTCCACTTCAATGGCTGTGCGAGGTTGTTGGATATTCGTGGGAACTGGTACACGCTGTCGTATACGCCGGTCAAGCACATCCCGAACATGCTCAATGGGTGACATGTCCGGTGAGTATGCTGGCCATGCAAGAACTGGGACATTCTCAGCTGCCATCTGCCCTGAACAATGTGAACCATGATTCATCCGTGAAGCGCACACCTCTCCAACGTGCCAGACGCCATCGAATGTGAGCATTTGCCCACACAAGTCTGTTACGGCGACGAGCTGGAGTCAGGTCAAGACCCCGATGAGGACGACGGGCATGCAGTTGAGCGTCCCTGAGACGGTTTCTGACAGTTTGTGCAGAAATTGTTTGGTTGTGCAAACCAATTGTTCCAGCAGCTGTCTGGGTGGCTGGTCTCAGACGATCTTGGAGGTGAACCTGCTGGATGTGGAGGTCCTGGGCTGGTGTGGTTACACGAGGTCTGCGGTTGTGAGGCCGGTTGGATGTGCTGCCATATTCTCTGAAACGCCTGTGGAGACGGCTTATGGTTGAGAAATGAACATTCAATGCACGGGCGACAGATCTGGTTGACATTCCTGCTGTCAGCATGCCAATTGCACGCTCCCTCATTGCTTGTGGCATCTGTGGCATTTTGCTGTGAGACAAAACTGCACATTCCAGGGTGGCCTTTTGTTGTGGGCAGTCTGAGGTACACCTGTGCACTACTCATGATGTCAGATCAGCATCCTGATGTGGCACACCTGTGAGGTGGGATGGATTATCTCAATATAGCAGATGTGCCCACTACCACACATTTGGACTGATTTGTGACCACTGTTTGGGAGGGATGGTTATATTGTGTATCTGGAATGAATTTTAGGTCTCTACGTCCATCCCATGGGGAATGGGAGCAGTAACAAAGGTGTTGCGTTTATATTTTTGTTGAGTGTACATCGAAATAACGCAAAAGTAGAGCTTGTGAACACAAGCAGCGCAGCCTGATCTCTCTTAGGCAAGCTTTCTTGTCATTTCAGAAATAGTTCTGTGTTTTGAAGGACATACTGAAGATCTTTGGATGTTGGCTGACTTTAGTTGGGTTTTCTCTTAGAACCTTGAACTCTGGGTTCTACCCAGCAGTGTGTTTGGGATAACTGTCATGTTGGATCAAAATCTGACTGTATTTTCAGTGTTTATAGTTCCATCAGTTTTAGCAAGATCCCCAGCTCCAAATCATGGTATAGCCTCCACCATGTTTTACAGATGGTTCTACAGTCACAGTTGTACCTCTCTCCTAACCTCCTCCACAAAGATTGACATCCACCAAAAATTTCAAATCTGGATTAATCACTTCATAAGACATGTTGCCACTTCTTTTCAGTCAAACTTTGGTCTAATTTGACATACCACAGGCTCTTCTCTCGGATCTCTTCCCTGTTACCTTTAAAGGTACAGTTAGCTATTTTTTGAGATTATATAATAATAAATAATATCATCATCATAAATATATACTATTAGAGTAATTTTACCATTTCACTGTCTGTAACTGTAAATTTTTTTTTAAACAAACTTTAATTTTAGGTTTATGAGAATTCATCTACTAACATACATAACATTGCCAAAGATAGAGGAGAAAAAAAAAGCTTGTAGGCGTTTGTGTGCCATGGAGGCAAATTTTAATTTGTGCCAACACTTTCAGAAAGAAGATATGAGGGAGCATAGCTATGTTTTATCTTCGGAGGTCTCCTTCACCAAAGAGGTGAAAACATGAAGGAAAGAAACAACCTGACCGACATTTTAATAAAACACCATCTCATCCCTCCTCACCTCAACAGTCAACTCCAGAAGTAAAGTTGGGGCTCTAACACAATGTTTCTCTATTCCCAATATTTCACAATTACTTAATGTTAGTAGTAGCGATAGGAATCAACAAAGTACAAATACTTTGTTACTGTACTTAAGTGGATCTGTAGCTTATTTTCTGACAACTTTTTACTTTTACTCTGTAAATTTTTCTGAAAATAGTTGTACTTTTTACTCCTTACATTTTCAAAACAGGCTTATTACGTTAGTTTCAACGGTATTATTTATAGCATTCATACTTTGTCCATAAGTTGTGGTGGCCTGTCATCAGCTTCTAGCTGGCGCTAAAGAAGAGGAGCGAGCGTAAGGGGAATAACATTTTTTTAACCAACAAGTAATTTCAAATGCAACGTTTCTGTCCACACAGACAGTTTGTACAGTCTGTTATTCAAATGTTGCATAAAAATACTTCACAGAATTTTACCTTTATACTGTCTAGAATAAAGACATACAGCCTTCTCCAGGGTAAACAGACCAGTTTCTTACCTGGCATGCTGACTGTTTGCTGAGGTAAACATACTCAGTTTTTAAAGTGATTTTTTCTGGGGGGGAGGGGGGGGGGGGGGATTGTAAAACAATGCAAATTACTAAATCGACACATTACTTTTTTGACTCCTGATTTATTGCAAAGTTTTGATATTATTTAAATGTTAAAAAAAATAATGTTTACAAAAATATTTTTTTATACACAAGCAGTAGAAGAAAGTCAATGTGGTTTTATTTATATAGCCGCAAATCACAACAACAGTTACATCAGAGCACTTTATATTGGAAGGTAAAGACGGGACAATATTAGAGAAAACCCTATATCAGACAAACCCCTATGAGCAAGCAGTTGGCAAGAGTGGGAAGGAAAAACTTCCTTTTAACAGGAGGCAGGGTGGCACATACCTCTTCATATGAAAATCCCCTATATGTAAACAGAGTCAACAAAATAGTCAAAAACATGATGGGGGTGTCAAGACATCGCCGGTCTCTCTGATCCTTTTGCCTTGATAGAGATCACGCAGAGATGTTTCAAAGTTTCACACAATCCTTTTATTACCCATTTCCTGGCAGCAGAGGGGCAGTTGCCCCCCTGTAGATGTGCCCCTGGTCAACACATAACAGTCTCAAGTTATTACTCATTAAGAAGGTCCTGGATAATCTCCCCATCTTAAACTTAGAATCACATTTACAAAATGAGACCGAGTCCTTACTGTGGGTCACACCTGAGGGCTTCTGTAGGACTGAGTCAAAGCCAGGTACCACCCTGGTGGCCATTAAGAAAAAAGCAAGTTTCAGGCATTGCCTTCTTTCAATTTAACGAAAAAATAAAATCAAAAAGGAAAAAGCCACCGTCACAGCCATGTCGTAACAAAAGATTCATTTTATTAAATGGTTATGTACAAGACATTCCTGAATCAAAACAGCAAGTCCATAACGCTTCATCTTCTGTTACCTTTACATCTTCTCGTAATCTGAGTACCTCCCCTCCCCCCCCACCCCACAAAAAACAACAACAAAGGACAAAAAGAAACAAACAAACAAACAAACAAACAAACAAACAAACAGGTGTGCTTCCATTTTCAAAAAGAGTTTTAAACACCCCCCCCCTTATTGCACCAGACCCTTACACACTTCAGTCCCAAGGTGGCTATGAGGGTCAGTCTTAAAGAAAAAAAGGGGGGAAAATTACTGTAAGCCTGCATCCCTCAAAACAAGGACCGGTTAAATACAAAACATGGTCTGGGTAAGTACAATTTAATTTGTCTCTACAGCGGCTTTACCACAAACATTACTGAAGCGATAGTCGAATTACTTACAAAAAAAAAAATCAAGATCGTCTATAAAAAGGATGTCTGTAAAATCTATAGTTCAAAAAAGAAAAGCCTTTTTAAAAATGGTGAGATTATTTATGTGTGATGCGTGGAAGTGGCTAACTCAGCTGAGAATTTATATCAGATTTAGAAAAGCACCGACCAGGAGCTGAGCTATGTTTCCAAAAGCATCTTAGACACGTGGTTCACTCCACGGACGAGTATGTTTCCTATTAAAACTCTACTGCTGTCTTATATTTGGGCTGTGCTGACAGATATAAAGCCGCTCTGAAATGAGACTATATCAGGTCGGACACCTGATCAGGATTCTGAAGCTTAGCTGTCATCAGCTGTGTGAGGCCTGTGCTCTACACAGTTAATAGCAAGCTCCTACAATAATAACACGACTATCACAGTGAAATAAACCTTGAAACAATCACTACAATGTGGGTCAAACAGATATTTGATGAAGACATCGATAAATTTCAAGAGATTCCATATTCACAAGGTGTAAAATTAACACTGTGCACAGATAATTATTAAAGTTGGATAAAAAGGCGACTGTAAACCAAAGAATTTCAATAGTAACTGGCACAGAAATTAGCAGGCTCCTTATTATAAACAAGAGATACAGCCCTAATCAAACATCTTCAGTAGATCACTCCAAAAAATTTAATTTCGACTCAAAAAGAAATCAGGTTAAGATCTTTTTTTTTAAACCTGGATAAAATCCACCCATAATAAGCATAAGATGCTTTTGGAAACTCTTGACTGTAGCAGTGTGAACGTTCCTGCAGGTCCGGCAGAGCCGAAGAGAAGAATCAGACCATTTTCCAACAGCAAAAAGGAACCTCTCTGTAGGTGTGTGAAACTATCTGTGCTGGTGTTAAACAGCTCTGCAGTGGCAAGTGTGTGTGTGTGTGTGTGTGTGTGTGTGTGTGTGTGTGTGTGTGTGTGTGTGTGTGTGTGTGTGTGGACTCGAATAATTTGGGATTTCCTCATAGTTCTGCATTTGTGCAGGTGGTGTGAATTTAGTCGTCTTGTTTCTAGGTGCTGTTAACAAACCATGAAAAGTCTTTAAGAAAAAAAAAACGATGAGCCTGAAGTAAATAAAAGGCGGTGTGTGAGCAACAATGACCAAACCCCAGAAACAATAAAACATCACCCTTCCAAACAGGATAGAGCTGCTCTACGATGGCATGAATGGCTGTAGCAACAATAGAAGGCCCCGATTTCTGCATAAACTTGTTTAAAAATGTGATGTATGCAATGGGGGCTTCTACCACAGCTACATGTCCCTGAGAACAAGGTCCACGTCACATGTTATTGGGACCTGCACACCATGCTAACAGAGGAGGGTTGAACCTGCTGCACTCAGACGTCTTTTTTCAGTCCATGAAGTCTCATCCAGCAACACCTGGAGTCTGAAAACCTCTCAGCTGGGAAGGAAGACTGAGACCGTCAGGAGTCCAACTCTACAGCACTGTTAATGCCCCCTCAAGGAAATATGAAATGCTCTCAGTGATGCATGTTTTTAGAGTTATGTCAAAGGTCCTCTTAATCAAAAAAAAAAAGAGGAAAAAAAAAGAAAGAAATCATTCCCTTTTTAAGGCAGCGTCTCACTTCAGCACGAGGTTTTCTTAACCACTCAAAATGAAATGTAGTCACAAGACTGCTTCCAAATCTGCTCCTGTGGAGACACTAATGTTCTCTGCTCGAGCAGGTGAACAAAGCTGGCGGTTTATTACTATTGGGGGTTTGTGTGTATGACTTTAGGCATTTCTTTTTGTCTAACATAACACTGTAGTCACCACAATCACTGCTGAGAGCAACATCCAACAAAAGCAACAAACACAAGTAGTTAGAAAAGGCCCCCAGAAGATGTGTCAGGGAGCTGACGGTTGCTCGGGGAAAGTGTGTATTCTGCAGCCTCTTGGTGAGTGGTTGCTGACAGTGGCCAGAGTGAAATTGGCTGCAAACAGGCATAGAGATCACCGGCAGGCTGCTGTGACTTTCCCCGAGCTAACCAGCATGTAGGCCTGCATGACTGAGGTTCAAGACAGGTGGACACAGAGCTGTATCGTGGATAAAACCAGTTAATTTTAGTATAATAAATGATCATGAAAATCAGAACCTCGCTTGTGGTCTGTAGTCTGAGGGGTCGCTTTGGAATGTTTTGTGGCCTCAGCACTGACTGGGCGAGTACAAAGTTAGTGCTACAAAGAAAAGACGAGCTGTAATAAACCTCCTTTAGTGGGGAACTACGATAATGTGGCACAGACCTCAACTCCTGAGGAGGAGTCTGCAAGTTGAGCAGTGAAGCACATTTACATGTTTCATTGCTGAAAAATAAAAAGGCTCGTCTGAAGCTGCTCTTGGCTCTGTAATGACTTTCACATCGATGAGAGTTTGATCAGGAATGCTGAGACACACACACACACACACACACACACACACACACACACACACACACACCTCATGATTCTGAGACTTGAGCTGCCTCAAAGTTGACTGCTAGCTTCCTTTGCCGTCTCTTGGAGGCAGAGCTGGGGGTGTGGCCTGTTGCTGGCATGGTTTGCCTAGGTGGTGTATGCAGTGCCGTCGTCGTGGAGTCACCAGAGGAGAGGTCGCAGTTAACAGCTTGTTGGTGGATTTTAACGCTCTGTGGTTCAGTCTGACCTTGCAATTGGCCAGTTGGCTGGTTCTGGGATTTCTGTGCTTGGTTCTTAGCAACAGTTTGGGCAGCACTGTAAAACTCTCGAGTTTCCTGGTTCCTTTTATTTGCCGACACTCGTTTCTTAGTCACCTGACAAGGTGAAAGATAAACAGAAAGCTGAGTTACCAACCTGGCCTACGTCTGCACAGGAAAAGATAAACGGGAACGCTGTATTAACCTTTTTCCATTAGCACCTCCTGTGGTCGGCTCGACACAGTTTTCAGGGTTTTCTGTTAGTTGGTAGTATCTGGTACCTGGTACTACCAACTAATAGACTGCATGCCACCAACTGGCTACTCATTGGCGTCAATGAGTCGTGAGGGCACTTCCTTCACAAATATGAAATCTGTAACTTTTGAAAGCCTGCAACGGGAGAAATGGCTACACAGAAACAACACTGTGGTCCCGAGTCTGACGAAAAGCCACAAATCGAGCAGCAGGTACAACATCGCCTAGACGCCCACCTTTGTTGTATCATCCGTGTTGCATACAAATGGCGTTACAGGACGCTCCGCCATGTTGCTATAATGACCCTAAGCACACTAGGTGATACTCAATTGTAATGGTAAAACAAGTCGAACCGATCCAAGTAGGTCCTTATGGAAAAAGGGCTTATGTGTTACCTGTAAGGGGATGAACTGGTTGTGTGAGCCAATGGGCAGTGTCGTTGCAGGCTGGGGGCGCGCAGCGCCAGGGAAAGTCCCCGGTGGGCCGTAGAATGGCTGGTTTTGGTGGTGCTGAGGAGGCACCGTCATTCCCCAGAGAGGAGCAGGACCGTAACCCTGTGGGGGCAACAGCACACCACCTGGAAAACAAGAGCATACTCCTAAGATTTAAAAAAAGATCATTTTTAAGGCTTAAAAAATTTGATATGAATGCTGCTACTATTAATTCATCCCCTGTCACAAGGGTTCACCACACTGAGGAGCTCTGCATAGGGCGATAATCAAAATCTCATATCCGATATAAGACATTTATCGTCCCGACAACGATATAAAAATCACAAACATTTTGCATTTTCTATAAATTCTGTGAATCTCGGGCAACTCGACGCGTTTCCAGCTGGGCGTCGTGTACCTGGAGTCGAGTGTTACATAAGTTGAAACAGCCGCAGCTTTTTTTGTGAGTATTTATGACATGGCATGCTGCGAGAAAAAGCCTGTTCTGAGGTTTATTTTTGAGCACCTGACGGCTCTTTTTGGCCTCTCGTCCGTAAACACTGCGTACTCTTTCACGTGTTTCAGTTTACTTTGAAAAATCTCAACAGGATCTTCAGCTTTATTGTGAAATGTTTATGTGGAAAATAAACAAGCGGACGGCAGAGCCACGCGATGGTTTTACCATCGTCGTTGCTAAGGACTACGCATTAAACCAGGCGCTAGTCCCTCCGTAGTGTGGTTACATTAAATATAAGAGAAAGAGAGAACTTTAAGAAATTCCACAGTGACCATCAAAACGATGAAAAAATATTGCCGTAAACAGTTTATTTTGCGACACCATGAAACAAACGATAGCGTAAAATGAAACGACAGATGTTTTCATATCGTCCTCCGATATATGTCGTTATATCGAACAGCCCTAGCTCTGTATGTTTAATCTGGCAGAATTTTACACCAGGTGACCTCGACCCACTACACTATGGAACACCTTAAACTGATGTTTCTAAATTCATTGATGAAACCTTAAAGAAAGACAGACTCACCTTGTTGGTTGAAGACAGCTCCCATGTGGGGAGGTCGTATCTGACCCACTCCTGTGTACAGAGGAGGTGGGAGGGGGAAGCCTGACCCGAGTGAGTTCTACAGATGCACAGAGGGTCAGCAACACATTTAATGTTTATCTCATTGGTTACAAAGTTCAGCCTCTCACACTTGTGAATCAAATATCTGCGTTTGTGTGTATACCAGTCTCTGAAGTGCAAAGAAAGCAGCTTTCTCCTTGGCATCGTGTTCTGACTGGCACTGTGGGCCATGAACCATCAACCCGTTGGACAGTTTCACCTGACACAGCACTAGACCCTGCGTCGGTGTTAATGGAAATGATTCAGAGTGGGGCACTTGTGAAAGTGGGAAACGCAGAGTAGAAAAAAGTGTGACGTAACAGAAACAGAAAATAGAGCGTGTTACCTGTCTGTTGCGCATGAAGCTGAAGTCAGGTGGCGCCATACCTAAAGCCCCACAGATGCAGGCCAGGTCTGACACCTTACTGCCCAGCAGGGCGTTGGCAGAGGCAGCAGGTGCCGGAGAAGGCAACACAGGCGCGTCGCCGTGTGGGACGTTTATTTTTGCAGCTGGAGGGAGAAAAGTAATGATCATAAGGAGGAGAATACAGAGAAGAAATTTGCCTGGGATTTAGAAATCACTAAGCTACCGAGTTTCTTTGACGATCGTCTCCTGTTCTGCTGCTGGCCAGCAGTGGGGGTGCTGTTTGACGTCTCTTGAGCAGATTGACTTCCTGTTCCAGTGCTGTCAATTTTAAGCATCTCCTTCAGCACCAGGGTTCCCTTCTATAGCGACAAACCACACACGATCATTTATGCTAAGTGGTTCTTCTAAAACTCAGAGGTTCCTCTTATTTTGGCTTCACCGCATATTTACCATGGCAAAAGACTGTGGGGATAATGGGCCATCTGGCTGGCTGTCACCTCCTTGTGGAGGGGCAGGAGGGGGTGGGGTTTGCTGGTTACCCTTGGAGATTTTTAGATTGGCAATGAGGTCCTCAAATTGTGTTTCAGCCTGAGTAAGAAAAAGTAAAGAAACTGTAAATCATCGTCTTGTTCAGGGTACGAGATTCTGACCAGAGATAACCCTGAAAAACCAAAAACAGGCAGAAGTCAAAAGAAGGATTTGTGTTTCTGCACCTTGTTGGCTGTATTGTGTGAGGGAATAAAGGAGCTGACATCTTCATTTTTCTTCAACAGTCTGATGCCAGCAGGTGGGGTCTGTGAACAATACACACATCATCAATTCTAATCCAGTCCACACAAATACAACACAGAGCAATTCATGCAAACGCACGTCACTGTTAACATGAACGTGTGAAAACCAAAAATAAAAACTGATGAATTTAACATGATAAACTTAACCAATTGTGCACAACAGAAACAGCTGATGTGTCGACTCACAGATTTGCTGGCGGGTTGGTTCTTCCCCTGCTGGGAATGTCCTTCCTAGAACCCGAAACACTTTTTTAAAACTATTGTTTTAAAAGCGTAATTCAAGAATTAGTAGTGAAATAAGGAACATCACCAGAGCACTCTTTGTATTCTGGTTAAATTCCTATATAAAAACAAAGTTCCTAAGTGCCTATGTCACTTCACTGTTAAATCCTGAAGCAATCACATCAGCATTCATGGAGGAATTTCTGTATCACATCTATAAGGTTCAGTCTGGTTTGGGAAAGTATGTGGTTATTTATTTGAAACCATTACAAGTTCACTTGAACTAAAATAAGGACAATACAGTAAATATTTCTCAGCATTACTAGTTTTTCCTTAAAATTCCTGCTGGACTCCTAGGACAGTGAGAGAGAAGTTTTAGAGGAATCTAAAAAGCTGGTGTCTGTTTCACTGAAAACTTACATTGTTGTGCCAGTGAGCAGGAGGCTTGTTAGGAGGGCCTGTGTTCTGCAGAGACTGCCATACATTACTGTACTCCTCTTTGTTCTGGATGGAGAGAACGACATATGTAGAAACAAGTCATGTTGCACGCATTGCTGAGAGACTATAACAGTTAGGCCAAATGGAGCAAAACCTGCTCTTACCCTGACCTGGTGCTTTTGGATGGGACCTTTTGAGGGAGAGCTCCTGTTGCCCTGTGAGGCAGCCTTTGCCACACCATGTTTGTTGTTATGCTACAAATAAAAAGCAGTTGGAACAGTGAAAGAGGAGAAAGAGGAGGGATTTAGGTGAAACTGTGGAAATTCCAAATCATTTCCACTATTCCAAACTGGGGAATAATTTGTACATGAATCTACTGTGAGCATTCCACCCTCCTACCTGTGTGGGGATAAAAGGTGAACGAGGAGAGTGGTTCAGGCCTGCCAGCTGCCGGTACGAGCTGAAGTTGCCGCCAGTGGCAGGCTGCGGTTTGACGATGGCGGTGAGTTTGTGGCCAGTGTGATCAACCCGTGCTCCGTGGGAAAGGTTGATCAGGGCGCAGGGAGGGAGGCGGTAACAACGAGAAGATGTGCACCTGAGGAAGCAGATGAAGAGGCAAAGCAGCTGTGACCGTCTGCTGTAAAGAGGAACACCTTTACTCCAACAGTATCCTGGTATGGACATCGTGTGTGTTCTGTTACAGCCTGACTGTATGATTTTGTGTTTTACCCTCTTCTTGTGCTTTATGTAACCGTTTTGTAAAAGACTGCGCACTCTGCAGCTTTTTCTGTCTGGTGTAAAGAAACTGAACACTGAAGTTGACGGTATGACGTAGTAATTCAGTCAAAGAAGAAAAAGTCTTGTCAATTATTGTCAAAGTAACAGTAGGTTTTAATGAAGTTTAGTTAGCCATCTAACACTGATCCATGAGCAGTTCGTTTCAGGGTGACTGTGATGGCAGCGTATAAGACAAGCGAACACTTTTATCCATTCAGAGCTGCTTTGGAGGAGGACAGACTGATGTGATCTGGCCGCTGCCTGTGACATGCTCACACATGTGTTTGTGTGCAGTGAACAAACTACTTGGGGAATCTGTTTGAACAACCATCTGGAATGTTTGCTTAACAAATCTGCTTTAAACAACTGTTGGGAACCATTAACGGATGATTACTCCTGCCATCCAGGTGAGCGTTCATGTGCAACCTATGACTAATAAAAAACAACAACTAACATTAACAACAGGCAGCAAAGACCTCTCTGCTCTTCCCCTGCCCACTGCAGCTCAGTGGGTAATGGATTAAAGTATGTGATCTGGCAGCAAAATCAAATGCCCTCCCATTTCATGTTTGTAAATTGGGAATTGTTTAGAACTGACCATTCCCAACACTAATTACATAGTATTTAGTATTTATTTATTTATTGTCATTGTCAGAGAACAATGAAATTGCATTTGGGGCTTCCGTACAACCCGTAAAGAAAATAATGAAGAAAATAATAAATACCCCTTAAAACCCAAGTGTAAATATTTAACCCAGTGTGACTCCAGTGCAATAAGACAATCCTTAGCAACAACATGAGAACATGACAAGTAAGTTCAGTGCTATTAAGAAGTTGGATATGGTTATTGTCCGTGAGAGGGGGGCAGAGAGTTCAGGCTGTTGGCCAGTCTGGATGTTCAGCAGCAGCACACTCATGGTTACCTGATGTTGAGACCTCCAGCAAATTCTTCATCAAACAGCACTTCATAGAGAACCTCTGCCTCGCGCTCCGCTAAAGAAACAGACACAGATACGGTATACTGTTAATCACGCTCTTGTGTGTTACCCTTGATATGTGCAGACTTTGCATATGAGGACAATGACGGCTGACGGGTGTCCTCACCTCCTTTAATGCCAATGATTGTCCCTCTGAGTCCCAGCGGGACGGTGAAGCTCTCCCTGATGTTGATGACTCTGTCAAACAGACGATATTCCGCGTCTGGGTCTGGAACTACACCCTGCTGCTGCTCCAAGGGCTGCACACATATTTTTATTAATGTTATCAACTAATCTGCCATTGATCTTTTAAATTAACTGATTAGGAAAAAAAAATTAAAAAGAGAGAGAGAGACTGTGTGGTAAACATCCTTAAACACACTGCATGAAAATGCCAGGGGTTCAAAAGTAATAGGACATTTGGCTGCTGGCTGTTTCAGTGTCATTTCAAATATTAGCTCACAAACAATCAGGGTGCATTGAGAATGCACACTCACGCATATAACCATAAACCATACAGGATGAGTCTGAAATTTGACCTGCAACCCCGGTCATGATTGCGTGGAGCACAGCACACCCAGCATCATCTCTGTGGCCACTGCACATTTGTAATTCATCACTGAACATCAGTTTCATCCAATCAGCCAAAGTCCACAGTTGCTTCTCTTAAGCCCACTGCAACAGGCTTTTCTTCCAAACACAAGAAATGAGGCTGTTCCAGATCACGGTCACTGCTACAGTTTTCTTGTGTTGCACATGCACCTTTGGTCTGATCCGTCCTGACTTCACAGTGTTGCAGTCTGATGACAGACGCAGGACATCCCAACCCACTCCCTTGCTCTCTCTTTTGCTGCCCAGCCTTTGGGCTTAATCTCTTCTTTTGTTAATAAACAACATTTATCAGAGGTTAAACGGGTGACTTGTGTCGCAGCCTTACAAGCCAGCTGTAGCCTGTTTCCCAATGCTTCATCATAAACACTTGTTTGTGCCATTTTCTAAATTCAAATTCAATTCGTCACATACAGTCATACACAGTACGATGTGCAGTGAAATGCTTACACAACTGCTCGTGACCTAAAAAAAAAAAAAAGACTATGAATAGGAGAGGAAATAAATATGAAAATTAAAATGAAGGGTAAATTTAACTAGGAAAGAATAAAACAAAATATAAAAATTAAAGTTAAAATAAAATAACTACAACAAAATACACAATATAGAAAATATATAAGAATATATGAAGAAATATAGAACAATAACAGCAGCTGTACGAGTAATAAATGGTAATGAAGAAATGTCCAGGGTTGTGCAATCCACATATTTAAGTGACTTGTGATAAAGTGATTTGATTAGATGACCACGCAGTGCAGTGGCCACTAGTGTAAACAAATGTCCAGAAAGTCCAGTGTGTGTGTAAGAACCGTATGTGTGGGTCAGTACTGTGTGGTGGTGTGATTGAGAGACCGTATCGCCTGCAGGAAGAAGCTCCTCCTCAGTCTCTCTGTGTTGGTCTTCAGGGAGCGGAATCGCTTTCCTGACCTCAACAGAGAGAACAGTCTGTTGTTGGGATGGCTGAGGTCCTTCACCATCTTCCTGGCCTTGGTCCAGCACCGCCTGCTGTAGATTGAGTGCAGGTCAGGGAGCTCGGAGCGGATGGTGCGCTCAGCTGACCGCACAACCCTCTGTAGAGCTCGTCTGTCCTGCATGGTGCTGTTCCCGAACCAGGTTAAGATGTTTCCCGTCAGGATGCTCTCTATGGTTCCTGAGCACCTTGGAGGGCAGTCGGAAGTCTCTCAAGCGTCTGAGGTGGTAGAGACGCTGACGGGCCTTTTTCACCCCGGTGTTGATGTGACAGGACCACGACAGGTCCTATCCATTTCTTTTTGTTATGCATTTTCTTTTTCCAGGGCATGATGCCTTGAATTTTCTGATGTTGGTCATCATCTTGGTCCACAGCATGTTTTCCTTTCATAACCTTCCCATCTGGTTTGTACTTGTTCTGAGTCAGCTGTGTGTAAAATGTTAAGCAACTATGTTGGATTCCTCCTTGAAGCAGCTGCATAATCCTTTTTATTGCTACACAGGAATTTCCAAAAAATATTACATGTGATTGTTGTTTGATATTAAACTGCTTTAAATCATCTGAACTTTGGCTGACAGGTCTTTATGGGGTTACCAGTCCTACGGGTTTTTTTATAACACAACCACAGCCCCTTTCTTTACAGGCACGATGTTAATACGTGCATGCCAAAGGTACTCACCCTGAAGAGGAGGTGAGGCTTGACTGTGACGCGGACTTTCTTGGTGCTCTTCTTCACCTAAGTCGGCGAGAGCGAGGCAGGAATGGAGAAGGTACAGAGGGAGAGGCGTGTGAATGGAAATGCAGTGAATACACAAAGAACTTCTGACTTCTGAAGTCTGTAGCTGTCACCTTGGTCTTCTCCACTGCTTCCTCGATCCTCTCCACGATTGCAGCATCCAGCACTTGGAGGTCACAGGATGCCCTGCTGATGGAGCTAACTGGGTGACTTTTTAACCATGAAGTGATTTCTGCTACCTTCTCTGCCCTGTTGGGTTAAAAAAAAAAAAAAAAAAAAAAAAAAAAAAGAGTCATTTAGTCATTCATTTATTTAATCTTCAACCTTCAGACATTGGTGCAAGAACAAGATGACAACCCCTGGCTCTAAACTCCTTGTCATCACCGGCGGGTGAAGCTTTATGCTGAGAACTTTTACCCTTACTAACCAAAGGTGATCCAGCTGACAAATGAGACACCAAGTGAGAACATATCAGGCAGGATGGTGCTTTAAAGCATCCCCCCCTTTTTTTTTTTTTTTACTCTCATGGATATCAAAAGATAAAGATGGACTTCATAGCTTATTCAGTGTGAATTTAAACTAGAAATGTATTTTGAAAGAGGACAATTTCACACAGACTTCTATAAGTGCTTCTTTATGTAGCTAGAGATGTCGCCACCTGATGGCCACAAGAATGAATACAGCTTTTAGACACCTCAGCATCAGCTACACTTTTAAGACCTGTAAGCTACGTCCATCTTTTATATACATCTATGATCCCTAAACAAGTTTTTCCCAGCAGGATGGAGTGAACGCAACCTTGGCAGGGGACTAAGTAAGGCCAGGGCCCACATGGCTGAAGCGTCCGTTTTACCCATTCTGGTCTTCTCCAGGCCAAATGTCATCTTCATAGAAAACATCATCGTGACTGTTTCTGGCCACGTTGTTGAACACCTCTGAAAATCTACAAAGAAACACAACCGCACCATCATTTCTAAAAGCTTCGTTCAATTCATAGGATAACCGAACATTAATACATAAGTTAAAGAACAGCGGTTTTCAAAACGACTCATTTGTTTTACCTGTCCAGGTATTCAGCCAGCAGCTCCTCCACAGCAGCAGAGTAGAGCCACTCTTTTTCAGTTCTCTTGGTGTATCCGGGAACTTCCTCGTTCTTCTTGTTGAACTTGAGGTTCAGGCCAACGTTAGCTCTTTGCTCCCCACAGGGACTGGACACAGTGAAGAAGACTGAAAGCTTAGACAAGGACTGTACCTGAATACGTGACGTGGTGCCAACAACAGCTCAACTCACTGCAGATATCCTTGTGGCATTTCTACATAAGCACTCACTTCTTCTTAGAGCCTCTACCAATGAAGATGCTTCCAGAGAAGCGGGAGACGAGGTAACCGGTGATGCCGAGACGAGAGGCGAGAACGTATCCAGGACTGTATTTCACACTGTATTTCTACACGACACACAAAAACGTATAAGGTGAGGGGAGAAAACTCGCAAAACTAAACGTACATATCCACAGAACGACTCCACGAGCTCGTCTTACGTGTTGGTTCTGGATTAAGGGCTCCAGCTGTGGCTCATGTGGCACACTGAAGACCACTCGAATCCGCCCATCTTTGATGACATCTTGGGAATCTTGCACCTGAAAATTTATATTAATATGAATATGGAGATGTGGAGCATTAATCAGATAGACTTTTTAAAAAATGGCTGGATTTCTATACCTGCCATGGTAATTAAGAGACGGTGTGTTTCAGGTCAATTTACAGAGTAACATGAAAGTAAAGTAATGAGTAGTGTAAGAAATTACTTTCTCCTGGGAGAAATTACCGTAATTGTCGGGCTATAAGCACCAGCTTTGAACCCTGCAGCTTTTAGTCAGGTGCGGCTTTTCTATGGATTGTCCATGATTTTTGTCATATCGTAAGAGGATTTGTTTTGTTTGTTCCGCTGTTGTACGGCACTACGTTGCCTGGCGGAAGGATCGGGGTTCAAGAGTGGTATGTTAGTCACATGTCCGTCCGCCAGGCAACGTAGTGCCGTACGAAGTAGCGCGAAAAACAAACTTCAAAGTAGCGCTACGCGTTCAGCGGGAGGCGTGGATGACGAGCGGCGATAAACTTGCGAAAAGCAAGTTATGCTCAACTCCACCGGTGGATTCTGACAGCGTGGAAAAGTGCGAAAACATCCACGATCACTAACGGATTTTGAAGGGCTGGACTGCTGCCTGATGGAGAGGAGGACACCGCCACGGAGGGTGTTCGACTCTGACAACGAGGATTTCTTTGGTTTTGTAAGTGACAACGAAGGAGAGAAGCGGAGAGTGGATGACGAAGCCATCCTGAGCCTGTTTGTATCCGACACTGGAGGAGAGGACTTTGGTGGTTTCAGTGGGCAGGAAGAAGAGGAAGATGGTGAATGACTGACTTTTCTTCTTGTTAAAGCCGTGTCACTGCACCTGAGCCTAAAAGGTAGTCCGAATCTATTGTTCTGGTGTGCTGCAGGTTACTGTTATGTACTACATGTGCAAATATGTACCCATAACTTGTTTTTCAAAATATTAATAAAAGGGGTGTGTCTCCAAACAGCCGTCTCTTTCTTGACAATTCGCTTTGTGCATATTCTTTACATATGATGAGTCAACATTGAAACACCTGCGGCTTTTAGTCAGGTGCGGCTAATGTATGTACAAAACAGGATTTTCCCCTGATTTTAGCTTGTGCGGCTAATATTCAGGTGCGCTTTGTAGTCCGGGAAATACGGTAAGTAACATAATGCATTACCTGTAAGAAAAGGGTTCTGTGTATAATGAGTAATGGCCCCAACACTGATCTCAGCAAAGAGGGGAAATACCTCCAACATGCACAAACATTTGACCCACAGGTCATGAATGCAATGCCTTTGATATGCTGCTTAGTGATGCTGGTGAGTCTCCAAGCTCAGTCAATGAGAATCGATATGAGAACCAATAAGGAATCGAATTGATAATGGAATCACTAAGTTCTTATCAATGTTATGTTCATATTGTTTTGCATTACATCATTAAGCTTGAAACAGAAGGTGTTTTTCACAGATCTGTTCTAAACTATATAAATAAGCCTCTTAATTTTTTTGTCTTTTTCCCCTCAGAGTATCGAAAAAATGATTGTGGAAATCAAACTTATCTGACAGTCGCCGATGATATTAATGCACAGGTGACAGCTCGGGGCACAGTGTTTTGTTTCTTCACTTATATTGAATGTGACAGTGTGAAAACACGGACATTATACTCGGATTCTTGGTTTAAATTAATAAAAAGAGTAACTTGGGTAACAAGGGAGTAATCCACAGACTAAGAGAGCAAACAGTGGATAACATACCTCTCCCATGGCACCGTAGTACGGGTTTCCCACCATGAAGACGGTTGTTGTTGGAGGAAAGAGCTCATCTAAGCTCTTGAAGCAGGCCAGAGATGAGCAGAAGGCTTTGATATCCTGAGACCATGAAGATAAGGAAGAAGTGTCTTTAAAATAATATCTATAAACACTTAAAAAAGAAAAAAAAGGTGATAAAATCAAAACCATGTGCAGTAAACCTAAATTTGCCTAAAACTACTCTGACAATAACCAGAAAGAAACTGAAAGCATGTGTTGGGTTTATTTCAGGGTTTAGTTTCATTAATATGGCTGCACTCCTCAGCTTAAGCAGGTTTTCTTCTATTTTCCTGCAGCATGAAGACCCTGCTGAGAAACACCACAGCCTCAGTGACATATACACTGCTATAAGAGTCTTTCACCCATTATTCTCCGTTTTCTTCTCGCTATCATGTTTGTGTGCAGGTACCTTAACAACCGCCTGGTAGGCAAAGGGGAGGACCTGTTTGGCCCACTGTTTCTCCAGTTCCACCACACCATTGGCTTTGGGAACGTATTTTCTTCCAGTCAGCAGTTGGCCGTATAAAACCACCTCTGTCTCGTTTATCACGATGCCTTTCCTCTTCAAATAACTACGAGAAAGAAAAGCATAAATAACTAAAGAAGCCAAAGAATATGATGGTTCTGGCAAAGAACAGAAGGATTGTTTCAATAATATGAAAGAGTAGAAATGACTGAAGATGCATACAAACTCAAACACTTGCATTATTTTGCTGAGTTTCTTACTATTCAGTGATTCCTTGGACATCCTTAATCCAGTCCTTCTGCTCCTTGTCAGACAGACAGGTGACTTTGGCGGGAGGAGGAGTGCTCGGCCTGTCATACACTCTTTGGACACCCGGTGGTTCCTCAAGATAAAACCTTCAGAACAAGTTGCAAAAATTCACTTGTAAAGTCACTAAAGTCTCAATATAATATTTTCAGATTTTTCAGTTTCAGATTTTTCTACACATCTACCAGAAAAGTCAGCAGTCATAGCAAAGCCAGCTCTTACTTCGTTTCTCCGTCTGACACTGCAATGATGCGAGCTTCCTCTAGATGAGGCCAGTTGACAAACACAGACTTTCCCAGAACTTGTGCAGCAACATCATCACATGTCTGAAGATAATGACAAGAAAGAAGGAGAGAGGCAGAGACACAGAGGATAAGGAGACTGCCAATGTTCCTAGAATAAGACCAAGAGGTGACTGGGTGTAAAAAATATTTTATGCAGTTCTTTTAATTGTATAGACAGTGATTCCAAGACTTCCAAGGGACAATTGATCAGTTCTTAATAATAAAGTGTTGAAGCTTTATTAAACTAGATCTAAAAACATAAACAAAAGCTCACCGTTTCCCCTTCCTGGTTGGGGAGGATATCCAGCAACATGTTCTCCCCTCTGCTACTCTGCTGGAACACGACCACCCCGCCTTTCTTCTTGTAAAACTGAAACGACAGTGAAGGAGCCAGAGCATGAGAGTTTGAGAAAGGGAGATCATCTTATAAAGACTGCTGAATTTACTAAACTTGCTATACTTCTTTTTTCTTCTTCTTAAATTGGCAGAATTAATTTCAGATTCATACGTTGGTTGTGAGTTAAGACGTATTTAACCAGGTTCGCTCCAACTTTGAACAGTTTAGTAGTAGTTCAGTTATGCACATGCCCACCTTGTGTTTGATGTGTTGTAAGGTGGGAAAGCCACAGAAGTACAGAGCTGAGCGGTCAACGGGCTTGCTGACGTGATCTAATGAAACTTGCCAAGCATCCATGGGGATGTGCGCTGTCCTGTGATGATCAACCACAAAAGGCAATCAGCCACAGACAAATATGACTGTTGAATTTCACCTCAGTAGGACCAAATGCATGAGTTGTTTTCAGAAACAATGAGGATCGTTAAAGGCATCTACCTGACGTGGCAGTGGACGATGTCGGGGAACAGTTGAGGCAGGGGGGAGGCGTAGGCGAAGTCCATTTCCCTGTCGTACGAGTAGACTGCACACTCTGTGTGGCAGTTCCTGGCCTTCTCTTCTTTTGTCAGCTTCCTGTTGCAGGCCTCCATGGCTGCTAATAAGCACCTCTGTTCGATACACACACAACATAAAGTTACACACAGTTACAAGTTGTCAAATTTGATTTCGACAACAGACCTGTGCCATTTCTTCATTTCGAATTGTGTGTTTACCTCATCTATGAATGGAATGAGCACCACAGCCTCCCACTCCTGCTGCTTGCCATTCAGGTCAGTTTTAAAGTCAAGAGGGTAGTACTCAATAATAGCTGAACTTTCACTAGTCATCAGATGCTGAAACATAACAAAATACAGTATTACGATCCCCTGTATACTTCCTGTCCTAATGTTAAAACGATTTCTATATTAAATTATATTTTTATTTCTTAGAGTACATCTTGTGCATTTTATATGAGTGAACTTGGATTTGCATTTGTTACCCTGTAACACTCGGGCAGCAGTTCCATGCTGGCAGCAGGCAGGACTGCCAACAGCTGCTGGAAGGGCATGAAGGGCTGTCCATGCTCAAAGGTCAGCTTTAACCCAGATACATTCCTGATGTCTGACAGGTAGGGAGCGTAGTGGTAGGGGTAGTACCTGCAGAGATAACACATAATACTCAATATAGAGGTTTAAAGAAGGAAATCATTTACTTATTGTTCTTCTCCCCAAAGCAAATCAATCAATCCACTTTTTCTGTGAAATAGCTTTTATTAGACAGTAAAGGTTCAGAAACCCTCATTAAAGCCTGCTGTGTAGAAATATGTCGAAATTTGAGCCTCTCTTTCAATCCTCCCACATTTCTGTGAGACTGTTAATGAGCTGAATTCTCCAATAACAGAAAGAGAAAGATCAGGGAGTAAATTACACAGAAGAAAGAAGCACTCACCAGCTCCAGGACTGAACTCCATGGTAATAGTAGTGGAGAATCCACTGGATACCTTCCACATAACACTTGGCTTGGTTGGCTAGAAACTCACTGCAAATGGAAGAGTGAAAACATAGTTACAAAGTGCAAGCTGCTGTGATGAAGGGCACTGTTAACATTTAGCCAAGTCACTTGCCTACCAATGGGATCGTTTAAAAAAGGAAACTAGTAAAAGGGCATCACACTGCTGGGAAACAGCAACACACACGCACACAGACAGACACACAAGCATGTCTATTCTAACTGCTGATAAGGGAGAAAAACAGATTTTGTCAGTCTTAATAGTTTTACCCTTTAAAAGGTATGACGAGGTAAAGGCTGCTGTACAACATCTTAAAGTGCACCTATTATGATGTTGATTTTTCGGTCATAGATGAGCATTGTTCCAATGGTGGACGCCTGAACATCAAAGTTTTGTTTTTGTGCTGGTGAACACTTTTCCAAAAAAAAAAAAAAAGGGGGGGGAGTGGTGACCAATCATTTATCTGCGTTATTGAACACTGGTCATTCTAACTTCCCTCTGTCTCAGCCAGTCACTGAACGAGGATACAACAAACAAAGAGGTGAAGTGAAACTAAGAGTTAAAACAATGAAAAGTGTCAAACTTCTGTCCCAAACATTTTTAGCTTTCTTCTTCCCATAATTTGCTTTTTGTATGCGTTTGTATAAGTTCACTCACTCAGACACCACGTCCACGCCGATCTTGCTCATGTAGTATGTGCGTTTGTACTGTCTGAACTCTGTTTCAAAGATATCATCCTCCTCCTCTTCATCATCTGCTGCCGCTGCTGCTTTTTCCTCTCCGGTGACTTTCTCTGATGTAGTCAGGGAAGCCAGACAGAGAGCAGAATCCTACAGATATTTTTTTTAAAAAGTCAATCACTGGAAAGAGACAGACATGAAAACAATGCTGAAAGACACAATGCATATTTTCAGTGCTGGTCCCTACCTCATTCTTTCTGGCGTCTTTGCTGGCAGCTTCCTTCTCAGCTGCCAGTCCAGCAGCTTCATTCAGATATTTGTTACCAACTTTGCTTTCAAACCACTTCAAATCCACAAAGACCTCATTAAAATGTTCCCGGTCAAACTGGCAAGACATGGGGAAAAAAAAAAAAAAGTACATTTTGGCAGAATACATTTGTTTCATAGCAAACGACATCAATCAGTATATGGGACTTGATCTTAAAATGAATGACCCTTAAATAGAAACTAGTGTCTCACCTCAGCAAGCTTCTCCAGGTATTTCTCAAAGTTTCTGAGGTTTAAGTGACCGTTCTCATTCAGATAACCTAAAACAAACACGGGGACATTATTTTATATATGTGAATGACAATAAACAAGTGGGACATGAATGTTTTTCTATATTGTACTGGTTGACAATTCTAAACTATCTGGGCCAGCTGGACAAGCACAGCACATGGAACAAACAAAAAAACAACATATTTTGTGTATGAGAGGCTTTCAAATTCTGAATAAATGCTCAAAAAATACATCCCTGCTGCATCAGTTCTTTTTCTGGGGGGGGGGACTTTGTCACATGATAAAGTTGGAGCCGCCAGAACCAGGCTCAGGGTAATTCTGCCAGCTTCACGTTTAAAAGGTTTCTTCCTGTTCAAAGGGAGTTTTTCCTTCCCACTTGGTCATAGGGGGTCAGCTGATTGTTGGGCTTTTCTCTGTATAATTGTTGGGTCTTTAGCTTACAGTATAAAGTGCACCTTGAGTCAACTGTGGTGCAATAGGCAAGGCAAGTTTATTTATATAGCACAATTCAACAGCAAGGTGATTCAAAGTGCTTTACAGAGACATTAAAAAACAAAAACAAATAAAAAGCATAATTTAAAATTGATTAAAAAAATTTTTTTTTTTAAATCAGTAGTTAAAATGTAAGTTTTGAAATTTAAGCTTAAAAGTGTGGATTTGGTGCTTTATTCAAATGCAGCTGAGAACAGGTTCAACCTGGATTTAAATAAACTGAGTGTTTCAGCTGATCTGAGGCTTTCTGGGAGTTTGTTCCAGATATAAGGAGCATAAAAGCTGAATGCAGCTTCTCCGTGTCTGGTTCTGACTCTGGGAACTGATAAAAGACCGGATCCAGATGACCTGAGGGATCTGGAAGGTTCATACTGGGTCAGGAGGTCATTGATGTATTTTGGTCCTAAACCATTCAGAGCTTTATAGACCAGCATCAGAACTTTAAAGTCTATCCTCTGACGGACAGGCAGCCAGTGTAAAGACCTCAGAGCTGGACTGATGTGGTCCACTGTTTTGGTCTTAGTGAGGACTCGAGCAGCAGAGTTCTGAATGAGCTGTAGTTGTCTGACTGATTTTTTAGGTAGACCTGTAAAGATGCTGTTACAGTAATCAAGCCTACTAAAGATGAATGCATGGACTAGTTTTTCCAGGTCCTGTTGAGACATCAGATCTTTTATCCTTGATATATTCTTGAGGTGATAGTAAGCTGACTTTGTTATTGTCTTAATGTGTTTTTCTAAGTTTAGGTCTGCATCCATCACTACACCCAAATTTCTCGCCTGGTTTGTGGTTTTTAGATGTATAGATTGAAGTTCTCTGGTGACCTGTAATCGTTTTTCTTTGGCACCAAAGACTATTACCTCAGTTTTGTTTTTGTTTAGCTGGAGAAAATTGTGGCACAACATTCAATTAAATTATAGAGATACAATTTAATTGAACTCAATAGAATATACATGAATACAGCATGGTGGCTTTCTTTTTTTTTTCGCATTTCTGCTGTATTTCATCTTTTTCGCTGAGTGTGTGTTCAAAAATAAATAAATATTTTTCATGCTTTTGAAATCCAAATTTGTTTAGACTACAGTTCGTTACAGGGGACAGAGCGAAGTCCTAAAGAGTAAACCACTAAAAGGATACAGTGTATGCATCTGTCTCACCAATAGATGATTTCGTCAAATGTTGCAACACAACAAGCATGAAGAAACCTCACTGCACATGTTGCAATCCACTATAATTATTATGGAATCAAATAAGCCTAAGCTAAACACTTTAAAACATTTAAAACTGAATTGAAATGTTTGGTTCCAACAGAAATGACACTGAAAACCAAACTGAAAGAAGAAACTAAAACTAAAAACTGAGGAAAAACACAAGATACGAGTCTGGTCTTACCCCCCAGGCTTGGTAATACACTCATGTACGTCTTGTACAGCAACGGTAGAGCGTCATGATTGATGTGAAGGTTGGGGAGGTGAGGGATGAAATCGTTTCCTACCAGGAAACCCATTAGAATCCAGTCATCTATTACTCGCTCCAGGTCATAATCGGAACCCATCTTATTCTGAAAAAAGAGGCGCAAACATTTAGACGTCATACAATACAATTTAAAAAGCATATATTAAAAATTTATCATAATATGAAATCTCGCCTGGCATTTAAAAGCTGCCCACTTTAGGCACGCTTGTCTCACCTTGAGCTCAGAGAACTCGTAGTCGATATACTCTCTCATCAGAGACAAGTGAAGCAAGTGAAAAGTGGTCTCCTCTGGAGCTGTTATCCTGAAATGGAACAAAAGAGCAGGGTTCACAAAACAATGCAGCAAAACAAAGAAAGACAAAATAGACTGAAGAGAAGAAGAGAAGAACCTCTTCTGGGATTTCTTCCCTCCAAAGCGGACTTCCTCCCTGAGCAGAGCGAAGTTTGGCTCGTGGCTGGTCAAACCCAACATAATCTACAACACAGAGTGAAGGACAGACTGAACCTTCAGGCACTGATTTGAGCAAAATGTTCATCAACGATCTGTTTAAACGTACCAGGTCAGCATCCAGGCCGTACAGGCAGTGTCGCGTGTTGGGGTCATGATTGGGCTTGGTGTTCTCTGACCGAATAAACTCCATGATTTTGTGTTCCCCCTCCCCTGGTGTCTGTAAAGAGAAGAAACACAAACTTAATACATTCATTACCGACTCAGAAACAGTACAACAGTACATACAACAGTTACACATACACCACTCACACCCACCTCGTGACCGGACAAGTACACTTTGACATTCTCCCATAGCTTGTCATTGGAGAGCTTGTTGTGGACGAAATACTTGAGCTGTTCCTGAAGTCGCACCATGAACTCAGTGCCTGGAAGAAGGATTTGAGATTAAAAGAACTGCTAACATTTTCAGAGACCTGTTCTCTGTATATCTCTTAAGGATCCAAGAAGAACTGAGCAACCCAAGTGTTTTCAGCTGCTCAGTTCTGCTTTCCCAAGGAGTCGCTACACCAGACAGATCTGCATATTTAATTTGACAGAGTTTGAAACAGGACCCTTACAGTTAATCCAGGCTCAAGACTAACAGAAGAGGTACATAGGCTGGGTTTTGTCCTGCTTGGGTTGAAATGGGAAATCTGTCTTATATAACGCCTGATTTAAACTTCTGCAGGGAATCTTCATAGAGCCTACAAAGTAGGCTACGTAAGTTGCCAGTGTAGTTGTCGGTATGCCGTTCCACACATTTATACCCGTCCTGGTTCGTCATGTGTTAAACACAGTGTGGTAGTATCCTGGTGTTTTAAACGCAGTGCCAATCGATAGAAACAAATAAGATTCTGGATTCTGTTTTCCCCCTCCTGGGTCTCCACTCTTTGCTTCTGGCACTTTTCTCTTTTTATCCTGGGATAAATATATTTGTCCCACAAGGTTTTCCACTTCTTTGTACATTCCCTCACATCCACTCCTTGGGAAAATATTACATCTCTGCGATGACCTATTCGCTAATGATTCTAGGTAAATACCAACGATGCGCTTTGGCTAAAATGTCAATGTTGAAAAACGAGTCACTGGATGTTTACATCTGACATGCAAACATGTTTTTAATAAAAATATCACATACAGTACACATATAAAAAACACAGGGACACAAAAATAAATTCAGGTGTTAAACTGTATCAGGTGGTTCTGATCTGTGTCTGTGTGATGAGCATCTTTGCATGAAGCTTTAGATCTTCCTTACCAGGAGTGATACAGTTGGAGTCGAAGCGAGCCTCTGTGGGAAGCACCTCTCCTTTATCCAAAGCTTTTTTTATCTTTTCCTCTGCTTCTTTGGCGGACCTAGACACACAGACACCCACACACAAGCGCACACCCACAAGTAGATATAAAAGAGAGAAGGTCAAATTCAAAGTCTCAGGCTGTGTCTCTGCCTGCAGTCTGTGTTTCCCCTCCTGTCTGTAACACTGAAGCACAAAATGTTGTATTTTAGCTCAAGCCTGTTTGCTGCTCATTCTTCCTTATAAGGTAACTCACATAGGGCTCAGGTTTACAACTGCAGCCTCAGAAACATCACATAATTATACCCAACATCTCTAAATATATCTGAAAACAGACATGACACTATAATCAGATAACTAAGAGAGAACGTGGCATTATTTATAGTTTGGATTCAACATCAGGGTACAGGCATGCTAATAAAATTCCATCTCTTTATTTAGTCAGTTCAAGAAAAGCTACTCCCAATATCCTAAATTTAGTGATTCTCAACAAGTATTATGATAGGATTAGCATTTATTCATTTAGATTTATTCATCCATCACAACCTGAATCTACGTCCTCTCTGCTGGTTCATCTTCGCCCTTGGCGCCACACCATCCACCGCCATGAAGAAAACCTTGCGAGGCTTGATGATCCTGAAGAGCACCTCCAGGTAATGGAAGATGTCTGCAAAAATCTTTTCCTCAGAAATGCGAAAGTGGACATCCTCATCGTTTGGGTGAGAACACTGGTGGATGATGCCGTTCATGTCCAGATAGAAGTTGTCAAACTCTGGAATCTGACAAAGACAAACTGATCACATACCTAGTACATTCAGGAACATGACTTATCTGTAAACGCTCACAATGACGAGATCTTTCAGGTGTGGCAGATGTTTTTAGGAGGCTGATGAGTTAAAGGAGGGTATATTTGACAGTCATAAAAACAAGATAGTAAGCTCCTTTCACCTGACACATTAAAAACAGTCTCATGAGTATGCCATCCACCTTTATGTTTTGTTCCGTTTTATTTACACCTGTACCGACATGAAACATAATTCCCATATTTACTGTTACCAATTTTCTGCTAAAGGTGGTTATTTACTGCTTTAATACAAATGCAAAGCTGTCTGAGGTAAGGAGGGTGACACTGAACAATGTGCGCTGATGAAACTACTGCTGGGGGAGTGAAATAGCGGCTTCCTTTCTGCTCAGAGTGTAGAAAGTGGTTCAAGTCCCCCCGCAGTTACTCAAGTAGCCTAAACTCTCACGTTATTCGAGCTGTGGCCAACAGGCTGAGCTCATACTTCTGACATTTCAAACAAGTTCATTGTAAAGCGCAGTTACTGTTAACCAGCTGGTAACAATAACTACCCGAGCCCCTATAGATCTCTAGTTATCATAAAAATCAGTTAGTTAGCCAACTGCAAGAGCTTATTGTTGTTTAGAATGTTCCTGACCAACAAAGGCCAAAATTACCCAGTGGTAACTCATTAACATTTTATTTGTTTAGTGCGAATAAGCGCACAATGGAGACCAAAATAGCATATTAGTGATGGAATTTGGTTAATAACGTCATGCCTATCCTGTGTTTAACAAAAGGATGAAGTGAAGAATGTGTGCTAAAAGCAGAGTTGTCCATTCGCCAGAAAACCATTGGTAAGCTACGTGGAATTTTAGTTCCGCGGCCCGCTATAGCTCTCTGATAGCGAACAGCTAGCTACGCTAGCACTGTGGCTACCAATGACAGCGGTCTGTGAAGCTAACCAGTCACCGCTGTTTTCCTACCTGATGTTCCTTGACAACTTCACTGAGACAAGGGTAGCGTTCCGAAATCCAGCGGTAAAATTTTGGCACTCCCATCTTCACAACAAACCTCTTCAGCCTCTAGGTAAAAACAGTAAACAGCAAAAACTGGATGGAGGTGCTCGCCTATGCGAGGAACTACAATGTAGCTGGGGTTTAACCTGGTTACATGAGAACTTGCTTTAGACTCAGGTTTTGTTTCCAACGGCTGCTAAGTAGCTGGTTGTCCGTTGTCCGCCGGAAAAATCGTTCCGCCGCTTTTCGAGAAAACATTTGTTCCGTTTTTTGTAATTTTTTTGTGTTTGTTTACTTGCTTTCTTTTTGACATCTCATAAGTACATAGTACAACGTAATGCATATTTCTACGTAGAAAATATTTAAAATAAATAAGCCAAAACATTTTTACAAAATGTTGTATTAAACGTAAATTTGTTGTTTGCTAGAAAATAACTTTGCAATAAATGTTATATAATATTTATTACAAAAGTGAGTAAATGGTTGTTTTTTGTTTTTGTTTTTTATAGAGGTTGAGTTACCCCAAAACATCAAGTTTTTGAAAACAGCCTACTTAACATCTGAATCCAGAAATATCAGGAATCTTATACAATTTCCAAGATAATTAAGGGTGCCTATATTAAATATGAACTCCCAAGGCTGGGAAGTAGGAACAGTGTGTGCTGTGTCATTCTGAATCTAATAGGAACTGAAAAATCAGATCAACTGATATGAAAGAAAGAACACACTGTTACAGGGCCCGTCTGGCTTGCAAGGCCCACTGCAAAGCCTGAAATGAAGAACTAGTTTCCCCTCAGCAAGACAGTTCCACATTTCCACCTAATGTACAACTTTGCCTTTTCTATGATGCTGAATATAACTTTCATAAGGTTTGCAGAGGTAGATTAGACCTACTTGAAATTTGTTTACTCAAAACCTCAAATCTGAATGCATGCTGCCCAAACTGAGCAGTCAGTTTTTGAGTTTTAACAGAAAAACGCAGGCCAGCACAGTATACACTATACGAAACCATGAAATCTGAACAGACAGTCCCACCTGATGGCTGTAGCTCAGGAGGTAGAGAGGGTCAACTATTAATTGGAAGGCTGGTGGTTCAATCTCTGGCTGCATCCTTGGGCAAAATACTAACCCCAAGGTGCATGTAAATCTGACATAGAATGAAGTATCTGTATGAATGAAGCATGTTGTACAAAACACTTTGAGTGATCAGATAGAATAGAAAAAGTGCTATATAAGAACCAGTCTATTTACCAGAGCGTCTTTCTTTTGTCGCCCTAATTTATTAAAAAAAAAGAAAGATGCAAAGCCCCATGCTGTAAATGCTTATTTTATAGGACACCAAGGAGAGCGCAATTTTTCAAGGGAATTTAAACAAGAGTTTAAGGGTGCCATTGCATCGATGGCATCTGGAGGAGGACTACAGTGTCCCGAGTCCCAGCACTGACTGAAAAAGCACCTTGTCCATAACCAAGAACGTTTCTTGCAATTCCAATCAACTAACCCATCACAGTTTTATACACAGATCACCTAAAAGAATACAATTATGTCATCATATGGAGAGAGAGAGAAAAAGAACCAACATGCCAAGTGTTTCGAAATAATTTATTCAGTAATACAAATACAAAACACCTCTCTCACTTATCATAAAATAGGCAGGTCTTGCTCCACAGAAACTGACAGCAGTTTGCCTGAAGTTACAATGCAGCTCAGCTCAGATGATACCTACAGTATGTGAAGAACGATTCCATTGCTACTTTAAAAGAACAGATTCTGCAAGGTTTTATTTCCAACAAGCAACCAATAGTTCACCCAAAAAAAAAAAAAAAAAAAAGTCCAGTTCTGCACGACACTGCAGACCAGTGCCGGAAGTTACATGAGAGTTGTGATTGCAGACAAAAGCTTTGAGTTTCGTTTTGTTCTGACGGTAAACAGAAATATCAGCACAGAGAGGCGCTTCTCATTTCAGTTCACTCAACTTCTCACGTTCTGCACTCGCAAACCAGAAAAGAAACCAGTGATACGTCTGACAGGATGGAAGTCAGGTTTATTAAAAATGTTTTTCCCCCCCAAATCTGAGAGAACGCAAAAGCTACACAAAAAAGAAAGGTGCAGGGGGCTGGACACTGACAAACAAAAGGAGATTTAAAAGCTTCATTTGAAGATTTTTGCATGTCACTTCGTCTTGTGCTTTGGCCTTTAAAAGGAGGAAATGCATCGCACTTTTAGCGTTTGGCTGGATGTATTCCGGAGAACAGCAGCTTAATTAAAAAGTAAAGGTTTTGATTTGACCTAAAACCATAAAGAGGTGTTCTATTGTAGCCAATAAAACCTCGCTCAAAAGAAACAAAACTGCTTTCTAAAGTCTCTTATTTCACTTTGTGCCCAATAAAACAGCAGCACATCTTCTCCTGCTGGTCCATAGTCTTTGCCGCTGTCCAAAAACATAAGCTCATAAAAAAAAAAAAGTAAAGAAAAAGAGGAAAAAAATAATAAGAGACAATTTCAGATCTCCAGTTGCTACTCAGCCTGGCAGCCTCCCTGCATCACGAGTCAAAGCTCCAACACCTGCTGAAGGAACTGCACGTCTTCAGACGAGCTCGAGTACCTGTGCAGAGAGAACGCACACCTGTGACCTCTTGTTGTTACGGGAAAAAGCAATGAATTAAAGCTCCTCTCCAACAGCTAAATAATAATAAAACGACAAAAGGCAGAAACCACAAAAAAAATTAACATATAGCAGTTGGACTGTATAACGAGGCATTTTTAAAGTTCACCCAGACTAGCGTGGCACATCACTAATGCAGAGCTGAAATCACTGCTACCACACTGCACAGTTCATGAAAATATTACAAAAATAATTTCTTTAGATATATTTTGTGTGTGTACTTTGATTCCAAACAGAAGCCAGTGAGGTGACATTTGGACTTCAAGAGTGGAAGATTAAACACGATTACACAGCAGACAAGCAGGCTTGAATTGGATCAGATGCACAAGGATTTATCTTTATTTGTGAGCGTGTTTAAACAGTTATTCCTAATTCATCCTGGGATATTGCCAGGAATGTGTCTTATGGAGAATCTTAAAGAAATTTGACATTTCTGGTTCAAATTGTCAGTGAGCGTCTACAGCCATCTGCAGAGCACAAAATGAATGCAACAATGAACACAGCAAAATACGACAATATAAACACCAGATCTATATATCCAATCGGATTTTTTGTTTTATTCATGTCTTATTAGTGTTTGGCTTCACACTTTTGTATCCTGATCGCGCTCTTACAAAAGTTTTTTTCTTCAGACGGCCTCATTAAAATACCAGAAATGAGTCAACTAAAAGGACAGAACATGATTACAATGTAAATGTCATGTTTTCAAACAAAGGTCCAGTACCCTCTATGACACCAGTCTGAGTGCTGCAGTAGGCCTGTGCTTGTTGCCGTGTTTTGTACAGATGATACAAACCTTAATTGTTCCTTGACTGTTGGCAGCGATTAATACATTTGACTCCTGAAAAACAAAAGGTAACACTTAGAGCACAGATAGTTAATTACCTGTAGATTAATACTCAACACAATATTCTGTGTGATCTGAAAACAACAATCCTTTGCAAGAAAGTGTGACTGACACCGTCTCAGTTCTATGACCGCAAACTATGGGTGTGGTGTCCCAACAAAGCAGGCTCTTTGGGTTAGCTGGCTCAACAAAACCTACAACTACACTCACAGATGAAGGCGGGGCAGGGGTAGGCAACTCCAGGCCTCGAGGGCCGGTGTCCTGCAGGTTTTAGATGTGTCCTTGATCCAACACAGCTGGTTTAAATGGCTAAATGACCTCCTCAACATGTCTTGAAGTTCTCCAGAGGCCTGGTAATAAACTAATCATTTGATTCAGTTGTGTTGACCCAGGGTGAGATCTAAAACCTGCAGGACACCAGCCTTCAAAGGCCTGGAGTTGCCCACCCCTGGCCTAAGGGTACAACCCCCAACTAGGTTTTGCAACCTTTGGTTTTAGAACTGAAGAAGGCTCTTGGACGAGAGGTGAAATGTCTTCAAAACCTTAAAAAAAGACCAGTCGCCTTCTCATTTCAAGCTCCTAGGACATTTGTTACCATGGTGATCTAACTAAGGAAAAAGAAAGCCACCTTTTTACCTGACTTGACAGACCTCACTAACCCATTAATATCGCTTTGTAGTGCACCCTTCAAAGTGCAGTCAATGACAATGTTACTGAGTATAGAGGTGAGCTCACTCCATCAGGCAGGGCCCTCCAGCAGACAGCACTGACAAACTCGTTGGTGTCGTCCTCCTTCTTATCCTTGTCCAGAACGCTCTTCACTGTGTCAAACTTGAATGTTAACAGTGTCTTGGAAAGTCCTTTGTAGTACAGATACAGGGAGTTGTTCTCACTGCCTGTACACACACACACACAAACACAAGTATTTATGGAATGTAAGCATGTTATCGTTTCTCCCACTGAGGGAGTGATACAACACAGACAATTTGACAGTAATGTCTTCTTTGAAGTAACTGCTCACCACAGGCAACGTAGTCTCCGTTTGAGGCCAGGCCCACAAAGTTCTTCTCGTTGATGTGACCCTTGAAGGAGCGCAGGCAGTGAGGTTTGTTGACGTTCCACAGCTTCAGCTGACTGTCCGTCGAACTGAGGACAATAGCGCAGAAAGAAATGATCAATATGGAACCGGTGGGCCTTAGATGATATGGCGTGATAACCCACTGGGGCCAAGTCCAGCATTTTCATTTTATCAGGATTCAAGGATCAGGATTTCTACTCTGTGTGTAGAAAGATTCTCCATTGTTCGGCAGCGGTGCTCGTTTCAGTAATTATGCAAATGTCATTTTTATAACTTGTTTCTTAAATCCAGCTTCACAGACAGAGTTACATCCATGTCAGTTTTTGAGGGCTCCACGATGTAAATGAGCCTTTATACATTTAGTGTTTCATGCTCTCTTTAACCCAGTTTACATTAGACAGCTTCTTTATGATATTATAAGCAGAAAGTACACCGTAACAGGTTTTACAGAATATTTTCCTTTGCAGGAAAAAGAAACCTTTCAGATATTAAATGGAAATGCAAAGCCGACAGATGTACTTACGCAGAAACAATTTCCTCTCCGTTGACGAACTTGGCATAGGAGACGGCCTTCCTGTGGCCTTTGAACACCATGATTGGCTGCTTAGTGTTGCGGAGATCATAGTAGTGAACACAGTGGTCTAAGAGAAGAAAGCAAAGTTTAGCATGTGTTCAGATGGGAAACATGAGGAAAATCGTAGATTAAAACAAGTCTTAGATCAGCTCCATTTAGGAGCCACCACAGCATTTAGAAAAGTGCAGTTAAATTTGGACTTAGTGCAGTTTAAATTCAAATGCAGAATGGCTTTCCATGTCTGCTTGCTTACTTTGATAACCCAGTGCTACTCAAGACACTAAACCATCTACAAGGCCGAGGAGCAGTTTCCTTCTCTAAGCTGAGACGGCTTCGTCGTTGAGACACAGGAAGTTTGATAAAGCCACAGCAAGATACTTCTGGATAACGCTTGTACGCTCTGCTCATCCAGTGTTACAGTGTTTCTGTGTATAACCAAATATTTCTTACAACTTTATATCTCCTTTGGGGGACTAATGAATAAGGTATTCAGCAGTTTTTCTGGACCACAAGAGTCAGTGCCGGGTGAAGAAATGTAGCTGACAACAAAGAAACCACAGTGATGTGAGAGAAAAATCAACAACAACAATACTCCAGGTTTGTCTGGCTGAAGGGAGACAGCTGGGTAGAGTAAAATCTGTTTCCCCCTTATTTAGTCTGAACTTAACTTCTCATAGTAAATACCAACCAAATGCAGGCGGACGTCAGACACTGCACCTTCACATTTAAACCTGCTGCTACACCAGCTTCAATGACACTTGAAGTGTCCTTAGATGCAAGGTTTACACAGTTACAAGGTTTTGGTACAACCTATGCGGTGTAATCAAAAGCTTCTGAGCTGCTTTCGCCCAATGAAAGTCCAGTTCTATGTTTGCACTTGATTTTGGCATTTTGGCAGAGCTTTTCGACATCACCCTGGCTTAAGGTTTAAGAGAATTTTATCTCAAAATCTTTGCTTTTCCACAACCAAGACTAAAGTAACAACAAACAAGATAAATCACACATGAAAATCTTTAATTTCCATCTCACCTGCACAACCGAAGGCCAGATGATATCTGGAGGTTGGGCTGAATTTAACACAGCAGACGTTAGCCTTAGCCTCAATGCTAGCCACTGAATTGTCAAGATTAGTTGACCACAACTTGACTGAAGAAGAAGAAGAAAAGAGCATGCATAAAAAAAATAAATAAGGGCTGATACATGGTGGGAACATTATTTTTAGATATTGCATCCCTCTCTTACCTTTAGCATCATCAGAACCTGAGGCTAAAAGCTTTGGGTCCATGAGATTGAAGTCTACACTCCAACACCTTTTTTCATGTTCCTGGAAAGGAAGCAGAGGAAACCTTAAAAAGCCATCATTACTAATGTAATGCCTAACGTAATGAAGCTGCGCTCCAAGCATCACACCTGGTAGACTTTGGACCTCTGGCCTGTGAATCCATCCCACAAAATAACAGTTCCCTCATAGTCACTGCTGGCCAGGAGGTTTTTGTGATAACTGCTCCAGCTGATACAGCTGCAAAAGACAACAGGAACTTGAAATATTCGAGTTTGGCGCTGCTTATTTCACTACAAACTAAGTTATCATTTCTTTTCATGAACTGTATGATTAGTTTTTTTACAGTCACAATTTTGGAAAAAAGCATCCTGTAGATTTTGGATCCATACACGTGACTCAACATGTGGATTACTAAGAGATCAGCATTAGAGGAAATGCATTTATCAGTTTCCTTCACCTGATTTTGGAATTGCAAGTCATTTCGTTGACAGGGTAGTGGATGTCCACTGCATCCTGGATCACAGTGCCGTACTCAAACACCTTGATCTTTTTGGTTACGCCAGCGATGGCAAAGTAGTCACAGTCTCGGTCAAACTCAATACTGAAACAAAGGAAAATACGGTCAAAGACAGTGACTGGGCTCATCACACACACGGTAAAATGTCACGAAACAACTAAAAGATGATGTCCGGTCATACGTAAATCAAACGTTTCTTTTTTTTTATACCTAGACACGATACTGGAGCCATTATAGAGGTCACTGGCGTATGACAGGGTGGCCAGCGGCCGCACAGAGTTATAGCGAGTGAACTTTGACAAACACTCCATGAAATCATCCAGCTGATTCAGGTTCCTGCCCTCATCTGAAAACAACACGCACACAGTTAACACAGCATTTGTGAATTATACACATTGTGGAAAAAAACCAAATGGAGTCGTTGCCCATAACTAAGAGCTTAAACACAGATGCCCTGCTTTAAGAAATAATACCAGTTTTCCAACTGTGTGCAAATGAAAACGCCATAAAAATGATCTGACCACAGCAGTCTAAGCCCTCAACAACAGCACCTGTGATGCGGGACATTTTGCTGGAGAAGTAGCACTGCTCTAGATCCTCAAAATGAGCTGTGAGCCTCTTTCTTCTTGACGCCAGGGTGCTGTTGTACCAGGTCTGACGTTTTCCCTGAGGAAACAGTCCCAAGAGCAAAGTGAAGGCAGTGCCAGAAACCTCAGAGTGTATTTATAATTTTCCTCCAAATACATTTGTGTTAAAAAGCTACATCTAAACGTGACAGGCCCCCTTATTAAAACGCACCAGCCATTTCCAGCTCCAGATATTAAAGCTTTGCTGGATTTACAGTTATAACCCCAGTAAAATGATCTTTTACTGGGCCTTGGTGCAGCCCGTTACTTCATCCTGTCTGAAACAGTTTTTACTCCAAGCTAATTTGTTTTTTTTAAATAAATAAATCTCTCCGCTGTACCTGGGCTGCTCCACCAAATCCTGGAGGCTGGTTGTAGTCGGGTTGGTCTATAATACTACTGCAACTGCTCAACACAGAAACAAACACACAAGACGTGGAGTAAGTCACACCACACAGCGACTGCTGAAGCCTCTGGCATCTCGACTGTATGCACTGGCTTTGTTCCACACAGACAAAGCAGCCGTTGTAGAGCAAGAGGCAAAACGTTTTCGTGAGCAAGCACACATCTGTGCTCGTAACGAGCTCCTGTTTTGGTAAACGAACAAGGTGAATATGGTGTTATTATGTTCTGCATAGACACATTTATTATGCGGCAGACATCAGCATTACCTGGGTGCTGGAGAGGGAGCTTCCACATTAGGCACAGTACACTCAGCCTCCATCACAGGAGAGTACAGCCCACTCATTTCCTGGAAAATGACACCAACATAACTTGTTTGTCCATCTCAAGCTGTGATGATGAGCGGCCCCAGGGTTTTGTGATTTCACAGCATAATATGTTTTTATAATCATGCATTCTGTTCCCCCGTATTTTCGCAAGAGAACATGTGAATGAGGGCACAGCAATCCATCTTTGGACTGCGCTTTGTCAGTTTACCTACCTCAACACGTTTGATGTCTTCTTCGAGGAAGTTGAGCTCTTTCTGCAGTTGCTCTAGTTGCTGCCAACAAAACCAAAAACACAACTGAACGCGCTTGCCTTTGTTAACACCTACAAACTGATCAGGAGGGCTAGCTCTGTGGTCGGCATGAAGCTGGACACTCTGGTGACAGTGGCAGAGAAAAGGACATTAAAGAAACTGCTGGACATTATGGACAATGCTGGGCATCCTCTGCACACGGCCATTAACAACCAGAAGAGTCTGTTCAGTGACAGGTTGCTTCTCCCAAAGACAAGAACTAACAGACTTAAAAACTCCTTTGTCCCACACGCCATCAGACTGTTTAACTCCTCCCTGGAGGGGAGAGGGAGGGGAGACAGGAGGACAAAGGAGGGGGGAACAACTAAGCTGCAGTGCCTCTGCACCTCACTGTGCAATACTTTTTGTAAATAGTCAACAGTGCAATAGACTCAATACTTGAAATGTGCAATTCACTTGTATTTTTTTTAAATTTTTATTCCTATTTATTCTATTTATCCCCTTCGTATATTTTATTTATATTGTCTCTGTATTTATATATATGTGTGTGTGTATAACTCTGTAACTTCTGTCGGTGCTGTGCTTTTTTGGAAATCGAATTTCCCAGAGGAACCCACCCGAGGGATTAATAAAGTTCTATCTTATCTTATCTTATCTTAAACACTTAACGAGTTCTGGTGGACTGACACAAAGCTGGGTGTCAGCCATTACAAATACTGCTCTTTTCTCAGCACCGTGTCAGCTTTGTGTGGGAAATTTGTGCAGCGTACCTCTCTCTTGTTTCTCCTGGCTTCTTTAAGGAACTCCATGAGGATCTGTCTCTGAGCTGCCTGGGATTCCTAGTGGAGATATGGACAGCTTACATAATCAAGTATTACTTGAAATCACAGAATAGTTTTGCTGATCTGCTGAAAAGACACTCGAGATATCATTTGTTCTCAGTTCAACACTAGCTTTCATCCTCAGAAAAGCACAAAATAATAACAGTAGTTCTAAAGCTTGTGATTTATCATTTTAGTTGTACTTTCGTCTCTGGCTTTACTTCCATCCCAGCTACAGGAAATGAAAGCAGTGCTGTGCAGAACGGGGAAGGATCCTGTCATGAAAAGGTTCACACAAACAAACTACTCCGGCCAGTGAATGCAGCTTGTTTTGGTGAATATGCTGTCGTTCAACTAAATTCTCACCCGTGTTTCCACAACTGTGGACTAGCCCAAAGCTAATGTTTACATTTAACTTTAACTTGGCGTTAGCAACAAATTACCTGATCGACTCCTCCCCCTCCCAAAAAAAGCCCACAGTCACATTGAGCATTTCTTTTCCTTCTTTAAGTGCACTGCAAAAAAAAGACTCCACACTATGCAGCAGGTTGCACATCACACCTCAGCAGCCAACAATGCTCGACTGGCAGTCACACTGTCACTGTGTGTTTTAGTATATTATAAGCTGTGCTTTAATTTCAATTTTAACTTTGGCTCATCTTGTCACTGAAACAACACAAACAACAACTTCAGTGCCAGAATCTTTTTTTGCAGCGATTCCCTTACTTTGACTTTCAGCACGTTCTCCTTATTTTTAGCTTCTTATCAAAATGCAGTGTGGATGACTTAGTTCAATCATTTACTTTCTATAATTAAAAGAAAATGTGCTTAAATAAATATAAGTCTGTTAAAATCTTAGACTTTAACCAATGTTTTACCAAGCGACCCTGTTAAATATCTGTCATTTCACCAACCAACTATCTATCTATATTTTTGTAATATATCTATCTATATCTATATATTAAAGTAAAGAAATGATACCATTTTCCAAAAAAACGTAAGCTGATACATCTGTGATAGAATATTTTAACAACTTTAAACACTTCAGGCTTCGAGTGTGAACATATCAGAATTGAGTTTTATATTCATTTGAATATTTAACCATTTTTGATCCAAACACTGTGGTAAACTCTTTCCTCTGGTTAACCTTCAATCGAACCATGAAAATGCTCAAGAACACCAAACCTAAGGGTCTCTGGCTGTTAGACAAATACTGATGACAACTGTGTTCTTTGAAAGCATGTCATAGGTTTCAGATGGAGATAATATCTGACTATTTCTATTCAATTCTACTTAATCTTCAATGAAAACCAAAGAGTAGCTCCAAAGTAAACATCTCAAGGACTGAAAAGCACCACCACACCCACACTGACTGATGCTGACATTTAAGACGGAGACTAAGATTCACTGACGATTAAATCTAACATGTTGATGTTTTTTGGATTATATTTAAGGTTTGGATAGCTGAGTAACAACAGTAAACACGGGAGGAATACTAACAAAACATCAAAAATACACAGTTAAGTGGCAGGGACCTAAATTTGACTGATATGAAATATCTACATGGAATCCAAAACTGGTAAATCAGAACTGATTAAATAAGAAGAATGACAGGCTAAACAAAAACAAGCCCAATCAGATATGAAATATGTCCAGAGGCAAATTATCACACACATGCTAACAATCAATCAGCAATGAGTGTATACAGAATAAGCAGCAAGGCAAAGGAAGACCATTAACTATATACAATATCACAGCTAACTATGGAGCCCTTATTTCTGAACTAGCTTGGACAGACACCAATTAGCTGAATTACTGGGCTAGCTCTTGTGTGAGTCTGTCTGCTTGTATGACAGTCAAACAGTGACACACGGCATGTGTTTGTGTGAAAAAGAAACAGAAAGACGAGCATGTGCTTGACAGCGAGAAAGCTCAAGGCGTCGTGTAGCGCCATCTGAAAATCTGAAAGACGTGTTTGTAGCATCCATACTTGCAATTCAAAGGCTCCCATTTCAAAACTGGTCTGGATTTTACATCTCATCATCAATGCAAGTCTTAGATAGCGCTGATGAAATCTAAGGATGTAAAGTCCTACTTCTCTTTTTATGTCACGTAAACTGACAAAAAACAAAACAAAAAAAAAAAAAGGATGTGTGAAACTGCCCAGAAACCTTCTGACAAAAGCAACATCTTACCATTGCTACCAGTGCTATATACACATACAATGCCTGATTTATTATCAACATCTGAAGTCTAACGCAACCCAAAAGAACTTCTTTGTGCCAGGAAGTCTGACAGAGTGACGCATTTAATGTGATGGACATCCTGCTGTATTGGAGCGCTTTGAGGGGTCCAGAAAAGCGCTATATAAATGCAATCCATTATTATTATTATTAATATTAAATGTTTGTCACATTCTGTAAGAGGGAACACCTCAATAGTGCGGTCTGATACAATGATGACCTCGACAGCAAACACATTATTGTGTCATCAGAAACTCAGAATATTACACAACTTCTGTTTGTTTCAGATTAAACGGATCAGAACCCACTGCCTCCAAAACAACAAGGTCTTAACTGGACGTCATAAATTTCATTTGTTGTCTTTCCAGAACAAAAAGTGGACATTCAGTGGATATTAAAACATTTCCATTATGTTTTATATTACTGATTGTTTTCCACTGTGACAACCTTGTGATAACATTTAAAGAATAAATTTAGAAAACTTGTAAAAGGATTAACAAGCTATCAGCAAAACATCACTTTGACTTTTAATTGAAATAATTATCCATCCATTTTCTTCCACTTATCCGGGGCCAGGTCGCGGGGGCAGCAGCCTAAGCAGAGAAGCCCCGACCTCCCTCTCCCCAGCCACCTCCTCCAGCTTGTCCATGGCAACACCAAGGTGTTCCCAGGCCAGAGAGATATAATCTCTCCAGCGTGTCCTGGGTCTGCCCCGGGGACTCCTCCTGGTGGGACATGCCCGGAAAACCTCGCCCAGGAGGCATCCTTGTCAGATGCCCGAACCTCCTCAACTGGCTCCTTTCGATGTGGAGCAGCAGCAGCAGCTCTACTCTGAGCCCCTCCCGAATGGCCGAACCTCTCACCCTATCTCTAAGGGAGGCCAGCCGCCCTTCGGAGGAAGCCCATTTCTGCCGCTTGTATCTGCGATCTCGTTCTTTCGGTCACTACCCACAGCTCGTGGCCATAGGTGAGCGTAGGGACGTAGATCAACCGGTAAATTGAGAGCTTCGCTTTTACACTCAGCTCTCTCTTCACCACAACAGACCAGTACAGTGCTGAAATAATTAACCCTTTGTAATTCTGTCTCTTCACTGCATCTTGTGCATTTTTCACTGAAACCTACAAGATCTATATCTACAAGCTCTGATCATGTGATCAGTTTCATGACTTAATAGCCATTAATTATGAACCTCCTCGGTTTGCACGGATTGCATTAACAAACTTTACATCATTTTAAAGAAAAAAAACCCTCCACTGAAACCCATGAAAAGCTAAAGAGCTAAAAGAGTGAAACAAAAACAAAGAAATGCACAGATCAGCCTCTCACTTACCGCTTCCAGCTGCTTCTTCTTCTGAAGCAGCAGCTCGAGCATCAGGTTGACATTTGCCAGGTCCAAGTTCTCCTGATCAGGACTCAAAACATCCTGGAAGACCTGCCACCGAGACCCATTCTGAAGGTCAGAGACACTGATCAGTTACAAGTAACAAAACATATTTTTAAGATGCTTGACATCTTAACAAGGAGAGAAAGAAATGAAATCAGTTTCAGAACATGCTGTACTCACTGGATGATCTAACTTTAGCCTCTTCTCTTCTGACCTCTGTTTTTGTTTAAGGATCAGTTCATTTACTGGGATGTGGTGAGGCGGGACAGAGGAAGTTGTAGACAAGGGATAAATAAGAGAGGAGAACCGGTGGAGTAAGTATATGACAAAGAAAAAGACATTGTCACAGCTAAGGAACAACACATTTTACTTGTGATGAATAAAAGAAAAGTGGCAGCGACATCTAGGGCTGGGCCATATTATACCGTTCACGGTAATACCGGTATAATGTTAGGCAACGATAGGAAAATGAAATATGGCGATAGAATGGGAGTAAAACGCGCATGCGCAGAGCCTTTGTTTTCATACGCACATGGCCGATTGTTGAGTGAAACAGATGAACCAGAATTGGTTTGTAAAAATGGTGCAACTTCAGTGATGTGGAACTGGTTTGGTGTTTGTCCGTCAGATACACAACAAAGCACATTTTTTTGCAGAACATGCAAGCGGCCGTCGTTATTGTCGTATTTGTCGGACTAAGATGCTCTTAAAGCTGGGAGTAATCTGGGTCCTAAACTCCGTATTCTTCAGGTCAAACAACACTGCAGCATCACTGAGAGTAGGGCTGCCACGATTAGTCGACTAGTCACGATTACGTCGACTATCAAAATCGTCGACGGCTGATTTAATAGTCGACGCATCGTTTGAAGCTTTGTAAGATCACAAAAGACGCAGGAATAAGTAGCAGGATTTAAGAGTGTAATAACGGACTGAAACAGAAGATGGCAGCACTGCATGTACAAGGATGCCAGCTGTCACTACCCGATCCGTACCGGAAACCCGATCGGTACCCCGCATGCGCAAATCTTACGTCACTTCCTCTCTTTGCCAACATTGCGACATTCAATATATTTGAATGATACCGTTAGCGCCCAGTTAGCTCCTAGCATTTCTCAACAGCTCTGCCTCCTTTTCGACTGCCCGGGACATTTAAACAATGGATAATCCGTATACAAAGAAATTCATGCTTTTCTCCTCAACAGAGAGCGTCCCCCGATTGAGCAACAGCGCCGTAAAATAAGAAGAATGGCGCCTAATTATAGAGTTAATAATGCAGACTTTGTAATATCTCACGTGTAGATTCATCAGCCAGATTAAGTGTTTACAGTTTGTTTACAGTTTTTTTTTTACAGTTTCTTAATTGACAGTGATAGCGGACATCATCATCACTATTCCAACAATCCTCTCCTCACAGACAAGCATAAACACACTCGACTATCGCTAAATCAGATTTAACACACGTTTGTAATGACGATAATTCAGTTTATAATAGGGTTTATTCGCTCAGTCAGCAGGTGGCGGTATCCTCGTACACTGGGGAGTAAACTGCCATTAAACGAACAGAAGAAGAAGAAAACATTTGCACATGCGCTGTACGGATCGGGTAGACCCGATTTGTACGATCAGACTTTACACATGCGCAGTAAGGATTGGAGAGTTTTTGTCTACATTGTACTGAAATGCTTCATTATTGCAAACATTTTAAGATATACTTGTTATTCTTAACATCTTAACAGATACTCTGACCCATAACTATCGTAAAACGCTACGACCGGAAGTAGAAACCTTTCGTGCATGCGGGGTACCGATCAGGTTTCCGGTACGGATCGGGTAGTGACACCAGCTGCCGTTAAACCCCGAAGAAGAAGAAGAAGCAGTGTCCCAGAATTCATAGCGCAGCCCAGCTCAGTTTCCAACAATGGCGGCAGCTGGTTAGTTTTAATATTACTCTTATTATTCTTTCTGGGTCACAAAATAAACGTTTAACATATTTTCAGGCAAGAATGTAGCTGTGTAAACCTCAAATATCTGCTCAGTTTATCAAGACACCACATATTTTCAAAAGCGCTCCGACGTTTTCAGAGACGTCTGTTACCCACTAGCTCGATAGCTAGCCGGGGGCGAGGCTCACTAGAGCCGTGAGAACACCGGACTCCCGGCAAATCGTTTTCAAACCCACCGCCGTCTTTCGCTACTCAGGTTAAATATATATGAGTCACTTAGATAACTTAAAAATGTTATTGTTTGGCTTTTTTCAGTATTTTATTTGTTCCTGAGTAAATCGGTTTGGCTGAGATTAAAGTTATAGTTTTTACACAGCTGAATAAACGTCAAGCAGACAGCTGATTATCAGAAGTGTGAGATGCTGGAGAATTTACTCCGGTGTCCTGTTATAGTTTAGATAGCAAGGAGTTTATTAAACTTCACCGAAACAATCTGCAAATTTCATAAAAATAAACTATCATCTTGTCTTTATTGTTAGTTAGCACAGACCTTAAACACTTCAAGCTGTAAGCTAATGATAGTTATATAAGAGCAGATGCTGCTGGTGCAATAAGCTGTACGTTTTACATCCAATGGATGATGATCTGATTAGTCGACTAATCGCAAAAATAATCGGTGACTAGTCGACTATCAAAATAATCGTTTGTGGCAGCCCTAACTGAGAGTTAAAAACTGTAAATTCTTTCATCTTTAATAAAACGATCAGCATTGCTGCTTTACCAGGTGTAACTATGAAGTTTAACTTCCAGGCACAGCCCGAAGAGGAGACATGGGCCCATCCTCCCGCAGGCCCACCACCCGCAGGAGGTGCCATAGGGGTCGGGTGCATTGTGTGCCGGGTGGCGGCCAGGAGCGGAGGCCCTGGCGGACTGACCCCCGGCTGCCAAGACTGGCAATAGGGACATTAATGAATCAATGGTACAGAAGTGGAGGAAGCAAGAATGAGTTTAATAAAGTTTGATTTATCTGACTGCTTTGTTTCGCTTAATGTGCCTTATAATCCCGTGCACCTTATGGTCCGAAAAATGCGTGCTGCACACTGCAGTTTAATGTGGAAGGTTGTCTTTTTGTGCTAGTAATGTTGTGGAGTTGTATTTTGTCTCGCATCAATTATATTATCAGTTACATCGTTATCGCAAATTTTCAAATATATATCGTGATAAATATTTTTGGCCATATCGCCCTGCTCTAGCGACATCTTTATCATCATGCATTTAAATACCTACACAAAGTGTTTCCTTAGATTTTTGTTTGGCCCATTTATGACAAAAAACTTTCAATTTTGACTTCATTCAAATACAAAAGTCTCATTTTAGTACTGATTATGAGCTAAAGACAAATCAATTCAAATATTGTGATTTTAAAAACCATGAAGTGCAAAATTGCCATAACAGCTACATTTTAATGTCCAAGTTAAAATGAAAAGCTCTGAGAAAAATGATTCGTTTAGGAGCTGATCATCTGACTGTTAGAAAAAACCAAAACATAACAAAACAAAAAACCCCTCCAATTCAAAATACCCACCAAGAAAGTTTGGGTAGACCTGATCCACATTATCGATAATATAGTTACACTTGGGACATCTGTTGCTGTCCTCCAGACTCTGGCGGATACACTTGAAACTGCAGGATGGAGAGAGAACAGATAAATATTATGGATATATCCAGCTCCACATTTCAATCCAAGATCTTACAAGATTAGCTTTAAATGATTCATAGTCAAAATAATCTTTATTCATCCCATACTGGGTCTTCTTCTGATTATATGTGACCTTCAAAAACAGGTTTGATCAAAGCCAGTGCTCTGATCCTGTTAAGGATATCTGCTCACACCGACATCACCAGAGAGTAGACAAACTATCTCAAACTGAGGCATAACTTGCTAATGCGCTGATCTTATTACTTGGATCTTTGGTCATGTTTATTATGAGCATTGAAAAACAAGAAATGAGAATTACTGAAAGCAAACACAACAGGCATAAAGAACACTGAGCCAACTGTGGATTACCAGTAATCACGTTAAGCTTTCCCATAACTTTGCTGAAGAGTCTACAGGCTTATATTCAGCTTTAAACCATTTACTGTCATTAAAAACTTGTTCACATTTTTGCTGTTTGGGGTTTTTTGTTTTTAGATTACTACAACCAGCTTTGCAGTTCAATACTGACAGTCACACTGTCACTGTGTTTTAGTATATTATAGAGCTGCGCTTTAAATTCAATTTTGGCTCATCTTGTCATTGAAACAACATAACCGAGATGAAATTACCTCTGTGCCAGAATCTGTTGTGCAGTAATTCCCTTACTTTGACTTTCAGCACACAACCTTTTCCTTTTTGCTTCTTATCAAAATGCAGTGTGGATGACTTAGTTCAATCATTTACTTTCTATAATTAAAAGAAAATGTGCTTAAATAAAATATAAGTCTCTTCTATTTTAGACTAAATTAAATATCCGTCATTTCATTATCGATCAAAATAACTAGGATTTTTGCCAAAAAATAACACTATTTCCAGTAGATTTTACTGATTCTGGTGGCAAAAAGCCATTGTGCTTACTTTTTTGACGTTAGCCTAATGAATCCTGATTAATTGTCTGTGCAAAACAAACAGAAAGCCTTTACAGGCTTTCCACATTAGTGAAAAGTTGAATTCAGGGTTCATTTTCGCCTTGAATACAAAACAATATTGGTGGCCTCCTCTAAAGGAAAATTACCAGGATTATAAATTAGTTGGACATGTTTTAACCCTGAGCTTGCTTTTACTTATTGAACTCCCAAACTAAAACGCAGAAATGTACACCAAACAGACTCACTGCTTTAACCAATCTTGCCTTTGCAAGATTTCGAGTCAGAAAAACTCTTGGGTCTGACCAGAGCAGAAGTGAGGCTTGCCTGGTGTGCAGAACTTGGATTGTCATGGGTTTGATGTTGCTATTAAAATATAGCAACACTGATGTGACGGACAGGACTACTTGGAACTTCCTCTAGAAGCCCATCTGTAACATTAAAACATGCCCAAACAATAAAACAAAATTCAAGAACAAAAATACTAAAAAATAAATAAATAAATAAAAAACCGTCATAAGTTTTTTTAAGTAATCAGCTGTAAGTATGGATGGCCGCAGAGTGCATGGCTTTTGTTAAAGAGAACTTCGTTCCTTCAGTCTGTGACATTTGTTGCTCTACAGCATTTGGGACACTGTCGAATACTTTGCTGTGCGTAACTCTCTCTGCAACACAAACACTCACCAAAAACTGTGCCCGCACTTCGTCATGTGTGCCTCGTCTATCATTTCGAAGCAAATGGGACTGAAAAACAAGCAGAAGCCCGGGTCATCGTGCAGCTCTCAAACTTTTACGGAACTCACCCCAAAGCTCGAGTGCAATACAAAACTAACCAGACGAAGTCGTTGCTTTTATCTTCGTATGAATTCAAGAGACCGTTGTACAGTGGTGCCTGATGCAGGGATCTCTTTCTGTTACCAGAGGACGCAGACGGTCTGCTGAGAGAAGCTAAGCCGCCCCGGGCTGACGGCACGGCGGCCAGAGTTGGCACTGACAGGCCGCCCTCTCCGGCCGCTGCAAGGGTCCGTGAGGGCACAACGTTTCCAGAAGTGCTCCCATTACTTGTGGGAGCGCTGCTGCCACCGCCACCGTTTGTATTCCCAGTGCCTCCTGTACTACTGCTGCTACTTGTGCTGGGCACTGAACTCGCCCCAGCAGCGCTTTGCTGTGGCCGGTTGCTTGACATCATACAAGGCCGACTAGAAACTCCCCAAATCCGCTGCGTTGCTATTCAAAGCATCCGGAAAGAGCAGCTATTTGGCTACTTTAGCAGATTTGCTAGCTAGCTGGTTTGCTTATGTGCTAACATCCTGGGAGAAATACAAGAATGGCCAAACATCCAGCGGAGAGAAAAAAAGGTTGGCCGTCGTTGTCTGGTTCAACGTTTGTCACTAGCAGCGAATTCCAAGAGCGCTGGAATCTAAAGAGAAAAACAGACACGAACACTGTAACGGCCAACAAAATAAGAACGGCTGCACTGTTCAGAAGATTATCCGGCTAGCTACTGTTAGCAACAGAGAGAAATCTCTTGAGTTTCCTCGATTACTCCGGTAGCCGCAAACCTCCTGGTTTTAAATTATCGCCCCCTAGCGAGAAGGAGTTAAACCGCGCTGGTGGAAATGTACACTTCAGGGAATTATCGACTCAGGAAAAAAAGAGCACAGCTTTTAATTTGGCTTTCAGTATACCAATCCTAGTCTCTATAACTGTTTTAATGCTTACATCATTTGTACGTTTAAGTAGTATCATAAAGGATATAGTCCTATGACCCATGCCATGAAAAACAGACATTAATGTTTATTGGAGGGCAATGTAGCAGTGCTGAATTAAATACTATCCTCGTATTTAACACAGGGACTTTTCTCAGTGTTAATAACAACACTGGGAAAAGGAGTTTGTTTATTTCACTTCATGCTATGTTATGTTACTCTGTAAAATACTTTTTGCCATGTGATTATATTATCATTATTATTATTATTATTATTACTACATGTTCTGTACTACATTGTAAAGCCTACTTATAGTAATTCAACAGAAAAAAATGTCTTTGGTTATGGACTTTTAAACATGTGTGCTGTTTTATTTCCTTGTTTTCTTTCTATTTTTGTAACCCCTTTAAACAGTGTGTGTGAAACACAGTTATCTCGGCTGAAGCTAGAATTACTAGCTTTTTTATAACTTCCCGCCATACTGGCTTTTGCTGCTATCCAAAGCTCAAATCACACAAGGAGGTTGTGAGATAATGTCCACGGAAGCTTTGAAGAAAATTAGATGAACAGGTGGACATGTTTACAGAGATTCATTGATTTATTGGAGAAATATAATAAGATGACAATGTCCAGTTCATAAACTCAACTAACAACATGTAGCCATGAAAGTTAGTGGGGCAGCTAGTTAACACACAAACAACAAAAGAACATCAGGCAGGGACACATATTGCATGTATGCATTTTTGTCATCATCTTCTAGATTCAAGATTAAAGACTCTTTTTTTGTTTTTTATTATGATATTTAATGACACAAATCTTGAAAATATATATACTATAAGACTGGGATTTAAAAATATCGCACACTTGGACTGAACAGGCTATGTGTATCTATAAGTAATCTGTATACCTGAGGGATGTAATAGTGTGGAGTGGTAGAAAAGTGTACTTTACAAACAGCTTCCACAGCATGTCTTTATCCTGTCTTCCTTCTCTCACCCCAACCAATCACAGCAGATGGCCCCGCCCCTCCCTGAGCCTGGTTCTGCTGGAGGTTTCTTCCTGTTAAAAGGGAGTTTTTCCTTCCCACTGTCACCAAAGTGCTTCCTCATAGGGTGTCGTATGATTGTTGGGGTTTTCTCTGTATGTATACTTTAAAGTCTACCTTACACTCTAAAGCGCCTTGAGGCGACTGTTGTTGTAATTTGGCGCTGTATAAATGAAATTTAGAATTGAAAAAGATTTTTACATTTTTTTTTCTAAAATGTACTGCATATGCAGATGTTAGCTTCCCTCAGAGGACTCTGACATTTTCAGTGCAAAAATCCAGTTGAAATGATGAACACATCTAAAAATGTTGCCACATATAAAAATCCATAACAAGAGGACCAAATGAAGAGTTTTGTGTAATCAGCATCCGCTACTGAATAAAAGTCGGTAACTGTGATAGAACACAGATTCAGTTGTTTAACACATGAATACTGCCTCAGAATTCACTTTTAAGTTAAGAGGTAAGTACATCTCAAGAATCAGACGTGTATCTGCGGCACCACAGATGTCTCTATTTAAGAAATACCTCCAAATATTACAGAGATTTCTGTCCACCACACAAATGCACGGTGGCTCCCGTGCTTGTCATTCTTTCCAGATTGCCTTTTTACATTAAAAAAAATAAAAAATCAAGCAGGTAGGTCACATCCACAAAGTGCAGCTAGGGGCCGAGCCAACACAAACAGCATCGTGTCATTCAGGCATCCACCTGCAGCTTTGCAAATAGAACCCGAGGAGCACTAACATATTCACGCTCACAGTTTGTCCAGCCTGCTACTTGATTTTTCCATTTTTACCTCCATGTGGGCAAATAAGGGGTCCTCCACGTAGGCACGCACGACATTGGATTTTCCCATGTTTTTGTTTGCGGAAAGAAGTTTATATGTTTCATTATGGAGCCCAGTTAGGATGGAGAGTACGTTTTTTTCAGCTAGAGGAAAGTTACTGAGTACGTCGAAGAGCAAATGAGTTTCTCTGAGAGGGGACCACCATGTTAAAGGGGCTTCCTCTGTGCTGCATGCAGGCGGTGAATCATGCTGAGTTTAGAAGAAGCCAATGGAAAGTCACTGTGCTAATATCAGTAGTGATGCAGTTTTCACAAAAGCTCCAAAAAGAGGAAACTTTTTTCATATTTCAACAAGGCTTTAGAGATCAGTAGAAAATATAATTTGAAAGAAAAAAAAGGGCAATTAACGAGGTGACCGTGGCTCAGGGGGTTGGGAAGCGTATCCGTAACCGGAAAGTCGCCGGTTCGATCCCCTCTCTGTCCTGGTCTTGTGTCCTTGGGTAAGACACTTTACCCTACCACCTACTGGTGTTGGCCAGAGGGGCCGATGGCACGATATGGCAGCCTCGCTTCTGTCAGTCTGCCCCAGGGCAGCTGTAGCTGCCTCCACCAGTGTGAGAGTGAATGAATAGTGGCATTGTAAAGCGCTTTGGGTACCTTGAAAAGTGCTATATAAATCCAATCCATTATTATTAATGAAAGTGTGAAGCTTCCAAGCAATGAAGCAAATGTTGCCCAAATGTCGCAGCTATTGATTTGAACACCCTCACTGCTGAATCCTGAATCCTTGGAGTGAAACACCTGCAGCACTGTCCACACACCATGCTTCATGTGTCTTCCCCCTCGGCCCATCGCCCTGCCCCACTTCTATTTCACACCAGTGGTGGTGAAAAGCACTCTTTTCTTCATTCTTCCCCCTTCTCATTTGTCCTCCGCATCAGCCTGGATTTTCTCCCATTGGGCCCCCTCCCTCTTCCTTTTTCTTTTTTTTTTTTGCATGAGGATCCAGGTTGTGTGTGTGTGCATGTGTAGAAAAGAGAGCACAAGGGGAAGGGGACATGGAGCTGGCCTCGGGGTCGGTGGGGTCAAGACGGACAAGCTGAGATGAAGGATAATCGGTGGAGGTCCCTTACAGTGGGGGGTGAGGCCCCGGAGGAGCACCCCCTTTCAGACGCTCTACCAGACACCCCACTCCCTTCTATGGCTCTCTTCCTCTCTTTCTCTTCTGCCTCTTCTCCTCCATCCTCTGTTTTTGTTGGAAATTTAAAGACCCCCTCCCCCCCTCCTCCTCTGATTTCTCTTGTCCCCCTCTTCCTCCAAATGCAGTTGCAGCTGGATTTCAAAGGGCACTTCTGCAGCAGAGAAAGCTGAATGTTTAGCAGGCTGCGTTTGTGGAATTCCTGCCTCCCACTCTTTAGGACCGTTTTTTGCCCCTTCAGGGGCCCCTGCCATAACTGCCGGTGGCCTCCCCCTCCTCCTCCATTTCCATCTCCAACCTTGAGCCAGGGCCCTGTTGGCAAATTGAGCCTCACAAAAAAGTAAAATAGCAGGGCCTGAAAGAAGGAGGCAACACTTTAGAAGGTGTGGAACAACAAAAAAGTGGACTACAGGAGGCCTTTTTTTGTGGATTTATTATTAAAGATTTAATTTCTACTTAAAAGATAAATAATGACTTATTCATAAAAAACACAATGTGCAGTTTCAAGACTTTAAACTCATCTGGGGAAATATCACTTCTTAGTGATTTTTAAGGATCAGTATAGATTTTGTTTGCAGCTTCTGGAAACATTTCAGTGAGGACACCTGTCTTTTGACTTAGACGGCCTGCACAAGATGCCAAAATCTATCTTCCCATTTGCAAGGTATTCATCATGGCTTGAGATATTCATCAATGTACGATAAGCTTCAGAGCTGGTGCGGAAACAACAAAGAATTTAAGGAGACCTGCAACACTTTAAATGCATGTTTTCTGTTTTTTTGCTTTCGAATGCAAAAGTAGTAGCATTACTGAGTTTCTGCCCGAAACACGCTTACATGCACAAGCTCTAAAGGCAGGGAAAAAACAAACAGGGTGAATATTGAGGTTGAAAGAAAATGAGTTGACCATTAAAGGGGCCTTTCATTTGCTTTTGTGAGAGACTTCAACCACAGCCCTTCCTTCCTCCAGAGGACAGACTGCTCCTGATAATGGAAATTACAAAAAAAAAAAACAATCCGCTGGACCTTCAGTAATATTTTGTCATTTTTGCATAAAAAACAGTATCAAAAGATAGTAAAATGTATTTTTTTTTGCTGTTGTAACACTTCACTATGCAAGTATATGTCTGCATGTATGCAGATGCACACAGCTTTTCATAGAATCTGTTCACTGGGCACCTACAAACGGACAAATCTGTGTGCATTGCATTATTTCGCCATCATCCACCTTGGTTTAATTTCTTCCTCTCTGCCTAACCCCCTTTTTTCAGCCTTGGCCCACACGAGCACAAGAGTTCAGCACAAAGCAGGTAGCATATTTGGATGGTAAAAAAAAGACCAAAAAAAACAACCTTTTTCACGTGCAGGACAGATGTTGTGCCTGTCTGTGCTGCACCAGTGAAGAGAGCCAGAGTGTGAGTGTGTGAGTGAGACTGCAGGAGGGAGGGAGGGAGGGACGGCGGGAGAGAAGAAGGAAAAGGAAGAGAGAAGGTTACTCAAACTTTACCTATTTCATTTAGGGGTAATGCATGTGTGTGAGAGAGAGAGGGGAAAAGAAAGAGAGTGAGGGAGGGTCATAGGGAGAAAACACTTCTCCTCCCCCATCCCAGCCACCATCATTCATCCTTTGCCAGGTTAGAGAGTCCCATTAAGAAGACATGGACAACAAAACCTATACTGTAGCTTATGCTGCGATTGTTTTCTACTCAATCTGACACCAGTTTACACAGTAATCCACTGTGTGACTTATGAATATCATAATGCAAATATACATTATGTAATATTATAGCATAAGATAGTATAATATAACGTATTAAAACTTGCAAGTTGCGCTTGTGCACTTGCCCACGCACAAGTGCACTTTTTTCCTGGACCATTCTCCACATTACCAGATGCACAAATGTTTCAAGATAGAGAAGGACGTCAGACCTCACTTTAAGCTCCCTTTAACTCTCTGAGTTCAAAGCCGTCATCGGTGATGACCCCCGTTTCCAACCCCTACCAATGACTATAACACTAACCCCATGCAATCAAGCCAAGTCATTTTTTTCATTGCTCTCCGTGGGACTTCCAAGTCCCAAGTGGAAGTAAATCACCATGGAGGTGGCATTTGAAGGATGAGAGCCTAATTTTACTCACATGTAGCAGAACAAATTTTTACAAGCTGGTTCCTCCACAAATACACCCAGTGTCAAACAAATGCAGTGGATTCATAAGCATCCTGTTAGGTTAGAAGGACATCACACGAACTATATTTGCCGTTTGGTTTGGATTTCTCCGGCCTATTTGCATGTTTAGCAGCAGTCTTGCATTGCCACCTTTACTAGAGTAAAAGGGCCAGGATACTCCTCCCACCGACAGTGATGATGGATGGATAGGTGGATGGATGAGGTCAGGACAAGAATAATAAATGCATAAATAAACTTTACAGCCTTTTTCCTCTCTCAACTCTGGATCAGAGTGATGCACAGCGCAGCAGCAGAAGAAGAGAGGAGAGGATTTCCCTTGTAAAACTCAAGTGTGAGGGAGAGGGTAGGACGCCTCCCCCTCCTCCTCCATCACCACCACCACCACACTTCCCCTACCGGTGATGTCAGGGCGGGTAGGGGCTCCCTGATAAAAACCTTTGGACTCGGGAGAATGGGAGAGAGAGAGAGAGAGAGAGAGGTGAAGGAGTGAATGGAGGAGGATATTACTACAATTGCATAAACCGGTGGAGAAGAGCAGCAGCAGCAGCAAAGAGCGCACAGAGACGCACAAGAAAAAAAGAGGAGTTCGAGCGCAGACGCAGAACTCTGATTGACTCTGATGGACTAACACATTCGTCCTCTTACAGAATTTATAGGGACGCTCAACAAGTGGGGCTTTTGCTATTTTAGGGCTGGCACTTTGCGCTGCGCTTTATTTTTTCCGCTCTTTTGCAGTGCTTACTCCGATCCACCTTGCGGTCAGATGTTTCTTTTCTTTTTTTTTTGGAACAGGACGCACTAAACTGATGCCGCAGTGGTCAGGTAAACAGAAACAGCAGGTCTTGAGCAAAGAAGGAAACCAGATATCAGATGATTTTATGATTTAGACAAATTTGCCAATTTTACTTCTTCATAAAACAAACATTTGCGCTGATAATTATTTCTAACATACTAAATCAGACCGGTGTTTCTTTACCTCGTGGGCTTTGTGCAAGGCTTGCACAGATAGTTCGGTGTATGCTCTTTTCCCTCTAAGATGAAATAAAGAGTCAGAGGCTGCAGATATACTGCGGACACGCACGGGAAAGGGGGCAACGCGTCCCCACTAAGTGTCTGCGCAAAGTGCACGCGTGTGCCAAGCAGCGATTTAGCTTCACTTCGCAAAAACTCTGAATTTTTGCCGTGATTCTTTAGCAATATTGAACACCTGCTTTTATTCCAAATCTACAGCTTCTAAAAATCCTCAAGTTTGAGTGAGAAACTTTAAATGTCCTCTCGAACTCTTTGGGATGCACTGATGTATGTTTTCATCTGATTGCTTTTTTGTTTTTTAAGTAGGTTCATTACAGTTAAAACAAAACAAAACAAAACAAAAAAGACAGAAAAAACAGCTATTTTTTCTGTTGCTTGTGAAAAAAATGCGCAGATTTCTCTCATCTCAGCCTGTGTGAGATTCCTTTGTTAAAAATAATAAAAATAAAAAGGCTGAAATCTCCTTTTATACATCGGCCAAACGCTGAACCCGAGAAAATGCTGTTGATCAGACTACTGGCTGTCTTCCTCGTCTTCATCGCTAACACGTGGCTGCTTCGCTCCGATGCGCTGAGCCTCTACAAACGTTCCTTGGCCCGGCATGCAGACCGTGAGCTGTCCAGGCTGGCAGGTGAACCCTGCGCCGTCTCCGGCGTGTGGAGGTCCCGGCGGCAGCCCAGCTCTCACTCCCCGACCCAACAACGCCCTCCAGCGGCCCGTACGAGGACGCACACGAGCCGGAGAGAGCTGTACACTGTTAAGAGCGCTCGTGCGGTCTGTGCAGGAGGGTGCGGGTTGGAAGCCGGGGCGCGAGGGTTCGCTCCTGCGGGGGAGGAGGAGAAGGGAGGCTGGGGAGACGCCGAGATGGTGGCGGGGAGAGAGGGGGGCGAATATTTCGGGTCGCCCGGAAGCTCCACTGACAACCAGAGGGAGCAGAATGAAGTCGGCGCAAGCGGTGGGCAGTCTGTCAAAGACGCCGTGTCTCCCTCGCGCGCCCCTCGCGACCCCCGCTCCAGGTTCACCCGCAGCCTCCACGGGACGTTTCGCTACGAAGAAGAGGGCAACTCCAGCTGGGAGAAAGTCGCCCCGTTCAGCTCCACGGATTCCAGGGGGCTCCAGGTCCTCCAAAGGCTCCAGCAGGGAGATGAAGACCAGTCCTCCACAGCAACCCCCGAAAGCGTCACGGAGGACTACTCTGACGAGGTGCAAGAGGGAGACTGGCTTCCCGCGGGCACCTGGGGGAGCCCTGTACCAAAAGTGCCCCCGTCCTGGATGACAGCCCTGTACTTCAACGGGCGTCGGGAACAACTGAAGGTGAAGCTGCCGGCGGGAGTGGAGCTTCCGAGGGCCACGTTCAGCCTGGAGCTTTGGGTGAAGGCAGAGGGAGGGCAGAGCAATCCCGCGGTCATAGCAGGTGGGTGCAAACTCTTCTTTACAACATCAAAGGTACCACTGTTATCTAGTTAACACCCATGTATGACATGCCACAAAAAGTTTGCCATCGCTCCCTTTTAATGACAATCTTCTGTTATGTGTTGCACGAAGTTCTCTGAAACTGAAGCGAGGTTTTTACTGTTTCAAATACACATCACTGATCAGGCAAACTCAGGCGCTGAAATCATCCGATTATTAATCTGTCAGATGAACTAAACTAACAAGCAAATATCTACCAATCTGTGCACGGCTTATCCTGTAAATCAGCTGGACTGAAATATTATCTTTCATAAAAAGTCACATCATTAAAATGCCAAACCTTGCGGTGACTGCGGTCATTCATAAACACGCTCACTGATTCAAAGTGCTTCCGTAACTCCGCTCTGTACTGCAATTACACAAGGCTCACAGAGCTAAATAAAAAAAGGGGGAAATGCCTGCCTTAGATTTCTTTTTCTTAAGTTAGTGAACTAGTTAAATTAGTTAATGAAGTCAATTGTTTCCAAAATTAAAATCTGCCACTTATGCCCTTAATTATACAAACCAGTCTCCTACATATTTCAATATTTAGAACGAAAACAGACAAAAAGAATATATATATATATATATATATAGGTCCATGTTGTAAATTTAATTAAAATTGCAATTTTATTTAGCACATTTCATTACAGTAAAGTCACTGTGCTTAACATATTAGATTGCAAAACACTACAAAACAAGTTTCACAGAAAAATAAAATACAAGTCAGCATAGACAGACACACACACACACACACACACACACACACACACACACACACACACACAGTTATTAAGTGTGAGCCTGTGTAAATAAAAAGGTTTTAAGTTTGTTTGTGAATGTAGACACGGCTTTAATCAGCCTCAGGTCAGCTTGTTCCAAAGAACTCATAGATTTAATTCTGGGAACAGCTAAAAGATCGGCACCTGATGATGGAACTGAGAAAGCCAAACCAATCAAAGGATTCCAAAGTTAATTCTATGTTGAACTGGAGCCAATGAAATGATTTCAACACTGGAGTATTGTGTTCAAAATGCTGTGTACATATAAGGACTGCTGCATTCTGAGGAAGTTGAAGTCATCCTACTGATAATTTGGATAATCCTGCAAATACAGGGTGACAGCTTCATAAGACCTGCATGGAGCAATTTCTCAGTCAGTTTTGAGACGTTTTGAAGTGCTAGAAAGCTCTGGTGACCTTTTTAATAATGATCAAAACTGAGGTCACTGAGAAAGGTGATAAATATGTAATATAAATATGTCTCTGACTGAAAGTGGTCTTATGGGGATAAATAAAACTATTTCAGTTATTGTGTAAAAGTATTGTTTTGCTGTACATTAAGTATTTATGACCTTCAGCTGGCCATCTGAGATGAACATCAGCAAGGTTCACCTCCACTGCACTCGTGGTGTCACAGCTTTACAAAACTATCTTCAACTAATACACAAATTCAGTAACTACACTGTAAACACAATGAAACAAACACAGAACAGCTCAGCACTACAGAACACATGTATTATTTTAGTTAATGTCTATATTAAAAAATAGGCTTCCCTGACACGCCCCACTCGATATGCTAAAACAGTGATGGAGATCTTGTTTTTAATCTTCTTCTTTTGGCTGTCTCCTTTCTTTCTCTTCTCCTCCAGTCAAATCACTCGACCTGAGATCTCCCTCTGATGTACTCATCTCTAATGCTTTCCCTCCTGGTCAATACCAATAAAATATCTTAACATCTTCAAATGTGCAACCTCCTGTTCTATCATGTCTTTTTGTTAGTGCCACTGTCTCCAAGTCATACCACATAGCAGATCTTCCTACCATACTGTAAAACGTCCCTTTCACTTTTGCTCCTATTGTTTTGTCACACATAACCCTCGACACTGAGCACAGATGAACTCCAAAAACACAGTTCAGTGCTATCACATAAATCCCTTCCCTTCATAACCTCAGGGCGATTGTTGCTTTCTTTGAAAGGAGGAAAATAGCATTCTTCTGGTGCACTCATTTAGGCTAGTGTGTCAACATGTGCAACATAAGAAACTAAGCAAACAAAATATTTTAATATGAATACATTTCTGATCAGATTGTATCATTTGCTCATTGTCATTACTATTTTCTCAAGCTTATCCTTGGGTTGTACTAACAATAATTACAACCAGAAAAATGGAAGCTTAATAGAATTATCTTATGAATGAGTGCAGCTTGTTTTGAATACATACCCCAAACTAGACCGTGGAAGTTTTAGGGTCTAGTTACATCCCTGCTGACAACAATAATGAGTGTGATTGGACATAATTGGACACTGACAGCAATTATCATTGCTGCCACCGGATGCTGACGAAGATAATGTGACAGGATCATTTCCATTTCTGAAGAATAGGCTATTATAAAGAGGACGATGAATATATTGATAGCTGGTATTGATAACTGTGTGATGAGTGATGACACTCGACACAGCCTCTTGGAAGAATTTTACAATTACAATGTAAACCAGGAAGCAAATGTTGCTTTCAAGATTGTTAGATTGTAGCCTTCAAATGTTACACGCTAAGCTAAAAATTCCACAAAAATCTATGCAGAGCAACTCACCTGGTTAAATACGGCTTATGTTAACTTGCTGCACCATTTTGTGCTAAAAATTGACATTACAAGAAAGTGCAGGCCAGCCTGACGCGGTGTAGTTTAACGTCAGTTCATAAAAGATTGTACAAAGTCTTGAACGACTTCTCACTTCTTTATATTTTGCCAGACGTTCTTGTTATTTTTTTAAATCGTCTTGAGCAGTAGTTCTCCCGTTGTTCTAAAAGTCTTTCAAAGTTCTTCTTTGAATATTGGCTTGTTTTCAGTCCAGTCCTTGTACCTGACCATTTTCGGGGAAATGTTTTTTTGCTTGTTAAGTCAATTAATCGTGACCTATGAAGCATTCAAATATTCTGCATGCCTGAAATGTTTAGCCATGCCTGTCACAACTATATAACTTTAGTTGAATCTATAAAAAGTTACAAAGATAACAGTTTAACAAGTATAAAATAGTGATTCCCAAACTTGACAGCATGGTGTGCAGTGTGTCCTTAAAAAAATCAGAGGAAACGGGACAAGTGGAGGGTGTGAAGAAGCCACAGGGTGAAGGGTGACGCATAAAAAATGATGCACAAACTGGACTGAAGATTACAACAGGTGTTATACACTGATGAATCCAGATTTCAAATTTTTGGTTCAAATTGTCGTCAATAAGTACAAAACAGAGAAAAACAACAGTGAGTGTCTACAGCCAACAGTAAAACAGTGTCATGGTTTGGGGCTGCATTAGAGCCAGTGGTGTTGGGTATCTTTGATGGAACTATGAATGTAGCAAGTCATGGTCAGATTGTGATTCGGCATACACTACCATCTGGAAAGCGGTTGATTGATAACGGCTTAATTGTTTTAGCATGATCCCAAATACACTGCCAGTAAAAGTAAAAGCATAGCTGAAAGAAGAAGAAGACCTGTGGGCCGACCTTCAGTGAGACCTGAAGGTTACTAAAAGGAATTATACAAAACGTTCAGGCTGTGTCGCAGAATAATGGTGGTCATATCAAATACTGATTTTTGATTTTCTTTGCTTTCTATAATGCGTTCCCATGAATGCTTTGCTCATGTTTCAATAAATCACTGCATCCAAACACTGCAAAATATAAAGAAAAGATGTTGGTTCTAGATTTTTCCACAGCGTCGTATCTCTTCAGTGCAACACATCGACACTTTGGACACAAAGTCACAGCGTTTGCTTTTTCCCTTTTTGTTTTTAATTACAATTAATTTTAGTTGGTTTTCATCAATTTAATGAAATAACACTGAAACTTTGAAAAACTGAAACTCCTTTCAAGATCGGTTACCATCAATACGCAGTTATCGTGACACCCCTAAAGCTAAAGTGAGTTATAACATTAAAAGATTGGTTTAACCAGGACATAGAATCTGTGATTTCACTCAGCTTCTCATCAAGAGTTAGCTTCCCTGTGGATTTCCACTGATTGTAAGTGCCAGCTGTAGACACACTGATTCCTACACAACCTGCATTGTTTTGCAGGCTCTTCTCGTGAAGACAAACATGGCTATTTTTCTAATACTGAGAATGTTGCATTTGAAAAGCTGCACACTTGACAGAACAACACATACATCAAGCAAATTGAAGAGGATTAAAGCACTATGGTGTAGCACTGCAGCTGTCCAGATAGTGAGGGAGACCACAAACTGTTATGTCCGCTCACATTTACTCTGATCAAAGATCCGACTCCATTACTCAACTTCTCTTTCCCCTCATTGCTTCCTTATGTGAGGCATGGGCCTTTCTCTTTGTAGTGTCCAGAAGGAATTTGACCAATTCAGTAAAAAACAAACTCCTATTGTTTCTGCTAGACATGACATTGACATTGGTTTGACTTCTAATGGTCACTGATGATCTTTTAAATCTGTTTGCACATTTCAACCCTTTGCTGTAAACAGTCCAGTCCCGAGTGGGCTGCTGGACAAATGATGATGCCATTAGTACATTTGACAAGCCCTACATTAATATATAATACAGATAATAAGATGTATTATTGCATGATTCCATGCATGTTGCACAACATATACAGCAATAGTGCTAAAGTTTAAAAAAATTCAACACTGTATAAAATATTCATCAGTGATAGAGTGACACGTGAAATTCTCTAAATGTTAGTAATGTTTTTAAAGTCTTTGATAAAAGTCTTAAATTATCATTTTCTTGTTACTTTAGTGTCACATGTTTTGATTTCAATGTTAGATTGGATCATGTATCCTACTCTGCTATATGTGGCATTTTTAAAGCTGAACTCTAACAGTGAATCAAATGATTGAGTAATTCCATAGAGTTGTCTGGCAGCAGTAGTAGTGAGCTGCAAAAAAAGTCATCACAGTGTCTCACTGCTCTGCAGGGCATAATTCAGCCCACTGTTTGGGTTTCCTGGCCTGGATATTTCACTGTCCTCAGTAACCTTGTTAGAGGAAGTTTTTTAATAGTATCTCTGATACTGTACACTACCTGCCCAACAAGCACACAGCAGACAGAAGAGGTCAGCAGTTTGATAGATGGAGCATTTAGGATACAAAGTATTTCCCTTTAAAATTGCTGCATAGGGACATTTGTGTCCTTGCTAGTTTGCAGCAACAAAATAAGTTGGCTAAAATAATTATCTTGTGCTTAGTCCAACACCAGTTGCCTGTTGTTTCAAAGATGTCAGTTGAGTAATGCGAACTGCTTATATGGAGCAGCGGTGCGTGTTCTTTACGTTCTGCACAGACAAGTTTAGCCACACATTGTTAGTGCCGTCTTGTGCTGCACATTTCAGTTGTATTTAAAATTTAATGCAGATGCAGTATTTTTATGATCAATGTTTAAATCAGTTTGCCACCAGGAGTTGATCTCAAATTGTTTGTAAATATGTTTGACTGTACAAATCCACAGTATATCAGTGTTACATTGCCAGCTGCTTCTGCTTCCCTCCAAAGGCCAAAATAGCTGCAGAGTTAAAATATTGATTCAGTGCAATAATTAAGCTGAACGCGCATCGCCACATTGAAGATGCTTGTTGATTGGTCGTCCTGAAACATTGCGGTGTAATGCAAGTGAAATACCATTTTGAAGTTACCACACTAAGCTACAAATCTATCTAAGTCTTACCTCAACTACTGAGTTACATGCTTAGCCATGAAACTGGCTCAACTCCCTTTTAGATACACAAGTAAGCCTACACACACACACACACACACACACACACACACACACACAGAGGTGAGGGGGTTCCCTGACCCTTCTCTGTCCTAGTATTTGACATCTGGGGAGCAGATGTGCGTCTGTGTGTGTCTGTTGCAACAGCAGATGGAAACATCAGGGCCTTGCCTTTGCTTAGTGAAATACCTCCGTCCTTCTTCCCCTCTCTGTTCTGTCCTGCTGTTTCTGGCTTGTCTACTCTCTCTGTCTTACTAACTGTGTCTCAGCCTCTATGCACTGCTCTCTCTCTTTTAGTCTCTCCTCCTGTAATCATAGGAGTATAATCACTTGGAAAGGTTGCTTGTTGGCGTGATTGTTCAATTTCTCAAGGGTGCTGACTCTTTGTAAATTGTGAATATTCATTTTTTTCCACCACTTTTCTCCCCTAGGTGTCTTTGACAACTGTTCCCACTCACTAAGTGAGAAGGGTTGGTCAGTAGGCATTCGCACTGTGGAAACTGCTGGCACCAGAGATGCACGCTTCTACTTCACACTTCGTACAGACCGAGCTGTGAAATCCACCACTGTCCACAGCCACCAGCGGTACCAAGCCAATGTCTGGACTCACCTGATGGCCGCTTACAATGGTCATAACATGACTTTGTATGTTGATGGAGCTAAGGTGTGTGATTGAGTTTGGTCATTTACCAGAGATACAAATCAATGGTCCATTTCATGATGTTTTCCAGGCATTTCACCCATGGCTATATATCATATTTACCAGCTCTATTACAATATCCTCTTAGGGATTGTTTTTGCTTTTTGTCAGATTATAGGGCACCCAATTAATATGCTGGCAATAGAAGTTATTGCCAATGAGAGCATCCATGGAGCAGAGTGACTATATTACATGCCAACCAAATGGAAAGCTTCTTAAAAAGCTAACTGCCACAGCACTCTAATGCTGTAACATTTGGATGACTTACTGCTTATATGTTCTTTTAAAAAAGAATAATTAGGCAATTAATCTTAAAGTATATTCAGAACATGATAAAATGAAGAAAAAAAATCCCTAATTTTTTCCCTCTTAGGTAGGAGAAAGCAGCCACCAGTCAGGGAATCTCTACAGCCCCTTCATGAAGGCCTGCAGAACCCTCTTTCTTGGCAGCAATCAGTCCGATCAGGGGCAAAGCTTTAGAGGCCACGTAGGAGGTGTGGTCTTGTGGGGCTATGCCCGCTCCCATGCGGACTTGCTCAAACGGCCACTCCAAATTGACATGAGTGAGCCGGTGCTGGCGATGTGGGCTGACTTTACTAATGTAAGTGGTCATTTCAAATTTCTACACTGTTAGTTGTTGATTTGTGTTCTTCCAATTGTCTTAATCTTCGCTAAAATTCATTTAGTACTGCTTTTCTGCCTTTTAGGTGGAACAGCTATGGACTCCATACAAAGACCATCATCCAACCATCATCACCAGTCCTGTCCCTGAGCCAGAACTTGTCTCCTCCTTCTCGCCACCACCCTGTGGCCTTACACCCTGTGACAATATAGATATCATCTCTGGATACAACGACAACTGGCAGCTCCGAACACCCAAGCGAATTCGCTACCGGATTGTCAACCTCTCCAACGATGATGGTGGAAACCCCACGGTGACCGAAGCCCAAATTCAGCTCCAGCACCAGGCTCTGACTCAGGCCTTCCGCCCTTACAACATTACTCTGGATCTGAGTGTCTACACAGTGAAAAACTCTAGCCTCCGGGAGAGATTCATCCTCAGCAACTGCCGTATTGCAAAGATTGGGAACCGCCAGTGTGACCCAGAATGTGACCATCCGAGGACGGGTCATGATGGAGGGGACTGTCTCAGGTTGGGGCCCTGTTACAGCTGGAAGAGGCAGGATGGGGTTTGTAACATGGGGTGCAACAGTATACACTACGACTATGATGATGGAGACTGCTGTGACCCAGATGTTACAGATGTGCTCAAGACCTGTTTTGATCCTGACTCTCCTGACAGGTAAGGTTGTTGAACAAATGTTATCTACTAAAATGGCTCTCTATGTAGAAAACGTACTTGTAGGAGTGAGACGTGTTGTATAAAGCTCTGTGAGTCCTCACATAGAGTAGAAAAGTACTATGAGAACAAGTCCATTTAATATAATCTAAAATGCAACCTAACCCTACTCCTGTACTGTATTTTTAACTTTAAAGGCCTTCCTTTAAGGCCCTCCCAAAAAACTAACAGAAGATTTTTAATCTGAAATATTTTTGAACCAGGTGTTGTGTAGCCTTTACGAGAACAATGGCCATTCAATTTTAGACTGTGCAAAGCGTTAAGCAGGAATATGTAAAAGGCTACATTGTTGAGGAGACATAGCATAGAAAGTAGGAGGATTACATTTTAAGCCAGTAAAGGCAAGATATTATTCCAGAGAGAAGATTTCTATGGGCATGAATGGGCACTAGTAAGAGTACCTCTCCCTGTGAGGCAGTGAAGTGTCCCTATTTCGCATGCTGCAGTACTTCAGCAGGCCGTGCAGTCAGTAGCTCATAATATGGCATGAACAAATTGGGACTCTCACTTTCCCCAGTGGTCTTAGAGGGAGCTCTGTGAAGTAGAAATGGTGGGTTAAGTGGCCAAAGTACACACTTATTTTTGCTAAACAACACGAGCGGCAGCCCACTGCCTTTCATTTGGTCTGACAGTCGGGCTCACGCAGCGTTCTAAATAGCTCGCACGAAGTCTCCCCATGAGGTCGTCGGCCGAAGTTCTTAAAGGACTTAAAATCCAAATTTCAACCACAAGCTTCACACTGAGCCACTGGGAAACAGAACATGGGAACCAAAACTGCTTTTTAAACCATGAGATTTAGCTTCTGATGTCTTGAGCTGACAGAGTGTGACAGCTTAACACAAGGATGAATAAATGTTTTTTCAAACATTTTTTCCCCATGATATATTTCCATTTCTTTATTTTTTTTTAGTGTAATGGACCTTTCTTTACCACTGTGGAAGTTAAGTAACTAAGTAGAGTTCCCTCTAAAAGCCTCTGTTGGTGTAATCATTACATTCTGCTCTCAGTGTAAAGCAGTTTTGAATACAAATGGGATATTTATGTAGTATGACAACATTCGTATGGATTACATTCAGTAGATCAGCAAAAAACACTGAAGTAATGGTCAATAAAAAGTCAGTTTTAAATATTACTGTTACAAGTCACTTTGCTATTTCTATGGTTTTTCAGGGAGTGTCTTGCTGTAGCTACAAACTGTGGTGCTACCCACTGCTGCTAGTTCATAACCATCTCACAGACATGTGCATCTACTTTCAATGCCATTGATATTTATTTAGACTTTTTCTCTCCAACTGATTTTTCCGTGTTACATTCAATAGTAACTTCTTCCAAACCATCAACGTGTCTATTAGACCCATTCCTTGTTTTGAGCTAATTAAAGGCCAATCTTCAACCTTCCTGTTATCTCAAAAACCATTGAAACACTAGTGGTAAAGGAGCTAATTGATCATCTGCAGAGGAATGGATTGTCTGAGGGTGTCACTCAATTTTCAGAAATCGTCATCGTACAGAAACAGCATTAGTGAAGGTTACAAGTGACAATGCTTCTGTGTCCTGCTAGACTGCACTGCAGTGTTTGGTACTGTTGATCATAATATTTTATCTCAGAGTTAGAGCATGCCAGGCATTAACAGTAGAGTGCTGCAGTAATTTTAATCATATCTATCTAATAGACTCTATCTAATAAATAGGGAGTCTTGTACATGATTCACTTAGCCTGCATTATTAGAAGGCATAGCATACATTTTCATTACCATGCAGAAAACCCCAGCTTTCTGTACATACACACACACACACACACACTGAGCCGGGATAAGATATAAGAGGTTTCTTCCTTTTAAAAGGGAGTTTTTCCTTCCCACTGTTGCCAAGTTGTTGGTGTTTAGCTTACAATCTAAAGTTCCTTGAGGCAACTGCTGTTGTGTTTTGGCACTAATTACACTACCAGTCAAAAGTTTGGACACACCTTCTCATTTAATGGACTTGTCTTTATTTTAATACCTTCGACGTTGTTGATCCATACTGAATACATCAAATATATGAACCAAGATAAATGGAATTATGTAGCAAAGAAAAATTTGATAAATAACTCTAAGTATGTCTTATATTTTAGATTCTTGCCGCCCTTTGCTTTGTTGACAGCTCTGCAAACCCTTGGCCTTCTCTCAGTGAGCTTAATAATGTAGTCACCTGAGATGGTTGTCACTTCACAGGTGTGCCTGTCAGGCTTCATTTGTGGAATTTCTTGCCTTCAAATGGTGTTGGGACCATCAGTTGTGTTGTGCAGAAGTCAGGTTGGTACACAGCTGACAGCCTTTTTTGTCAACTGTTAGAGTTCATATTATGGCAAGAACCAATCAGCTAAGTAAAGAGTAATGGCAGTCCATCATTACGTTAAGAACTGAAGGTCAGTCAGTCCGGAAAATTGTTAAAACTTTGAACGTGTCCACAAGTGCAGACGCAAAAACCATCAAGTGCTATGACAAAACCGGCTCACATGAGGACGCCCCAGGAAAGGAAGACCAAGAGTCACCTCTGCTTAGACCAGTGGAAATCTGTGCTTTGGTCTAATGAGTCCAAATTAGAGATCTTTGGTTCCACCTCATCCCAACACCATCGAGATGGTTTGGGATGAGGTGGACCGCAGAGTAAAGGCAAAAACGCAAACAAGTGCTCAGCATCTCTGGGAACTTCCTCAAGACAAGAAAACCATTTCAGGTGACAACCTCATAAGGCTCATCGAGAGAAGACCAAGAGTGTGCAAAGCAGTAATCAAATCAAAGGGCGGCTATTTTGAAGAATTAAATATAAAACATGTTTTGAACTATTTCACACATTTTTTTTACTACATAATTACATATGTGTTCATTCATAGTTTTGATGCCTTCAGTGAAAATCTACAATGTAAAATAGTCATGAAAATAAAGTTGTGTCCAAACTTTTCACTGGTATAAAATTGAATTGAAGTGAACTCCCATTTTAGCCCCAGGGGCATTGGTCATGTGTTATTCCTGGAATCTTTAATTTCTGGCTTTTTGTTCTTTGTCCTGAAGAAGTGTCAGTAAACTAACTGGCAACGAAATCTGGGGTATAGACACCAGGGAAGTCTGAACTTTCCTTAATATAAAAACAGTGCCTGTGAGCAAGGTGATTAACCTTCAGCATTTTCAGCGGCCAATAGAAGAAGATATGTTTAACTGGACAGCTCCCAGTGGCCAAGAGATGGAGACTGTAACCGTACTGTGCAGCCAGCAGGTGTGCATATTTGCATCTGTACGAATGTGCAACATCCTGTCGCTGGAAAAGAACATAAGGTTAAATGTTAAAGTTCAGTAGAAGCAAAAAAGAAAAAAGCTGGGTTGCGTGCGTGTGGTCTCATTGCTTGGCCATATGGAGGAAGCCCTTTGGGTGTGTCAAAAGTAGATGTAAATTTATGGTGTCCCGTCATGAGCTTGCTGGGATAGACTCACAGAGGCAGAGGGGAAAAAATGAGGTTGGTAGTTGTAATGGTCAAATGTTCCCTATCGCAGCCTGAGCTTTCTACCCTGCAGAGAGGAGATAGACTCTAATGAAGAACTGGACAGCAGAGACCACTCCACTCAGTTGTTTTGCACCAACACAGTTTTATTCAGAGGTCTAGTCCTTGGCCTTAGCTATATAAAAAAAACCTCTTTGAGTTATTCTAGATTTAATATGACCATATTTATACTTAAATAAATTAACTGGGCAATTACAACATGTTTGATTCTAATATATCTTTTAAAATTATGGATCTGGATTTGTTTTTTGTTTTTTTGTTTGCTTTCCTAAAGAAATCTTCTGCAGTTTAGATAATGAAAGCAAAACTCTCCAGTCATGGTATGTGTGTAATTCAGTGCATCGAGTTTACTTTTGCAGGGACTATTGCTAACATTTCTGTCTATAAGCTTCTGTCCCTCCAGTAAAAACAACATGGACAGCCAATACACAGGCGACCAGGGTGTCATAAAAACTGGTCTCAGCAGAGTAACAGTAATGTAGGTCTTTTAGAAAGGTCCTGACCTCAGCATGCTGAAAATCCTTGTGTGTGAGTGGGAGCATGTGTGTGTGCATCTGTGTACCTGGATCCCAATTCGAGCTTTCTCAGGCAGGAGAGAGAATTAATGCGAGGATGACATTTTGCTGGCATTTGCAGAACACTGAAGCATTTTTATGTTTGGGATCTGGGTTTTTGATATCCCTTCACTGCAGCCCCCCCACCCCTCTCTCTCTGAGCTGTTGGCCAGGTATTCAGATTTTGGGACCCTATATGAGTGCAGCTGCTGCTGGCCAGTACAAGGCCTGAGGTTTTTGAAGCCAGCTGCTGTCACGACACAAATTTGCGGTCAAGAGCCAGTTCTAGAGCAATAGCCAGGTACGCTGGAGATTCTGGCATCGCAAAAAAGGAAAGTGAGTGCAAAAGGGGAAAAATGGAGAGAGAAAGGCAAGGATGGCGGGAGTGATGGGGTGGCGGGGGACATCATGTATATTTATGCTAAGACAAATGTCCTGGATTAGCTAACAGTCTTTGGTTAGTTAATCCTGGCCAGAGCCCTTATGTGCAAAGAGTTCCAGGCAGCTCCTCTGAAACATCCGTCACAGCCTCGTTCATGCTTAACATGCGTGTGAATTCTGTGCGTGACATGACGTTAGGTCAAGTTTAAATGTGCTTGTGTTTTATTCACTAGTAAAAGTATAAATATTTCTTAGAGCAGCAGTTCTACATGTGAATGACATTGATTCAGTGCTGTCTCTCAGCTCAGTTAAGCTAAGCTGTCACAAGCCTTATGCATTTCTCTGCTAGTCAACTTAGGCCAGAGCATGCAAACTCGCCAGTTTGCTACGTTTTTAGTTCCTGTTAGTACACCCACCAAGCTTTCAATTCTTACAGGGGAGGCTAACTGTCAAAATGGATGATTTTAGGTAGTGCTACATATAAAAGGAAGCTTTCAGTTCTAGAAACTAGAAAATAGTCGTATGCTGAAATAGTTTAGCCATAAGATGGACATAGCCGATAGTCCCAGAGTCCTATTCAGCTCTGCAGTCGTTGTCTATACACTGCTTGAAAATAACCAAACCAAAAAACACTTTTGAATCAGAGTGTAACATCAAGTATCAGAGAGCGTTGTTAATCAGTTTCAGCTGCTCTGGTGTTAATGAAATGAACAACATGTGCGCTAGTGGGGCAACAATGAAACAACCCCTAAAACAGAAATGGTTTCACAGGCGGTGGCCACTTTATTCCAGTAGAAAAATCCAATAGAGTCCTCTGGGGCATTCTGTCTCGGTCCATCTGACACAAACAGGTTCTAACTGAAACTGTCCAGGAGCTTTGTGATGCTGTGGTCCAGATCTGGGTGGAGATCCCCCAGGACACCATCCGTCATCTCTTTAGAAGCATGTCCCAGTGTTGTCAGGCATGCGGGGGCCTTGCAAACTACTGAGTACTATTTTGAGTTTCTGTAATGAAATTTCAGCAAAGTGGACTAGCCTGCCGCATCTTTTTTTCATTTTGATTTTCAGGGTGTCTTTGAATAACATCATTTTCATTTTTTGTCAAACAATGTGGCATCTTTTCATACTGAAAACATTACCCAGTCCATATCCGGATAGATATCAGCAGGATTATTCAAAATGTTTCTGCTTTGACCTGGTGACCGACCGGACAGCTTTCCATATGACTGATTACAACCTGGGCTGTTTCATGCATGTGCAACACATGTGTGGAAATAGTCTTATATACACTCACAGCCACACACCAGTTGTTAGCTTGGAAAATCCTCACTGTGAATGAAGTTTGCAAAAGTAAACTGTGGGGAACCACAACAAAAATGTTTGTTACAGCAAAATGAATCAGACATTAATCACCCTGCTGAATATGTATGTGTAAAATATGTAAAGAAGCTAATAGTGTCACAGTGGCTAAAGCTAAAGCTAAAGCTATCCAGAGCTCAGAGCCAGACACAAGCTAGCATCCTCGGTATGAGCCTCTGTTGGAGCTAAACATCAAATAAGTTCCTGGAAAATTGTTTGAAGAAGTGACACATCAGAATCAGTCAGAATACTTTAATAATCCCTTTATGTTAATTATGTGGGTTACAGTTGCTCCAAGACAATAACAGTGACAGACTAAACGAATTAAATAATACAATAAGTTTACAAAATATGAGAAATAGCTCCAATATACTTACAACTAGCTCAATTTAGATGTCAAGAATATTACAGAGGTGAAATATGTATGACTGACATTTAACCCCACCTGGGGTTAAAAATATGCTGGAAAATGATGTACGTACCTGACATTTGTTTTGCTATCTAAATGTTTTGCACCGTCTTTTGTCTGGTGAGGTAAAATATGTAAGGTGTGCACAGCAACTCTGTTCAGACTTACTGCAATTTGGTACGATATTATAAAGACATTGTGAAGTTTATGAACTTCTTGACAACTGGGATAGGCTGCACCTCCTTTGTTTGTGTACACTGTCAGTCATAGGTCTTAAAAGGAAAACTAGAATTAGCAAAAAAAGGGAAATGAGTAACTGCACGTACTTTTTTTTGACCTTAGTTAAAAGACAAAATTGTTGAAAGGCAAGCGAGGTGCACAGTAAAGTGCGCAACATGGTAAAATGTTTGCCTGCTGCTGCCGTGACATTTTCACAGTCTGTCTTCTGGTTCAAAGTAACTGACTTGTCAACAGTAATATTTTGAATGGATGCACATCTACAGCTTTACATGGTAACTGCGCTGGTGCTGACTCTGCTGTTGACTCATGCTGCGCTTGACTTAGCCGCAAATGTTGTTAATGCATAACCGGGGTTTTCATTTCAATCATGTAGAGCCATGTATTATTTGCCAGGTTGGCCGTAGTCTTCCACTGAGGCATCCTCTGAGTCTGAGAAGTTGAAGAGTCAACTCTTTAGTGATCAACTTTCTGTCACTTGTAATTGCATCGCCCTGGGGTGATGAATACTGCACGCAGCCTCAACTGAACTCTGCTTCAGTAATGTAGTGTGAGGAGGGTTTCCCTGAAGCATCTTAAATCTTAAGCCCTATTTAGTCAGGCAAAGTGCCCGAGGAAACACATTCTTATTTACTGTACAACACATGCACTGAAGGAGGGATTGCATTAAGAGTACTTGCCAGATGTATGGTTCTTGGCTGCTGAGCAACTTTGGACCAGTTTGAAGTGCCTTACTTAATGGTGCATTGGCAGTGGCGTGTGAGAGGATGGGGATTACTGTTTTCTCATTTCATCCATCTAGATTTATCCCAGCTGAAAGCTGATGTCTTACAGTCACAAGCTCACCTGTCTATCCTTCAGGTTCTTGGAACAATGTAAGGAGCACTAAGCCAAACCTCAATCCTTTAATGAGCAAATATATAATGATATTTCTAATGCTTTTTAACCTTTTACTATTAATAAATGTAAACCTGCTTCTGAGCCTAATCAAAAGCATAAACTTTTTTTGACAAACTTACGAGAAGTAAAACACGAGAATTCAAATGAAGTAAATTTAGATTATGGCTCAGAATTCTTCAACAAAGTAAGCCCTACAGCTGAAATTGATCAACCACATAAAACCTGAACTCCTGGCTCAAAACATACAACATGAAACAACAATCCATTACGTTATAATAATAAAAAAAGAAAAACACTCTGAAAGCATGGCCTGTGCGTGATGAAAAACCCCCCAAAAAACAAGACTTCACAAACAAAGTTATGCATGATTCATGCACTTACCAGAATATATTCTTATAAATATGAAGTAATCTGACCTACCTCTGTGCTAGTGCATGAGTAGAAGACTCCACATGCAGTCTCAAACAGACAGATTTTATTTTCTTCCAGTTGCTCTAAAAAAACAGACCTGGATAAAAGCCTAAACTGTCTGGCATGGAGGCACTGGGCAGTCACACTGCATGACTTTCAGACTCAGCAATGGTAATAGGTGACATAGCTTTCAAGCTATGAAACCAAAGGAGAAAAATGACATGTGACCTCACAGCAGCCGAGGAAAAACAACCTTAGCGTCACACATGAAAGTGTCCTAAGGTCATTTTTGTAGGCAGAGAGAGATCTGAGAGGAATATTGATGGATTTAAGTAAAGAGATACTCTGCACTGACCATCTGTCTTTAAACAGATTCTAATGAGACCAATTTGCTCACCCCAATCAGGATGTACACTCATCAACGGTTCAGGGTGCTGGTGGAGTTGGGATATTTTCATGGCATACTTTTAGCCTCTTAGTATCAGCTGAGCATTGTCTCGATTGAGGCCTACATGAGTATTGCTGCTTTACGACCACGGTCTGCACCCAGCCTATCTTTTGATGGTTCCAGCAGGATAAAATCCACATGACAAAGATGTTCTCAACAAGGTCTGTTGAACATGACAATGATATCACTGTATTCAAACAGCCTCCACAGTCACCAGATCGCAAACCAATACAGCGCCTTTGCAGCCGACAAATCTGCAGCAACTGTGCGATGTGTTGGATGTCAAATATGCATCAAAATCTCTGAGGAATGTTTCCAGCACCTTGTTAAATCTTTGTAATGAAAAACCAAGAAAGTTCTCAAGATAAATACGGACCCAAAACCATACTAGCAAGGTATAGAATTATCTGGTGAATGCTTGTCTCCTTGCTTGCAAAGATATTATGTGAAATGTACTTGTTTTCTTTCATGCTGTGAGTTGGGTGAGAAGAGATATCTACTGGAGATATGTGTTCTGAGCCTTTCTTTTACCACTTAGCTGAGCTAATGCTAATCCATCTGATTTTAATATATGATAGACTACATTTACTGTATAAGTACAAATCAACTGAGCTAAGGTTTATGTCACTCTTACACAACACCTGCTACAACTATAGGTTGTAACTGGCACATCAGAGAGAAAAAAGTAGATGCTAATCAAGTGAAACACAAAGAGGAACATAATCAGCCAACTTAACTGAAAACAACTGTGTAAGAGCTCTTTGACTATGCCAGTCTTTAACTTCTAATAAGGAACTCTGACTGTCACTTATTCTAGTTTGAGGGTAAGCTCACACTGGAGCACACTGACTACGCATATGTCTCTAAGGATAAACAATGTTTAATTAAGGATGTTTGGTACGTTGTTGTGTATTTTTAGTTATTATTTATTTATTTTTTACTTTCTGCTGCCAATGCTAAATGTTAGAATAGCCTAGCACCACACTCAACGATACACAGCTTGTGAGACAACTCTTCCCGAATTATAAGCCAGACAAATATTTTCCTCCAAAATTTCCCCTCCTGAGGCTATCTTTTATTTCCACGTTTCTCTTCTTTTTTCTTTCTTTTTTCTTGTTCTATACAGTGTTTTGTATTAGCTTCCCTACTATAGCACACTATTACAACAACATTTAGAGAAGCAACTGCTTGTAAAATTGGTTAATTTTCTAACTTTAAGCTTTGAACTATGTAATCAGTTTTATTTTTGGGAACGCAGTTAATACTTGGAAAATGACTCAGTGTACAGTTGGGTTTTGTTACCATATACCGATGCCATATTACCATACACAGGAGCACGTTACAGAAAGTTCTGTGTTCACCTCCTAGACCTTACGGAAACATGCAAAACTTAGTCTTTGTCCTGTGTGCAGAAACAGCCCATTTAGCCTTTTTGTTTGTTTGTTTAAAAAAATGACTTTCCTCATTTAGATGATTTGTCACCTGGCATGCTACTAAAGTGTTAACCTGTAGTGCAAAAGACTATCCTAGGGTCCCAACAATGAGTTACCAGGGACACCTGTAACTGACAGTTATATAACATTATAACTGCAGAATAAAACCAAACCATTCCCGAACCATTGTTTGCTTTGTGGCAGAGCTGAAAGCAGACACAGCCATCAGGAAATACCATTTCCGTGAAGGGGTGTACATGGTTTACAACAGTTCTTAGGTAGATGGCACATGTCAAAGTAACATCCATATGAATGGCAGGACCCAAAGTTCCAAAGCAAAACAATGGCCAAAGCTTTACACTGCCTCTGCTGGCTTGCATTTTTCCTTCAATGCATCATAGTACCAAGAAATCTCCAGGTATGCGATGCATACGCATCCAGATTCATCAGACCAGGCCACCCTCTTCCATTCCTCTTTGGTCCAGTCCAGCATGGGCACCCTAACTGGTCTGTAACCCTATCTGCAACAAACTATGATGCACTGGGTAATGTGAGTATCAGTAGCTCGTCTGTGGGATTGGACCACATGGACCAGCCTTCACTTCCATGACCATGTCCCTGGTTCACCACTGTTCCTTACTTGGACCACCTTTGATCAATACTGACCACTGCAGACTGGGTACACCCCACACGAGCTGCAGTTGTGGAGACGCTCTACCCAGTCGTCTAGCCTTCACAATTTGACCCTCGTCAAACTGACTCAAATCCTTACACTTGCTCATTTTTCCTGCTTCTAATACATTAAATTTCAGGAGAAATGTTCAGTTGGTCCCTAATGTATCCCACCCAATAACTGGTGTCATGATATAGAGATAATCAGTGTTATTCACTTCACCGGTCAGAGGTCATACTGTTATGGATGATAGGTGTGCATTTAGCTTTTTCGGCTACTAAATCACTCTTTGAACTACGAAACATTCTGATGTTTGCATGTTTTCTCTCCTTTAAATATATACAGGGCTTATATAAGTGTGAAAGAACTAAAGGAGGAACTAAAGCTGAGCGGCACAGACACACTCAACGTCTTCTTTGCAAGCAACTCAATGCGTCAAGAGCTGGCAGGAGCTGCGACCTGGCCGTGGGCAAAGGAAGCTCTTACACACCAAGGTGAGTGGATTTATATTGAGCTTTACTAATGCGACATATTTTGTTTTTCATGTTGCACTTTTTTCAGCTTTCTCTGTCTGTCATCTATTTTCTAACTTTCTGTTTGTGCCTCTCACCCTATCTGCTTTTCTCTTTAGCTGTAGCTTTGCCCTTTCTCTCCATGCTTTGTTTAGGGTTAGGGGCCCTTTCAAATTACATGGGAAGAGCAGCTGGAGCTGGTAGAGATTTTCCTGACACATTACACTCCCTCTTTTTTCTTTCAAATCTTTATTCCTCTTTCCACTGGAAGGATAATCAACCCAACAACCACCAAACAAACAAATAGCAGTGTGGGCTCTGTACCATTGTTGGCAGCCATGCCTACTTAACAGCTGTTCTTTATTAATTTGTACTTCTCTTCATGTGTCACAACACAATAGTAAATTGACTCAAAAGCAGTATACATGGAACGAATACATCTTGATGAAGTGGTTATGATATAAATATTAGGTAAATACTAGATATATAAAATATATACCCAGTTCAAAAATGAAAGTCAAGTTATTTCTAACATAATGTTACATAATGTAACATGTTAATAAAATAATCAACTGATATAAACAATAATGAAGTAGTACTATGGTTAAATTGTAAACCAGTATCATCTGATAATCTTTATTGTGTGCATGCTGCACGGGTGGTTCGACTCCTGTCTCCACCGTCTCTCTGTGTTTGAAACACATTTAACCTGTGCAGCCGTCAAAATATGTCAGAAAATATGGAAAAGCTGTCTAATGGCAATTTTGGCCAAGTCATTGGAGGAAGATGCACAGAATTCATTAGAATAAATATGGATATGTGGAGGTAAGCATCAACGACACAGCTCTCAGTTCTCACTCCTTCTTTATTCGTCTCCAACATCAACTGCGCATATCGCGCCACAAAACACAGGAACACACTTCCTCTACACTGGGTGTGAGTGGAGCCCTCTAGTGGTCCACCACAGATATTCATTTTTTAACTCTTTTATATTTTGATGTGGTTTTTCGTAATGTTATAGTATAGCGTGAGCTGGTTATTGAGACATAAACATAACAGGTTCATTTCAAGTCTCATGCTCGTCATTAACCATCAGTTTGACTGGCAAATAATATTACACGACTCACTTGAAGCAAAACAAATGCATTCCTTAAAAAAATTCAAAAAATTCAAAATCACAGTTTGACCAGCAGAAAATCAATAAAGTGTATTTATCACTGACCATCTCAGCCATATTTGTTTGGAGTTGTTTAATGTTGGGTGATATTCGCTGAAGTAAAGAAAAGAATGTGCACACTATGGGACCAATGAACACAGTCAAATCCATCCAACCATTTTTTATCTCTGATGTTTCGTATCAAAGGGAATACAGTATGCTGCTGTTGCTGAGGAAAAAACACTTAATGGTGTCATTATTCTGTGGCTATTAATTAGATTAAAATATTAAGTATTGCATTGATACTAATGGTCAAAGCCACAATTATATTTTTGAATTAAAGCGGCAAATTAAGTTCAGACATGTATTTCAGCTGCACGGCATCTGTCTCTGTTTAAACCAACACGTTAGAGGATGACAAATTGTCTCTGGAGGCCCTGCTGTTTAGTGTCTACGTATTTAATGTCTTCATTGCTTAATGTCTTTAGCCAGTGTTTCTAATTAGAAAACCAATAACCCATGTGTGCTGTTAATCCTGTGATTATAAGGATGCTGCAAAAAAATCTGCCTCCCACTTAGTTGGCTTTTGTTTTTTGGAGTTCCCAAATTGTGTCTGTTGTCTTTTTAAACCGTTATCTCTCGCATGCTTCGTTAGTGGTTTCAGATATTTATGTAGCCTTAATTTTTTTCCATTTAACCCCCACCATGACATTTCCCAGCTGTAACCTAACTTTTACCAAATGTAACATTTTTTTATTGTCTGTCACATGGATACTGAACCACAGTTACAATCAGAGACATCCTGTCAAAGTGGGTAATTGCAAATCATTTTTCTCTCTTTTCACGTTGCCACTTAAAAAACATTGCATTTTCTATCTGGCTGGCTTTTCAAGAACCACAGCTTACTAGACGGTAATAATGTTGTAACCAATACTGCGATTTTTACCGCTTATATCCAGGCGGGATGGTCCTGAATCCCTCCTACTTTGGCACCACGGGCCACTCCAACACAATGATCCATGAGATGGGACACATATTTGGACTGTACCATGTCTTCAAGGGCGTGAGTGAACGGGACTCCTGTGATGATCCGTGTCAGGTAGGACTTTTAAATTCTGCTATTTGTGATAATGCTAATTTATGGAATTATTTCTGATTGGAAAACCCACATAAGTAAAAAACTAATAATAGCATCTTTAAATGTTTTTGTTGAGTCTGTGCTTCCACAGGCCCCGCTAGTTTAGAAAATTATTCTCGTGAAGGACGAAGACAAGACAGAACATCTTCAACCGGTCTTTTACTCGCTAGCGAGGGAAGGCTAGTCGGAACCAGGCCCGTGGAGCTTAACGCTCCTCACCTGTCTCCAGCCCAACTCCTTCAAAGAGCAGCCCTCCTCGTAGCCTTTTATTCCCATCACACTTACAGTTTACACAACACAAGCACCTCCCCTCGTAAAACCCCCCTATGGTTCTAAAAGACAAGGCACTATGTGTGTGTATGTGTGAGCACCTGTATGCATGTGTAATGCATGTGCAAGAACGTGTGTGTGTGTGAGAATGTGTGTGTCATGGGGGTGCGTTTGTGCGACCTCCTGCTCACCAAAAGGATCATAAAAGCAGGAACAAACAACAACAAACAGATCTTTCAGATAGGATGTGCCTATAATAAAACCTTTTCAGCTCCCCCAGCACCAGAGTAGCTGGAGAGGAGGTCAGAGACAAAGGAATGTCTTTGATCCTGCTGCTCGAACTAAAACTTTACAAATTCAAGAAGCACAATGACAACATTCAACAATTTGACTCCAGCAGTGTTACATCACATGCCCTCTCTTACCATGCATACCATACATATTTTGTGCAGGAGACCACCCCATCCATGGAGACGGGTGATCTGTGTGCTGACACTGCCCCAACACCTAAATCCAAAGCCTGCCATGACCCCGGAGCTGTCAACGACACATGTGGCGTCACCACCTACCTGAACACTCCTTACAGCAATTACATGAGTTACACAGGTGAAACAGATGAACAAAATGCTCGAATTACCATCCACTCTGAAGTAAAGTATAATCACTCAATCAATCAATCAATCAATCAATGTGAGTGTGTAATTATACAATTATGTTATGGTTTAGTAATTTCTGTCCATATCCTCAAGCTGTTACCACCCAGTGTATTTAAAAAGCCAACAAAAGCTTATTAGCCTGTTAAGCCCCCAGTGGTTTTCTGATCTCTGTGATCTCCTCCCTTTTGCGCCCATCTTCTGGTGCGTGGGTGCTTAAGAGGTTAAGGACTGGCATGTGTAATTGCGTCTCCTCTCAGCACATGTCTGATGTAATTATTTCTAGCCATGTGTTTAGTACTTCGGTTATTTAAAGGCTAGTGTGTTAATTTGACCCTCAAAGATTTACTGGATTCTTCTGTCTTCACAGATGATAACTGCACCAACCATTTCACTCCAAACCAAGTGGCCAGGATGCACTGCTATCTAGACTTGGTCTACCAGAAGTGGCTGATGGACCCTCAACCTGCCCCCATCCCACTGGCCCCCATAGTGACTGACCAGAGCACAGATTCTGTCTCGATTTATTGGCTCCCACCTATCAGGGGGTCACTTTATCAAAGGTATGATTGCATGAGTTCTTTTGTTTCTATCCATTCAAAGCTGTTTTTAACCATCCATACATGTCTGGTTGTCCAAGAGGCAGGGTAAACCTTGGGCAGGTCTCTTGCAGGGTTAAAACTATTAACAAAGAACTGCAATTTTCATCACTTGTGCACATAAATCACTCTATGAACACTCCAATTTATAAAATGTGCATAATTTAACTGCATTAGTGAGCCATGAGCACATTGCTTCCACCGGACAAGTCTCTTTATATGTCATGTATGGTGATTAAAAATGTTCTGGATGCAATCAAAACCAGGCATTGGAGTTAATATTTGATTACACTTTCCAGTAATTGTTTTATTGGTCTTTTTTATTTTGTATTCACCACTGCACCAAGAGCATCTGGACGAAAACACCTGTGGAAAAATTGGAATAAACAACTCACAAGTGTGAAGTGTATTATGGAATTCTCAGCTGGTGGTATCACCAGATGTGGGCAAAAGAAAGCTGGCATTTCAACCTGGGAGAGTTTGAAATTTCATACGCCTTGTTGACTTAGTGCAGTGCATGTAGGTACTAGTGTGACTGTGCCTGAAACGACCTCCTCCACAGGTCAAACTAGTGGCCACTTTGTGTTTGCGAAATATGTTTAATTTTCTTGTGTGTCTTCTAGGTCAGTTTCAGCTTTCTTGTTTTGTTTATATAGAATAAAAATGCCATAATTAGTGGACCTGTTTCCTTTCGCCTCAGCTCCTCATTGCGTGTATCTGAGATCAATTGTGGAGATTGTGAGAAAGATGGCATCTTCCACCAGTATGCTTATGAGGCTTCCTCAACTCACATATGTGACACATCAGGCTACTGGACACCCGAGGAAGCAACAGGTCAGTCAAAAAATGCTTTTTGTGATTTTCTACAAATGCACAAAAGGATAGAATTTCCTGTTTTTATATCTGCATATTGAAAACAAGCTGGATTTCAGAGATAATAAATGGTTCAGAATTGTAGACTTTTACTTCTGTTGTTAACAGCTGCACACATATAAATCCTGTTCCTTGGGTCAGTTTGAATATAAACACTAGTGAATATGGGACTTTGCTGAAGCCTCATGTAAAATTGCAGGTTAACTGAGGAATATATTTATTTTACACATCTGCCCGCACGTTCACCAAGCTGAATATATGCCAAATACATTTTTGGCATATATTCAGCCCCCCCTTTACCCCCAGACGCACACACAGAAACACACACATCTGTACATTTTAGGTGCGTGCAAGGCTAATGGCTGCTGGAAAAAGAAAAAGCAAAAAAAATCAGCTACAGACCTCTCTGTGTCTGTCTTGTTTTAGCCAAAGCGAGAGCAAGGATTATTAACGTAAGCGTCTGCTCTGGGTAATGTTTTGGTGCTCTTCAAACATTCAACCTCCGTCATAAACCAAAAAAAGTGCATCTTGTAGCACTGTACATTGAAACATTAACTTCCTGCAAGCACATGGTCCTTGTTATTCCAATCATAAATCCTTGAGAAGCACGATTTCCTTTGACATGATGTATAGGGTGGGGAGGAAAGAAACAAGAAGGAATATAAGGCAACAAGAAAGCAAAGTGAATGAAAAGGGACAAGAAACAAAAAAGGCAAATACTGAAAGAGCAAATGCATGAACACAATAACACGTTTCCATCTCTTTCATGAAAACTCTGACCAAATATGTGGAAATCCTCTGCTGGAATTTATGCTTTGAAAACAAGCGGCTAGGAAGAACAGGGGGATTACTGCTCCCTCATTCGCTGCGGGACCATAATGATGATAAAGGGTCAATTACAGTCTTACTCTAAACAGTGGTATGTGCACAGCTGAGGAGACAGCCAGTCTGCTGGCTTCCCTTGCTCCCTTTTCACTCTGTCCCACTTCTAAGGACCATGATGTGTGGGTCATTTCGTCAGCCAACGGAGATGGGCAATAACATATTCAGTGTGGAGAGGCAGAGGGGAAGTTGGACAAACTCGTTGCGGACACCATAGCTGGCAACCCAAAACACAAGTTTAAAGGCAAAAACACTATTGGCTCAAATTGTTGGCAAAAGTGACCAAGTACATCTCCTCAGAATGCTTCCTGTGCCAGTATTGACTGGTTTAAGTCCATTTTCAGGCTGAGGGAAAACACGGAATTGTTTGGAAGCGTGCACTGCCGCTGTCAGAGATTAAACTGCTTAATGTGCTGCATTAAGTCTTAATACAGAGTTTTATTTCAAAATGAGAAGGTGTAAAGTTTGCTTTTAAGGCTGCCTCGTGTTAACTGTGCTGTAGAGATCAGAAAAAAAGATGCATGTTTGAAGTTCTGTAAAAAATCTTTTCACACGGTAGAAATGTGCAAGGAAAAAAAGCTATGTCAAGAAATAATAGGGATCTCAAAATAATAATTGAGCGCATAAATGTCTTGATGCATGTTCAATCATCCAGGTAAGTAAATCCCCAAAAGTTGATTCTGTTCATCTGGACGTCTTCAGTGGGAGAAACTTTTCGTCACTCATCCAAGTGACTTCTTCAGTCTCAGCAGACTGCAGGTTTCCCCAATCTTATAAACAGGACATTTGAGTAATGATTGAAACTAGCGGGGAATCAAGGAGGCCATTTATGTGAAAAGGGAAAGACCATCTCTGAATCGAGGAGGGGGCCTAAGGGTACATCTTTCACCATCTTACGTGCTGTGATTGCAGCCGTTCCCCAACTCTCTGTGAATGGGACTCATGGCCATTGATCAGTGGTTGTTGATCAATGGTCATGAGAATTTGCATAATTAAGATTAAGGAACTGACCTCCCAGCCCATTGTTCCTTCAGTGGGCTGGTTTCAGTCATTGTGCAAATGTTGGTGAACCTGCAGTCAGCTGAGACTGAAGAAGCCACTTAGATAAGTGATGAAACGTTTCTTCTGCTGTAAACTCTACATCCAAATGAACAGAATCAACCTTTGAGGAGTGCACATTTTCTTCGTTTATTGAAAAGAAAATATCTCGTTACAAACATACTATTTGTAAAGGGTGAAAGGTTTTCTACCCATTCTGCTTCAAAGTGGTTTATTAGCTGAATGCTTAAGTTCAATTATGTATTCCCGTTAAAGCTGCTAGCGTGAGAGAAGAACAGATGAGTGAGAGGAAGCCTTTAGGAAGGAAAACCAAAAAACAAGTCTGAAGGAAAGAGTGGAGCCGTTGGATGGTTATTTTATCTGGGTTTGTCAACATGACAGACAGAGTCTTTGTTCATTTCATTTACTCAGTCAGTCCGTGGAAAACTAAATAGATGGTATGCTAACTGCATCAAAAGCTTAAAAGACTTCTCAGGTAATGCTCGTCCTGTATCAAAATGCAGTAGTTTCATATTCTCTTCTTTAACGCTTGTCACAAGCTGTTTATTGAAGCGGTTTCCATGGTAAGTGCACCTGTTCCACACAGGCAGTAGCTCCACTTCTCTCTCAGTATTAAAGATGGTTCCCATTTGCTTACTTTTACTCTGGGCTGTACGATTATAATAAAGTAGCATGTTGGTAGCTTGGAAAATGTGGTAAGCCCCCAAAAATGTCCATTTCCATTTTATGGGTCTTTACACACTCATTTAGAGACCAATCTTTGCATTAATTGTCCTTCTGACTGTGCTTCGACATGGTTAATCATAGTGGGTGTGAAATATGTAACACCTCTTTAGCGTGTTGATTTTATTTGGATTTCACCTGAGACAGCTCATAATAATTGTGCCATACTGTGATTCCATTGTGCTAATCACTAACGCTCTAACAATTAACAACTCATTTCGCCTGCTGTAATGGTGTTACTTCCTGCGTTCTTGAATGAACGCCATCTTTAAGTGAATGGTTGTAACTTTGTCAGCAGGAAAATTCCACTTTCCGTTCCAAAAGAAAGTCAGCTTGCTTGTAGTTTTTAGAAGTAACACCGGGAAATGTATTTTCAGTTACTTATAAATAGAGATGAAGACACCATATTGAGGAAAAGGCAGGACTCAACAAAACCAAATTAAAATCACTGCTATGTTAATCAGAGTAGATTAATCTGCTTCTTTTGGACAGGGTATGGTTTGATCTGATTTGCTTGACAATGACATTTCACTGGTAGCATTACCTAAACATCAGATTTACCCACTATAGGATATCTGACAGGTTTGTCTCTACTTCAAACCAACAGGAAGAACACTGACAGATTCCCATTTCAATGTCATCCCAGCTTATGTTGATCTAATGCTGCTAGCTCCTACACATAATGTTAATAATTTAATTCCCTAAAGCTATATAGATATTGATAATCCTGGTACCCTTGGCAGTGTATATAGTAAGTTCAATCCAGATTGATCAATGGATCTAGGAGGAGTTAGAGGACAGGCATACATGCATATGCAGTGATCATTGGAGTAAGATGTAGCTGAACAGGTTTGCTTCAGCTTTCTGGGTAAGGCAGCGAGTTCCATAACTGAGGGCCCCGGGGTGCAAAGTCCATTTATCTTTAGAGAATTAGGTACAAGCACCTCTGTCTCCCTCCCTTTCACCCTCTCTCTCTCCCTGTAGGCAGAACCCAGACTAATCAAGGCTGAGAGGCACTAAAATCTTAAAAATCAATTTTTGAAACTCACAGATTGCCAGTGGCTGGTGTAATCTGGTCACTTCTCTTTGGAAGTGTTAAAAGCCTGGCTGCAGTGCTGTTGACAGCGGTCTCTGGATGTTTCTCTGCTGCGGCAGATATGTGCGCAAGTATGGAGGACTTTGTGACAGACAGACACAGAAATACACAAAGAACTTTATCACTGTTGCAGTTTGTATCTTTGTTGATTGGTTCAGTGTAACAGCTTGCCTGGCATGCCTCATTTTACCTTGTATAAATTCCCTCATTTGGAGAAGCATGCATGCAATGTATTCCTAGAAATATGCTTTGTCTGGATCTTTGTGCTGCTGTCCAGTTTGCCAGTGAGACACACCCTTTTCGCAACCACAGTCCTTCACTGAAGGTAAAGAGAAATTCAGTTTATTTAAGTGTGAGTATGGGTCTAAAAAAAATCTATTTTTCCACTCAGACACTCTATTGAGTCTCCATGGTGTACTTTTGTATTTTCTGGAGTCAACTGAATGCTCACTACACTGTTTCTAATCATCATCATATATCAGTTAGGATTAATTCCTGCATACATGGGGTGTTCTGTGCTTTAGAGTAAAATGAATGAAGTCATTGGGAACACTTGTAACACAACAGCACCAACATGTGTGTCTGTGTGATGTTGTCAACAGGACCACCTGATGTGGAACAGCCATGTGATTCCAGTCTCCAAGCGTGGAGTCCTGAGTTTAGCCTGTATGACACCAACGTGACGTCACCATGTCCGGGCACAGAGGGCTGCACCCTCACACTGAGGTTCCTACACCCTATTGTTCCACACGCCCTTACGCTCTGGGTCACGTATATCTCTGCGAGTAAGTGTCACTCCATAATAAATACTCGTCAGTTTTGAATAATAGGCACGGTGGGGAAATTAATTATTTGATCCCCTGCTGAAATTGTACGTTTTGCTCACTTACAAAGAAGTAGACAGTCTTGGGTAGTTTGATACTTTTATGATAGACAGAATATTAACCAAAAATCCAGAAAAAAGAACACTTAACATAAAATTTATGAATTGATTTGCTTCTCATAGAGTGAAATAAGACATTTACTACTTGGTAGAAAAAGCCTTGTTGGCAAGCACAGCAGTAAGACTTTTGTTGTAGTTGGTCACCAGATTTGCGCAGATCTCAGGAGGGATTTCAGTAGACCTCTCTTTGCAGAAACTCTCAACATCCTTTAGATTTCTTGGCTGCCACTTGGCAATTTGAAGCTTCAGCTCCATTCACAGATTTTCTATAGGACTACATTTCTGGAGACTGGCTAGGTCACTTCTGGCCAGACCACAATGCGCTTCTTCATTAGCCACACCTTTGTTCCCTTCGTGGTCTTCTGGATAACCTGTCCTTGTCTCAACCAAGATTTTATGATAGAGGTCCCTGTCAATAGTCCTTCAGTGTGGTAAAACTGTCCTCTGTCCTTTGCAGAAAAGCAATGCCAAAGCATATTTGCACCTCCATGCTTGACTCTGGAGATGGTTTTCTTTGGGTCACATTCAGCATTTCCCTTCCTTCAAACACATTTGGTCAAATTGATGCCAACGTGCTTGATTTTGGTTTCCTCTGACCACAGCACTCTCTCCCAAGTGGAAATCATGAAGATGCAAAAATTAGGCTCGCATGTACACGTGCCTTCTCGAGCTGGGGAATCATTGTGGTGTTCTTGGTGACTGTGGTCCCAACTGCATTCAGATAATTAACAAGCTCTTCCACCACTTTTCTCATGGTCATCCTAACCCCAGGTTCTTATATAGCACTTTTCTACGGTCATTGAGCACTTTATACAACTCATCCATTCAGCCCAATCGTATGATTGTTTTTAGTGCTTCTATCTAACATTGACTCGCATTCACACTCCGATGGATGCATCGGAGGGCAACATGGGGTTAATATCTTGCCCAAGGATATTTGGCATGTAGACTGGAGGAGCCTGGGATCAAACCACCAACCTTCAGGTCTCCTTGAGTAGGTGACCCGCTCTACCACCTGAGCTACAGCCACCCTGCCAATAGGCAAGATCTTCCATGGACTTCCAGACTCAGCGTGGTTGATGACTGTCACTTTTGCACTGAGCTTCTTGCTGATGGTCTTGTAGTCCAGTCCAGTCTTGTCCAGATCTACAATCTTGTCCCTGATGTCCTTTGAAAGCTTTTGGTCTTACCCAGGTACTCTTCCAATGAAGAGGTTGGAAGGGAAGAAATTGACTCTGTGCATGTTACTAATTGAGATCTGATTGATTGTAATCTGTAATATTTTTGGTTGATGTACCATATCTCTTCATTAAAATGAGTGACTGTTCATTTCTTTGTTAGTGAGCTAACGTAGCCAGGGATCAGGTGCAAGTTAATCACAACAGGTGGGGCGCAGTCTTCCTTTTCTGGATGGTGGCAGACAAATACATTTACTCGAGAAAATACTGAAAGAACTCCATTAAAGAAACCTCCTTCCATGCAGCCATACATTATGTATACCTAAATGGGAAAATGTCTTTGTTGGAGATGTGCTGCATAACTCACCAACATTTTACCCTGTTGCAGACAGCCCAGCAATAGCCAACATCGAGCTGATCTCAGACACAGGGAAAAGTATTAACCTGGGACCACAGCACGTGTTCTGTGACTTACCCCTCACCATGCGCCTCGACACCCACAACGTTGCCATTGCTGCCATAAAATTCTGCACCTTGGAGATTATGGAGATTGACGCAGCCATGCTGTCTTCAGGCCCTGGCAGCACTCTGTGCTCCAGCTGCCAGCCTCTACTCTACCACATTCGCCGTCAGCCACCTTTCGCCAGTAAAGCCCCCTTACCACAGACCCAGCAGACATTTACGGACAGGTAAAGGCTGCCTGACCCATCTGATTTACATGCAGATAAGCTCACGACAGAATTTTACTATGTTTCGCTCACAGGTAACAAGATGGCTTTCTGTTTTTTTCTCAGACCACAGAAAACTCCTTTGACATTCTTGGTTCTCTGAATATCTATTCTATCTATATCTATACTTCTGTTACATTATGGATGAAGTAGCGACAGCTAATGCTGTACAGCTCTGAGGTGAAGGTTATTTAAGGCCGGCATTGACTGCAGATTGTACAGCACAGCATGTGTGTGTCCTCAGATCCACTAATCCACAGATATCTGTCTCTTTAAAGTGTTTGGGCTTTGTTTTGTTTGAAAAACTTCGAACACAAACGTTTCCAACATGGGGATGCCGAGTGTGGATACTGATCCAAATCTGTTTCAACAACCATATACTTAATCAAAAGCTTGCTGAAGTTTCAGGGTTAAGATGAATCAGTTTGTATCCTGTCTCGTAGTGCGGGGTGTCCAAATGATTATTGGAATCCAAATGTAAATCCACAAGCCAGTTTTTCTTTTCTTTTTTAAGTCTCAGCAAATAACAGCCCTCAGTATAAAAATACCCCGTCTCTAATGCTTTTCTTATACACACAAAAAGCTGATAAGTACCTGCCAGGACATGACAGCAGTGTCGCATGATTGGAGATCATTTGGGAATGATTTCAAATGCAGTGGCACTTTGATTTTCTGGGAAGCTGTTGTTGTTTTACAAAGCAAGGGGGTATGGGGATGTTAGGTGGACACAGCTTCAAAAACAGTTTATTTTTCATGGAACACATCTCCTATGTTACACAAGCTGTGTCTAAGTGCAAAAAGATGTAAGAACCACGGGGAATTGAGTTATGTGGGACTGAGGAGGGCAAAGAGGGGTTGATGTGAGGAGACGGGAGAGTTTAAGAGCAATGAGTTTGGAAAGGAGGGGAGAGCGAGGAAGGGCGGGTGGGATAATGGAGAGTAGGGGAGATGAAAAAGAGGCGAGGGGAGGAGGGACAGCGGCAATTGAAAAAGATATACAGGCATACAGAGAGACACAAATGAGAGGTGTGGACAGAGTAGAGGTTTGAGGCAAAGAAAGGAAACTTGAAGTGAAGCACATTGTTGGTGAGGGAAGGAGAAGGGAGAGTGAACTGTGGTAACAGGGGGCTGATGGAGGCAAAAGCACACCAGAGGTGAAGCAAAGTAAGCAGATTAAGATCTCTTTCTTTTTTGGAATATGAACCAAATGTGAGCCAGAGAGGCCATAAACACCAGTGACTGCTTGGATCAGATCCTTGGCCATTTCCTGCATCTGAACTTGCAGTATATGCTGAAAGGATGAGTGCGTAGGACTATATGACTGGTTAATTAATCAAAAAACCCACAATGTTAATATCCAATGTGATTTTTTTTTAAATCAGTGGATGAAAAAAAAGCAGAAGCTGCAGAAATAGTTGATGCTTTAAGCTGTCGTACATGCAGCTCATTGTCTGGCAACCCTGGACTACACTGGAAACTAAAAGTGTTCCAGAAAGCCTGTTTCAAAGGCTATGTTGCCCCACTGATGTGTTTCCCTTTGCTCTAAGCTGAACCCAACCTCACCACTAACCCCAATCAGTTATCTGTTGTGTATAACCATAGCCCATCCTAAAACAATAAAAAAAAGAGAGTGAGCGAGAGAAAGTTAAAACTCTGGCTTCTTTTCACCTCGACACAGCTGGACAAATTAAAGTGGGTGTGAATAACAGAGGACTTCTTCAGATATCCAACAATTCTTTTGTGAAATGGACAAACAGGAATTTCCCTGCCTGTACCTTTGCAACGTTGGAATAGATGGCATGTGTCTGACTGTTCCAGCACTTTCAGAAAGTGACAATCAGTCATGTCCTTTTCCTGCGTTCACCAAGTTTATACAAAAGTGCAAGTCTGATGATTTGAACTTCTTGTTCCACGTCTTTTTTTTATTATTCATACAAAATTCTTTTTATTTTAATTCGTCTATGAATGTGAGTTTTCCCATTTCCCAGATTAATGCTTACCCCTATTTTATAAGACCATACTTTTACAAACTTTTTATATAAGCAGTTGTAGAATGTAGATCTAAGAGAAATCGCCATGGCAACTACATATGTTCATTTCATTCATTTCATTTATTTGTTCATTTTCAGGCACAACAAATACCTATATTGAACATAAAATGCACAAAACAAAAAACAAAACTTGCCTGAAAAAGGAGTGGGACGAAGAAAACTTATTAAATCCCACCCCTATACTCACTCATCAACAAAAAAAAAACAAACTTCCCGCAGCTACGCCCATCATTGCATACAGACCCATCAACAGCCCCGGGCACATACAAGCATCTAAACGGCAGCTCGCAACCAACAATTAGAGCCTTCATAACTGAATACAGAATATATAAATTATAAATTGTATTACCACAGGTAACAGGCAGTAATAACTACAAGTAACAGACACACATACATATACATACATATATATCTACACACACAAGTACATATATGTACATACATACGCACACTTTATTTTTTATTTTTTATTTTGGAATCCATACCAGCAATGGTAAGAGAACAGACATTACAGAGCACACTAAAACCCATCATTGAGTATACTGTGACCAGACCAACTGTTTGTAGAGGAATTTAAATCTATGAATATTTTTGCATTGTTTCAATTGTAAACTCAGACTGTTCCAGATTTTCACACCACATACAGACACACAAAAGCCTTTACGGGTTGTTCGAGTTCTGGGTAATTTGAATTCTCCAAAGCCTCTCACATTATAAACCTTTTCTCGAATTTCAAATCTAGTTTGTAAATTTGCCGGTAAAAGTTTAGTAAAAGCTTTATACAAAATTATGGATGTATTGTAATTAACCAGATCCTGGAATTTAAGTAACTTTGCCTGAAGAAAGAATTTGTGAGTATGATCTAGATAACCAGCCTTGTGAATAATACGCAGTGCTCGTTTCTGTACTGTGACTAATGGATTAGTTGTATTTTTATATGTATTTCCCCACACTTCCACACAATATGTAAGATATGGAAGAACCAGGGTACAGTACAGAGTACGAAGTGCATCTTTATCAAGGAATTGTTTCACTTTGTTCAAAACTGCGAGGCTTCTGGAAATTTTGGTTTTTATGTGTCTGACGTGGGGTTTCCATGAAATTTTGTTATCAATTATAACTCCCAAAAATTTGTTTTCACTCACATTATCAATTGGTACACCTTCAATGATAATTGGTAATTCTATATTATATTTTAAATTACCAAAAAACATTGCTTTAGTTTTATTTATATTTAATGATAATTTATTTATGTCCATCCATTTTTTTATTAATTTTAGCTCCCTGTTTACGGTCATTACAAGATCAGTATAATCATCGCTACTGAAAAATATGTTGGTGTCATCTGCGAACAGTATGAGTTTAAATACTTGAGAAACATCAAAAATATCATTTATGTATACATTGAAAAGTTTTGGTCCCAACACTGACCCTTGGGGAACACCACATGTAATACCAAGTTTCTCTGAATGGTAATGCCCTATGCTAACATATTGTTCCCGACCTGTTAGGTAACTTTTTAACCAGTTACCAGCTTTCCCTCGAATACCATATCTTTCCAATTTATCCAGTAAAATTGAGTGATTGATTGTGTCAAAGGCCTTTTTGAGATCAACAAAAATACCAACTGCATATTTATTTTTATCCAGTGTATCAGTAATTTCTTCTACTGCCTCAATTATCGCCATTGAAGTGGTTCTTTGCATTCTGAAACCATACTGACCAACATTTATTATTTGATGTTTTTCAAGGAATTTTTCTAATCTTGAATTAAAAAGTTTTTCTAGAATTTTTGAGAATTGAGGCAGTAGAGAAATAGGCCTATAATTGGTAAAACTGTGTTTGTCATTACTTTTATATAGTGGTATTACTTTCGCAATTTTCATTTTTTTTGGAAAACAACCGGACTGAAATGATAAATTACAGATATATGTTAAGGGACTAGCAATATTCAGAATAACCTGTTTAACTACAGACTTATGTTGAGTTCATTCTGAAAAATGGTTTATGATGAATGAATTTTTACTTGTTTACTAGAGAGAACACTGATTATCTTATCACCCTGGCACCTGTTAGTTTGTAGGATATATCAGGGAGCAAGTGAACATTATGTCCTTAACTTTGATGTATTAAAAGCAGGAAAATGTGCAAGTGTGAGAATTTGAGCGAGTTTGACAAGGACCAATTTGTGATGGCTAGATGACTGAGTCTCCAAAGCTCCTGTAAATGGTAAATGGACTTTGGAGTACTCAAAGCGCTTAATACAACATGCCACATTCACCCATTCACACCCATTCACACAAACACTTCTAAGCTTAAGTGCTTACTATCTGACATTCACACGCAATCATACTCCAATGGATGCATCAGAGAGCAACTTAGGGTTAGTATCTTGCCCAAGGATATTTGACATGTAGACTAGGGAGAGCCAGGGATCGAACCACCAACCTTCCAATCAGTAGCTGCAGTCTGTAGTGATCAGTATCCATCAAAAGTGGTTCAGGAAAAAAAACAGCGGGGAATCAGCCACAGGGTCAAGGATCACTGATGCACTTGGGGGGTGAAGGCTGATCCGATCCAACGGACAAACTACCGAAGCTCAAAATGCCGAAAAATTGCTCATTCTGATAGAAAGATGTCAGAATACACAGTGCATCGCAGTTTATTGTGTATGTCGTTACCTGCAGACCTGTCATGGTGCCCATGCTGACCAATACAACCAGAACAATGGGGCCCGTGAGCATCAGAACTAGACCACAAAGCAATTGAAAAAGGTGGCCTGGTCTGATGATTATGTCCTTTTTCACATCATGTGGCTAGCCGACTGTGGCGGGGCGTGGCCTGCGGTGCCGTGCAGAGGAGGCGGACGCACCTGCACGGCATCCGCAATCACGCCCCGCCGAATTAAAACTGTAAACATACACGGCAGACCCAGTGGCATTTTGATACTTTTTATTAATGCTTTTTATTAAAGCTTTGACGGTTGCTGTCAACAATAGTCACAGAGCTGCAGCTCTCCCGCTGCCCGCTCAACATTATCACAACAACCCCAACCACAGGACCCAGTACAATATTTAATTCGGCGGGGCGTGATTGCGGATGCCGTGCAGGTGCGTCCACCTCCTCTGCACGGCACCACAGGCCACGCCACGCCACGCCACACAGACTTAATGTCTATTGTAGTAGGGCAAGAAGGCAAACTGGAGGAAGCAGTGCAATGCACACTGGCACAAAGAAAAATGGTTCAGAAATGGATCGAGGAGTACGATAACGAGTCTGAAGTGTTGTCATGGTCTTCGTTCAAGAATCTGTGGGACATGCTGGACAAACAAGTCCAATCCATGAAGGCCCCACCTTGCAATGACTTAAAGGATCTGTTGGGAACATCTTGGTGCAGATACCACAGCACACATTTAGGGGTCTAGAGGACTCCATGCCTCGGTGGGACAGGACTGTTTTGACAGAAAAAGGTGGGACCAACACATTATTGGGCGGATGGTCATGATGTTATGCCCGATTGATGTAATGTCAGGCCTCTAAGAACAAAGAAGAGAGAGGAGTTGTGGCAGAAGATATAGCAGACTATAGATACAGTTTAGATCAACAGGAAATGAGGACGTTTTTCACAACCTTCATTTCCTTCACTTATACATAATTAATAAAGGAAATTTCTAGAGTCTGGTGAAATTGGACACACCTTAGATAATGCAGTTGTGTGATACTCCTGGTCTACCCCAGGTGGATGCAGGGGCAGTTTATTTGTGCTAAGAAAACAGGGAGGACGGTCTTTTTATAGCCTCAGCACACCAAAACAGATCAATAGTCCAGACACATTAGCCGTGGTACTGTTACACATACTTCCTGCTATGAGGCTTTAAGGTCACTGGATAATACAAGGTTACAGGGAGAGCAAATTCCACTTTTTTGGCGATTGCTTACAGAATCCAACAGGATTAAAGCATAATGAATCTGTTTGAAAACATAATAAATACAATGCTTCCTTCCTACGTAGCACAACAGTATTTCTTTTTTAAAAAGTACAGCAAACTGGCACCATTATGCACAAAATTCTTATTTTATTAAGTATCGACTGACTCAAAGCCATTTATAATCAAGCCTATAAACATTATATGATCAGTTCATAACACAATGCAGTAAAAATGTGGGTAAATGCTCCTTTGAAGACTGGAACAATCTTCTGTTATAAGTTTATAATGCCAAAGGAAACATTACACAACAGTTTCTTGTCTCTGTTCTTGTTCTTCCCAGGTCTGTTACACAGGGAGTTAAGTACAAGTACACAGTCCAGGTGGAAGCTGATGGTCAGCTCAGTGACGCTTCGCCACCGCTTCTCTACACACATGGACAGCCTTACTGTGGAGATGGCCTCATACAGGGGTATGTTGCACATTAACATGCTGATAACATTGGTGACTAATTACACAGGGCATTGATAATGATGGTCCTCTCTCTGTAGGACAGAAGAATGTGATGACAGTAATCTGTTGGATGGCGATGGCTGCTCTAAGAGATGCGGCAAGGAGATGGGCTTTAAATGCAATGGTGAGTGCCATTCACTGTCTCTGCTGCTTCGAGTTTACACACAGTTTAAAATTGGAAGCCTGTCAAACTGTTTGAGGTTTTTTTTTTAATTACCAGACATAACACGAACCGACTCTGTCTTACATGCAAAACACGAATACTATGTGAACTTTTAGTGTGAAGGAGTGGTCACTAAGTGGCCAGAAATCTCACATTTGTGCATGCAGCAGCATTAAGAGACAGAAAAATTCAACCCAATCAAATTTAATTTACAAGACATAAAAGCTTCTGGCTTGAATGAATTCCACAAACCATTAATGTAACATCACAGCAACATAAGCGAAAACAGATGAGCTGAGGGGTGATAAGTGGTCACAAGTCTTTTGCAGAAAAGTATTTTGACATGAGGCTGGCAAAGAAGCATCCGGAAAACACTTTTCAGCAGTAAAGTACACGGTGTAGTCTGAAAACATGTGTCAGGCATGTTTCTCTGGTGATTTAGTGTTGACCTTGGAATATTGATAAATGAAGTTAATTGATTTTTATCAGAGATCATGCTTTGGTTTTGAATTGCAAAAATCAGCTTACAATAACACTTGCGTTTTGGACATAGTGTCCATTTTTCATTTTGTTTGATATCCTTCAGCTAAAATAAGTCATACATTTTTTTGTTATCAAGTCACATCTGCAGCAGTGAGCCAGCTCCCTTCAGTCAGGGATCATAAACACAGTCAAAGGCTTTATTCTGCTAGTTTTTGTACAGTGACCCCACAGTTAGGTGATTGAAGGGCCACCTTGTAGCTCTGACTGCCCGAAGCAAATCAAGTGCAAGCAAGAGGGGTGATGAGGTTCATTATTTCTAGTTTTTATACCCAATAAGACGGCTCGAATTAGGTAAGAGCTGCTGTGGTTATGCTTTTTGGGGGGAGGGGTTGAGCTTTGGTGAGATTTATACAAGAACAATTTGTTCCTGTAATATATACAATAAACAATTGAAGATTTGCAGTAAGATGAGAAACCTTAACAAAAAGTCGTTTGTGGCTCAGTGGCTTGTGCAGTTGCCATAAAGCAGCTTTGTCCAAGATTTAGTCACAGACAAAAAAGATTCACCTGTTAATCCTCACTTTGAAAATGTGGCCTTGGTGTTCTGCTAAATGTCCTTTAAATACTCTGATCTGTTTCCAAGTGAACAACAATGAAACTGACTAGTTTCCTTTCTTACAAGCAGTCTTCCTCAGTGTAGGACTGACAGGCCGACTATGTTTCTATGACTAAAACCTTTTTTTTAGGATTATAGAGCAGTAGTGCTGCACCAAAGTTTTCACAAACACCGTGATTTTTATATCAATCTGGCACCTAGTTTATAAAATAGGCCTAATCCAATTTTAGTCCATGTCTGGGAATTTAGTTCATTCATCAATAACAATAGACCAGGTGGTTAAAAAACAGTAAAAAGTACCAAAATCATAGTAAAGCTAAACAAAGAAGCCGCAGAGAGCGCCCCCATCATTTGCAATTCCGCTGCAAGACAACAATACTCTGTGTCCGCACCTCACCCAATCTGAAGCATGCAGACAGGCCACAAAACAACACAACATGGAAGGGGTTTTACCCAAAACACTCCATTGTAAGCACAGAGTTGAGAACCGTGCCTCTGTCATTGTGTGTTTTTCTCCTTTGAAGTTAAGTAAACACGTTCATAAAGTGCAACATGGAAGAGCTGAGCCAATCAGAGGGCACGAAGAAGGTGAACGCCATGCACGATTTCATTATGTCACGTCACAGGCTTGTCAACAAGTCGCTGCTTCTCATATAGACTGGCTGGATGAGAGCACGCAGTACTGTCATTAATAAATGAATCAGCTGCACTGCTGTGGTATGCGGTGTTCCTCCGCAGCCTCAGAGTTCATGCTCTGTGTAACTGACTGTTTGCTTGACACTCCTCAGCCGATAAAAGAAATATTCCATATGAAGGTGTGATAAGCTGAGATGAGACAGTGTGACCACTGCTTTCATTTCAGGCCGTGTGTTGTTTCTTCTGGCAGCTGGATGGTAGTTATTCAAGTTTTTAAGCTTGTTACAGGGCTAGAATTTCCGTCATCCAGTCAATTTATTTGTCAGGGGGAAACGGCCCCCCCCACCAGGGCTTGCTATGCCGTGACTGAAGTTATTACATCCCTTGTTTTACAATAAAAGACATCATGACTAGGAAGGAAAACCATTTGGCAAAAACAGGTTTTTACAAATTGCAACACTTAAAACCAATTATTCAGTTGTACGTCTTAGTCATAGACAGAATATTTGTTTGGGTTTTCTTGCCACATTTGCTTGACCCAGTTAACTCCCACTATGCCGCATCTGTGTCTCTGTTCTGTTTGCACCAACTACTTCTAAGTCCATCTGGCTGTCACAGATTGGTTGTGGACAAGCTGGATTTTTTTAATGGCTTTAAAAAGGACTGCTTTCATTTTCCTTTTTTTAAATTGAGGTTACAGATTTTTAATTGTTTCTTTTAAATGCCTGATTAAATAAAGGTTGCACAGTATGGTTGCAGCATGCAGACCTGAATGAAAAACAGATGGCCTTAATAGTGACATCAAAGGTTGTCAATCAGTTCCTTTTTTGTCAAGCCTGATAAATACAACATTTGGAATTAAAATGACTTAATCATTTTCCACAGGTGTAGCCGCAACAGGGGTGGGGTGAGTGTTGAGTTCATGTAGTCTAATATTGCCAAAGAGGACAATATGGCTCTGAATGGCCTAATTTGCTTTTTTATCAGAACCATGTTTCCATTGATTAATTGAAGCCAATTGTGCATCATTGTTTTTCTGTCTGTGTGACCTCTGCAGCTGTTCGCATGTTCATGAGGCCAAACGTCTGAAGTGTGTAACGTCTGCCGCCCTTTTTATGAATACCTGCTGCATTATATGCTTTCACTTTTTCTGTGAGACACTGCTGTAGCTTGTTATATTCACTTCTCCACTTGTGGTCTGTTATACTGCAAGACAAATCATTTACATGTAGTTAGAATAAAACTATGTGTTAACATTTTTAACACATATCGCTGTTGTTGCCTTGTAAGACTTTACTTCTGTTTCTTATTTGGCAATGCCCTGTTGTGCCCACAGCATCCATGAACCGTCCTTGTGGTTTTCCTCTTTTCTTCTATGAACAGTTAGTTCCATTAGTATCCTTTACCCAGTGTAACTACTATACCTCCTCTGTACTTGTCTAAACCGTCTAAACCATCTTAGCTTCGCCTCTTTCTCTTTGTCTCCAAATCACTCGACCTGAGCTGTCCTTCTAGTATACTAGTTTCTTATCCTCGTGGTCACTCCAAAAAACATATAAAAGTATCTTCAACTCCACTTTGAAATCGTACATTACAGAACGTCTTCCCTTTTAATCTTCTTCTGTCACAGATCACTCACCTTGCCTTCACTCTCTTTTTCACTTTTCTTATCCGTTTCTCTGAATCGTTGACCCTGGGTATTTAAACTCATCCACCTTCACTACCTCTTCTCCTTGCAGCTTCAGTGTCACACCAGTCTCCCTCTCGTTTACACCAATCTATTCTGTCTCTACTACTAATTTTCATTCTTTTCTCTCTAGAGCATACCACTTCTCCAGGCTCGCTCCCTACTAAAACTACAGATCACAATGTCGTCTGCATCATCTGTTAATCTGTCCGTCACGATTTTAAAGGCCTTTACTCTACTTTGTGTCATTGAAATCCTTAAGCAGCAATAAAAGTCAAGTTAAGGACATGGAACTTGATGACCTTTGCTATATGGAAAAGAAATAGGCCACACATGACACAATGTGGAACTTTCAGTCTCACTTCTCATTTTGTTGAAATGATTTAATTGATAAAGACCAGCATTAAAGGAAGTTTACATTAAACTACATATAATCAATGACTAATGCTTTGGATCTGATGGAACATCTTTCTGCAGGCCTGAAATGTTGCTCGAAAGTTTCTTTTTATACCCTTTATATTTTCCCATGCACATCTCAATGAGCGCATATTTGTCCATCAAGAGTGTCAGAATCCGTGGGTCAGCCCTAGTTCACAGAAATTCTGCCATAAAAGCGCTGCTGCTGCTTTAATTCATGGTGGAAAGTTTTATTTCCCTTATCTTCCCTTACCACTGATTAATTTTTAGAGTTATTAAAAGTTCAGTTCATGTGGAAAAAAATCTAAATATAGCAAGAGAGACAATAAAATAGAAAAAGGCATATTTTTGTCTGTGTTTTTGTCTTGTCTGACACTGCTTTGACAGTTTTTTGTAATTCATGCTGTTACACTGCTGCTGCTGCGACTTGCTTATCCGCAGATACCAAGTCACATATTAGGTTTCTCCTCGTTAATATCACCAAATTACTTTAATCTTTAATATTTAATTGAAGTCAGAGTTCATTTCTCAGTGTAATTTACAGTCTGTTGACAGTGCAGAGAGTCAGATATGCTTCAGCTGACGTGGCTATCATTAACAGTGGCCAACGAAAATAGAATAGAATAGATTTGCTCAGATTTGGTTCACTGACAAATAGATTTGGATGACAGTCTAACAGTGGGGGATGATTGGATACCCTGCCAGATTAAGAAACCAGGCTTTATATTCTGTCATAAATCTTCCTTTCTCATTCTTTCCCTGTCTCCCAAGGTGAACCCAGTCAGTGTTATGTTTTTGACGGTGACGGTGTGTGTGAGGAATTTGAGAGGAGTTCCAGTGTTCAGGACTGTGGTTACTTTACACCTTTGGGGTACATTGACCAGTGGGCGAGCACTGCCACAGCTTCTCACCAGGACCGGACCCGTTGCCCGGCCCATGCTGCCACTGGGGAACCATCGCTTACAAAGGTATGAAATACCAACCACAGAGCACGTAAAAGACTTCCAGATGACAATAAAGTCAGCATGGAGCCCACTTTGAAAGTCCTCACCGCTGCTCGATGCATTTTTGGACAATGCTGCTTTTTAGTATAAATTCTTTAGATTCACCACCAAAGACAATTTCCAGAATCTCAAAGTTGGATGATTGAAATATTTCTTGTTTATAGATTTTAAAGCCAAACTTGTCAGTCATCAAGTTAAAATCAAATCAAACAACAACGAAAATCATTTTGATGATTACAAAATAATCTGCCTTGAGTGCATCTTTATAAAAACGGGAGTTATCACAGCGTAGGGTAATTTCACAGCTTATTTGTATTGTTTTATGTTTGCAGTCTTTTCATTCTAACGCTGTTGGACACTCAGGAGATGCATGAAGAAAAGTGATTATATTCTATAAAAACGTGCATTGAAACAAGAACCTGCATTAATGGAGTTTCACATATTGCAGCACTCAGGTGCACCTTGCTAGTACCAGGTTAGAACGCCTTTTGCCCTCAGACCGAATTCTTCATGATCCAACAAGACGGTGGAAAGAGTCCTCAGAGGTTTTGGTCCGTAATGACAGAACATCAGCATCACATAGAAATATTTACAGAGAACAGCCAAAAAAAGAGACATTATTTCAGTCAGTGGTGGTTCTTTGGTGAAAATGCCTTGTTGTTGATATGTGACCTCGCAGCTATACCTGTTTCACTCCTTGTTAATGTGAATCAGCTAATGACATGACATCAACTCGATGCATTTACTAACCGACGTTAATAACCGGCCAGCCCCAAGAACGGCCCCGTCTTTTATGGTCTTGGAACGCGGGCAGAATGAGATGGCTGTTGTTTTGTCCACATGAGGACTCAACTGCCCGCCTCCCAAGTGGTACCCCAGGAACTATACCTCCTGCCCTCTAACTGCAAGCTTCTTTGGGTTGGTCGTGAGCCTCGCCCGTCTCAGGGACATATGAATCATTTCATTGGGTCATGACTGACACAAAAGAGTACCCTAATAAAAAATAAACTGATCTGAATAAGTTGTGTTGTCTGAGATTAATTTTGCTTCTTTTTTTCTAGCTTTCCCTGACTTCTTGCATACATAGCATGCATTTCCTTAGTAAGGTAAATGAACACTTTCAGTAACTCTTTCTTTTTTGCTCTGCTTGCCCCTCTTTGGTGCGCAGCTCTGCACGTACCATCACCTGCAGGGGAGTGAGAATTTGCCCCCTGATGCCTGGTTCCCGTGCACAGCCCAGTCTGACATAAACAACGACCTGGAACATTCACTTTGGCTAAAGGCAAGTGTGTTTATGTACGTGTGAATATGGGTGATTTCTCTTTATTGAGCAGCTGCCAGTGCTCTCTGGGACTTCTTCAAATGGCATTCAAGGGTCACTCAAACAGGCTGCTGTCTCACACACACACACACACACACACACACACACACACACACACACACACGATTCATGGCCTGTATTGGTAACTATATTTGGTTATTTTCTAGGTCAACTATTAATTATGACTTCTAATGATCTGTAGATGATTACCAAATCATGAGTAACCTTCTGCTCGTTCTTTATTGAGATTTGATGCTTATTTCTTCCACCCGACGGGCACTAATCATCAAAATTATAATTACCATTGTTTTATTAGTGGAAAACTAAGTGTTATATAATTAACTCATCATTCATAATTAAATACTTAAAAGGTTCACAAGTTATTAAAATACTGGCATCTAATGGAATAATACTAATTTGCAATCACAAATAGCGCTTTTAGTCGTTCTGAATTCATATTTTATAATTAGAATTCATTAAAGCTCCATAAAAAAGAACTACAGCAACAAAAAGCATTACTTTGTTACTCTGTTCGTAATCATTTCAAAATGAGTCACAAACATAATATGTCATTTACTAAGTGTTGATTTGTGAGAAACCTTCATGCAAAGCATGAAATGGACATGCTGGTCCCGTTTTGTGATATTGGGTTGTATAGTGATATATTGAGCGCTGCTTCCCTGCAGCGCTTCACACTGATGTCCTGATCGTGTTCGGGACGGCGCACAGACCTGCCTTTCAATTCCAGACTTAGTGACGTGAAAAAGTGTTTGTTCTTTCCTGATTTCCTATTTTTTGTACGTTTGTCACACTTAAATGTGTCCAGTCAGCAAACAAATTTAAATATTAACAAAGATAACACAAGTAAAGACAAAATGCAGTTTCTAAATTAAGGGGTTTATTATTAAGATGAAAAAATAAAACCTCAAATCTGCATGGCCCTGTGTGAACAAGTGATTGATCCCTAAACCTTAACATCCACAGCAGCAACAATTGCAATTAAGCGTTTGCGATAACGGGCAATGAGTCTTTTACTCAGTGCTGTGGAGGAATTTCGGCCAACTCGTCTTTATAGAATTGTTATAGTTCAGCCACACTGGAAGGTTTCGGGCTCTTTTTAAGGTCATGTCACAGCATCTCAATTAGATTAATAATAACAATAATAAATTTTATTTATGAGCGCCTTTCAAGTCACCCAAGGACACTTTACAGTAGGATAAAACACTTAGTAAAACAATGGCAGAATAAGAACAATAAAATAAAAGCACAAGATAAAATGAACAAACAGTGGATTCACAGTGAATATGCAGATTTGAACAGATGAGTTTTGAGTTGGGATTTAAACTGGGGGAGAGAACCAATGTTTCTTATTTCTGGGGGCAGAGAGTTCCACAGCCTGGGAGCAGAGCAGCTGAAAGCTCTGCTTCCCATGGTGGTGAGGTGGAAGGAAGGTACAGCAAGCTGGATAGAAGAAGAAGAACGAAGTGAACGGGCAGAACAGGTGGTGGTTAACAGGTCAGAAAGGTAAGGAGGAGTGAGGTTATGAATGGCCTTGAAGGTGAGCAGAAGAAGTTTGAAAATTATCCGGAATTTCACAGGGAGCCAGTGAAGTTCCTGAAGAACAGGGGTGATGTGCTGGTAGGAGGGGTTCTGGTGATAATACGAGCAGCAGAGTTCTGAACCAGTTGAAGCTTATGGAGGGATTTTTGGAGGAGACCATGCAGAAGAGAATTGCAGTAGTCGATACGGGAGGTAACAAGACTGTGGACAAGAATGGATGTAGACTGGGTGGAAAGAGAAGGAAGCAATCTGTTAATGTTACGTAGATGGAAGTAGGCAGAACGGGTGAGATTACTGATGTGAGATTTATAGGAAAGTGAACTGTCTAGGATGACACCAAGGCTCTTAACCTGAGGAGAAGGGAAAACTGTGGAGTTATCGATGGTGAGTGAGAAAAGGTTCGCCTTCAAAAGATTGGATTTGGTGCCAATAAGGAGGATCTCAGTTTTATCCTCATTGAGCTTTAGAAAATTAGAGGTAAACCAGGATTTTAACTCGGATAGACATTCTGTAAGGGAAGAAGGTGGGAGGGAGGAATCAGGTTTGCAAGAGAGATATAACTGGGTGTCATCAGCAAAACAGTGAAACTGAAGATGAAATTTGCGGAAGATGGTACCTAGAGGGAGGATGTATATTATAAAGAGAAGAGGGCCTAAAACTGAGCCTTGGGGTACACCAGAGGTGACGGGGAATAGACGAGAGCGGAATGATCTTAGTTGAATAAACTGGGAACGATCGAGGAGATATGATTGAAACCAGGCGTGGGGTGTGTCAGAGATGCCGAGAGAGGAAAGTCTGCTTAGAAGGACAGAGTGAGAAATGGTGTCAAAGGCTGAGCTCAGATCTAAAAGGACGAGAATAGTGAGAAGACCAGAGTCAGCTCCGATTAGAAGATCGTTAGTGACTTTAAGTAGAGCAGTTTCGGTACTGTGACATGAGCGAAAACCAGATTGAAATCTCTCGTAGATGTTATTATTAACCAGGTGTAAATGAAGTTGAGCTGCAACTCAAGTCAGGACTTTGACTAGACCACTCCAAAGTCTTCATTTTGTTTTTCTTAAGCTATTCATAGGTGGACTTGGTGTGTTTTGGATCATTGTCCTGCCGTACAACCCAAGTGCGCTTTCAGCTTGAGGTCATGAACAGCTGGCCGGACATTCTCCATCAGGATGCTTTGGTAGACAGCAGAATTCATGGTTCCATTTACCACAAGTCCTAAAGCAGCAAAACAGCCCCCGACAATCACACTACCACCGCCATTTTTACTATTGGTAATAATGCTCCTTTTCTGAAATGCTGGGTTACTTTTACACCAGATGTAAAAGGACACACACCTTCCAAAAAGTTCAACACTCTCATCAGTGCACAGAGTATTTTCCCAAAAGTCTTGGACATCTTCAAGATGTTTTCTGGCAAAACTGAGACAAGCGTTTATGTTCCTTTTGCTTAGCAGTGCTTTTTGTCTCTGAGCTCTGCCATGCAGACCATTTCTTATGGTGGAGCCATGAACGCTGACCTTAACTGAGGTAAGGGAGGCAGTTCTTTGGATGTTGTTCTGGGGTCTTTTGTGACCTCTTGGAGTTGTTGCTGCGCTCTTGGGGTAATTTTGGTCAGGCAGCCAGTCGTGGGAAGGCTCACAACTGTTCAGTGTTTTCGCCATTTGTGGATAATGCCTCTCACTGTGGTTTGCTGGACTCCCACAGCTTTAGAAATGGCTTTATAACCTTTTTGAGCCTGAGAGATCTCAATTCCTTGGTTTATCATTTGATCCTTAATTTCCTTGGATCGCAGCACGATGTCAGGCTTTTGAGGATCTTTAGGTCTAGCCCACTTTGTCAGGCAGGTCCTCTTTCAGTGATTTCTTGAATGAGAACAGGTGTTACAGTAATTAGGCCTGGGTGTTGCTAGAGACATTTAACTCAGCTTTCCAAAGATGTGATACACCAGTTAATCGGGGGTGGGGATTCACTCAAGGCCATGCTGGTTTGGATTTTCTCCCCCTTATTTAGAAACACCTTCATTTAAAAACTGCATTTTGTGTTGACTTTGTTTGATCTTTGTTTAGTATTTAAAGTTGTTTGATGACGTGAAACATTAAAGTATGATAAACAAAAGATCAAAAATCAGGAAGGGGGCAAACACTTTTTCATACTGTTGTATTTCAGGTTCTCATATTTATTATTTAATGTTTCCACTGCCACAGTTCCCACAGTCAACTCTGTGGGTAGCAACAAAGTGTAGACTAGCTGTGGATTTGACTGATAGCGTTCACCTTGTCTGTCACTCTCTGGATTAAAGGCTCCGTTGCAGTTGGGAACCTGCCTTTTCCCTTTTGCATATGCTTGTTTATCTCTTTCTCTCTCACATCCACTTCTTTGTTGAATGACTCATCTTTCCATCCCCTGCTTCTTTTATGGATGTCCTCTTTATCAGATACGTCTTTGCAAATGCTCTGGAAGGCTCCCTTAAAGACTCTTTTACCGTCTGAAAAGCCTTCATTATGATTTCCCATTTCCCAGGAACACCGTTTTTCCTTTGAAATGGTCTGCTTCTGAAAAGCGACCTTTTCCCTAAATATCTGTTCTTGTGCTGTCTGAAAAGCATAACTCTGCCATTCCATCACCCCCATCTCTACCTGCTCTGTAATTTAACAGTCTTGCACTTTCATTTGGAATCCCATTCTCATTTCTCCTTTAATGTTTCTTTAAAGTGATACTGAACCCAGAATCTATTGCTTAAGTATGAAACATCCAGATTCTGCATTCTTTACAGGTGGCTGTAAAAGCATTACAGAAAGTGTGCAACAAAAACCAGTTTAGATCCGAGCTTGATCAGGCAGAGAAAAAAGTAGACCACAGCTTAGAGATGCTCCAAGTGTCAAGGGTTGAGAAATGGTTGTGGGTTTGTTCGTATATAGCATGTTATTCAGTATGTCTCAAGCACACTTTTCTTTTGCTTTCTATGTAACATTTGCACTCTGATGAACATGCAAAGGACTCAGTGTTCAGAATGTTGCCCAAGGTCACTTTGGCACAAAGATTGGAGCAGCCATAGATAAAAACACTAACATGCTGATTAGCAGATACCTTGCTCGAGCTCCTTGAGCCACAGCCACACTTTGCAGTTGCAGGCAAAAGGAACACAAACACAGACTCATAGACAGGCAGATGAAAACAAACAGGTCTAATTAGGGAAAGTATACACAGCTGGGGAAAAGTAAAACAGGTGCAGTCAACAGGTGATAAATCTGTGATCTATCAATATTTTCTTACGTGATTTTGTTTATAATTAAAGAAGAAATTTAGAAGACCTGGCTGTCTTGACAAAGTTAATAGTATGCAGTATGCACATTGCAGGTATGATTTAGAATGAGTCTGATTTGCTAACTTTTTGTCATGAATCGCTGTGCGGCAGGCAGGAGTTGGACCCAAAGTGCAGGACTCACAGACTCAGGGAGGTGAACTCAAAACTCAGCTTTATTTGCTGGCAGGGAAAAAAAACATACAAACTAATCTAAACTGGGAACTTGGAAAACTCACAGAGAGACACACAGGGAGATCCACACAGCAAGAGGGACGACGTCACGCCGAACAGAGGGAGACGCAGACAGAAATACACAGAGGGTTAACGAGGAAAGTGGGAACACACGGGGAACACAGATGACACTGATAATCATAACGAGACAGGGCGGGGTGAACTGAACATGACATGTACAGGCGTGAGAGTCACAAAGTAAACAGGAAGTGCACAGAGGTTCAGACAGGAGGAGAGAGAGCACGGGGAAAACACAGACATAACGGGCTGGGGAAACATGAAACAACCACAAAGGAGAGACGAGGGCTCACAGATACACAGAGGGGCACACAGGGGGTAAAAGCCATGAAGGGAAAACACTTAGGGAACAACACAACAGGGCAACTCAGGAAACATGGCCTAAATAAGGAACAAAATACAAACGTACAAGAAAACTAAGAACACTGGGCCAACATGGCCCAGGACCATGACACTTTTACACCATAGTAAGAACAAAGCCGGCTGGTGTGCACATGCAGTGATTTTACATGCTGGACAAGAATGTTGTCACATATTTGTAAACGAGGTCAGTGGCTAGCAACTCAGAGATCGTGTCTCCCTAAAACTACATTCTGTTCATAGTATGTTGTTTTTCTTTCTTTGGGCCTTTTACCTGATATTACCTGATATTATCAATGCAACAGGTGGGTTTTGCCCATCCTGGAGTGGCAGCGTCTGTGATGGTGTACCTGGCGTCAGATGGATCATGGTCTAGGGAGCAGTGTCGACGGACAGTCACCATTCTCCTCTCTGACACCGCTGACAGGAACCACACGTTAGGTACTTCATTTGTAATCTTTCAAACACAGTTAGAACGCAACAGACAATTCAGCAAAAACTAAGGTCTGTATCTTTGAAACCTTTCCATTTCTTCAGGCACGCATGACCTCTCATGCCATCGAAACCCATTGGTGGTGAACGTGACCCACGACCTCTCTCAGCCATTCTTCCTCACGTCCTCTGTTATCCTCCTCCTTTCCTCCCCCACTGTGGCAGTGGGAGGGGTAGCTCTGAGGACCTCCTGCCACTTCAGCACCTTCGCCCTGACCGGGTGCGCATCAGAGGGTGGGCTCTCCCACAACTATCTACTTAACACACACACACATCCAAACGTGCACACACGCTACAGACAAATAGCCAAAATTCGACCTTCCAAAAGTTACCATCTGGGATACAAGTATTGATCAGAGGACGTTGGGACAGCTTTTTGTTTCTCCTGCATGTCTCCCTGCCTCTTATCCATCTACTTTTCTCCTTTCCTCCCTCCACCCCTGCAATAGCTGTCTGAGGCAGCCATGTCAGGTTGACAGCTGTAGTTCTCCTCATATCGAACACGCCTCTGTCAGGTAGGTCATTTGGAATGAAACTGAATAATTAGAGAGCTGAAGCAACAAGCAAAAGAACTATCTATATATCAGTGTGTCTCTGTAGGTGTACAGGAGGAGGCGAGGCCTATCGCTGCACTGTTCAGTGCCACAGAGGTTTCAGTATTACAGTTCTCAATGGCAGATGGATCCCACCCCACCAGGTAAACTGGATATTGTGTTGCTTTATCACCAAATGTTGAATGTTAACTTATCATCTTGATCTTATCATTAAAAAAACCCTTTTTGCTCTACATTTATCCTACACTGGGAACTGGATCTGAAACAAGCCCATCCATTTATGACAGAATTGGCCCAACAAATGCTCCAATCTGACCCACTGGAGGGCTTTTGATGTGAAGGAGGCAATAAATGTTTGGACTTAAATATATTTGAATCAGTTTAATACATTTAATAAGTTTTATAGCTTTTCCTGCTGATAAAGACCTCCCTACATACTATATCAAAGTAGTTAAATAATAGATAAACAATTAAATAAGAAAAATGTTCATGTTTTCTCACTGTTGACTATAGAAATGCACGTTTTGTTTTGTTTTTTACAATTGGTTCACAAAAAAATGACATTTTCTGTTTCATAATTACATAATAATCTGGGAAACTGGTTACAAAAACTGTTTTGAAAATGTTACACATTTTATTTCTTACAATTTGCTGTTGAAATTGTTTGTCTATTTCTTATATTAAGATATCTCAGTTTTTCACTGACAGAGAGAAAGATCACTTAAGATCAAAGTGTGCCCACAATGTAAAATGGTTTTGACAGCCCTGATTTATGATTGGCTGTCCCTCGAAAACAAAAGGTTTGTATGTCAGGTGGGTGGGGCTGCTCTGGTCACATCTCAAGAAATGAGAGGCCTGAGATGGACATGTTATGGATATTCACTCTCAGTGAGGTCATACAGAGACACCCCTGCTAACCTCATCAGATGGGACTTTGGCCATGTTTAATATGAGCATCTATCTCTGCAACAGTATGTAAGGACCACTTACACAACTTGCTGTCCAAAAAGTAGAAGATTGTTGATGGTATTTTACTGGAAAATGTAGAAAATAATACATCTATTATTCTACAATAGTAAAATACTCTCATCACCTGCTTCACAGGTTTATTGTCTTGTCTTTTTTTCACCTTCCTGTTTTAATTTCAGAGAAAGGCAGAACTGGAGTGTTTCCATGGTTCATGGGATCGCGTCGTTAGCTGTCAGCCCATAGACTGTGGCTTTCCTGATCAGTCTCATGTCTACCACGCCATATTCAGTTGTCCTTGGGGAACCACGTTTGGCAAACAGTGCTCCTTCACCTGTGGATCACCAGCCATTTTACAAGGTAGCTCATGGCTTTACATTTCATACTTTAACTATCCTGCACACTAATGTTGCATTACCTCACAAGCAGTCAGTTTTGCAGTACCTTGCAAAACTGTCATTATTACCTCTGATCCTAGGACTTCATAACAGGGCAAACAGAGGTGAAATTAACAGTGGTTCAGTTTGACTGAGGTCTTTCCTTTTCATAACTGAATTTTGCATTGAAGCAACTGTTTCTGATCCCATGTGGTGTATAAATGGTAAATGGACGGATTCTTTCAGTGCTTTTCTCCTATCCTGGATCATTAAAACGCTTTATACAGCATGCCTCATTCACCCATTCACACAAGCACTTTTTTCCTGTGCTTTTTTAATTGCTTTCTATGTAACATTCACACTCCAATGAATGTATCAGAGAGCAGCCTGGGGTTAGCATCTTGCCCAAGGATATTTGGCATGCAGACTGGAGCAGATGGGGATCGAACCGCCGTCCTTCTGATCGGTAGATGAGCCACTCCATAGGGTGGCAATGGGGTTTTAATATAGTGGCTGTGTATGAAAGACGCAGATTAGAAATGAATAATAGTAGTAGAAATATTTACTGCAGCATAGACGGATCCACAGCAACAAGCGAAGAGTAACCATAGTTGCCACTGTCACAGGCAGGCCGAGCAGCTGCATCTGTGCTCGCACCCAACAGTTGGATTCTGCTGAAGTTGGTTGTGCATTTGAAATTGAATAATGAACCCTAAACGAATCACGTAATATGTGACGTCACTTCTGGGGCGCCATACTTTCCTGCCTCAAAAATGTGGCTCGACTAAGTATTTGGCTGTAAACTATGTAAACTATCCGTAGCTGAAGCTTCATTTCTTGGCAGCATTATAAGAAATAAAACTAGAAGTGACAGTCTCAAATGTATTACTGGTTGCTGTTCCCAGTAAGACGCAAAAGAGTAATGAGTTCATAATGAGACATTTTTAATGTGGAAAACATTTTGTGATTGAGCAACTTTTTTCCCTATTTATTCATATTACTGTCTGGGAAAATTAGGTACCTAGTCTGTTGTCTTTGGGCAATTCTTGTAGATAACAAATTCAATTGAATTCATTCATTTTTATATTGTAAGGCAGGGGTGGGCAACTCCAGGCCTCGAGGGCCGGTGTCCTGCAGGTTTTAGATCTCAGCCTGGGTCAACACACCTGAATCACATGATTCATTCCCAGGCCTCTGGAGAACTTCAAGACATGTTGAGGAGGTCATCTCGCCATTTAAATCAGCTGTGATGGATCAAGGAGATTTCTGTCAGAATCTGCAGATTATACAGTAAATAAAATGTTCACGTTTCTCCAACGTTGTCTTCCCCACAGTTTCACTGACATCTACGCTGGAAGCGTTCACGATGTCTTCTCCGGCGCTGATAATTGGCGTCTGTCTTGTGTCAGTGACGTAAAAGACGGATTTAATGCGACATGACCGTTGAAACAGCAGTCGCTTTCTATAACATCAGATATGTATTGGATTCAGTACCACATACGAGAGTGACCCAGATCGGATTTGAAAATATCGGATTTGTGCCGTTCACACTGTCACGCCGTGATCAGATATGGGTCGCATAGGGTCAAAAAAATCGGATTTGATGCGCTTTCGCCTGCAGTGTGAACGTAGCCTAAAACCTGCAGGACACCGGCCCTCAAGGCCTGGAGTTGCCCACCCCTGTTGTAAGGTAAAGACTCTTCAAAAATACCAACCAATAATCAAACATAGATGAAACCTTATGAGGAAGCTGTAGCTAAAAGCTTCATCAAAAAGGAAAGTTTTAAGTTTGTTTCTGTAATTTCTATTATTTTGATGACTTTTGCTAATAATCTTTTAAACCGCTTTATGACTGAGCTGCTGGAGTTACAACAGTCTACTGATCACAGCAAAATGCTTTCACCAACTAAACTCCAGAAGATGAAGTGGTTTTAGCTCCTGACAGTCAGATATAGCTGTTTATTTAAAGCACATTTGTTCAGAAGAGCAGCTCAGAAAGGAGCATCGTATCTGCATGGTTGACTGAAATCACTTTGGAATGTTATTTACAAACTTTCAGTTAGGATTGCTCTTCCCGCTGATGTTCCATGAAGCTTTACGGCCAATTAAATATTAGGTGGTTTCATGAAACATTGCTAGCTCGGGCAGGCCAAAGTGTCAAGTTCAGCCAGCTCTCCTAGCAGATACCCTTCTGTCTGTCCTATTGTCAAATCACATTTCATCTGCTGGCTTATCTGCAGTTTGCTTTGCAGCCCACGTCAAGCCCAGAGTTTTCTGACTTAAGTGTTGTGTCCATTGTCATACCTGTTTTGTTGTGTGAATGCTGCTTCTCTCACTTTCTATTAACTTTCCATGCACATGAGGAAGTTTCAGAATAGAACCATGCCGCCAAATATAAACTGCAGATGGAATAAGGGTCCTATTTTGACTAAAGTGTTCTTGACAGAATTGTTATTGAAATTCAGGATGAACTCTGAGAGAAACATCTGTATGGCATGTTCCTGTCCCCTTTGCACGCACACATAGACACCACACAACTTTCTCGTACTTAGATGCCCACAGTGTTTTTATAAAGCTCACGTGCATCAAGACCATAGAGAACAAATATTGCCTGTGGCACCCACAATTAGGACACAAGCATAGAATAACCAGTAGAGGTTATTTAGTAAGGTTATGCAATGCAGCAGCCGCTTCTTGAAGTGATTAAATGGAATGAACGTGATGTCCACACTTGTGTTGGCGGTTGGAAAGCCACAGTGAAATGTTGTAGTAGAGTCAGCAGTAAGACCCATGGATTCCTGATCTAAATACAGATTGTGCTGAAATAATTCTGTTTGTGGCTTTTGGTTCTGTGGAGTATGTTTGAAGTCCATCGTGTATTACTCAGCACTGAAAGCACACTATGAAGTTCACAAAAATATATTCAGGGTGCACCAGTACAGCGGTAATGCATTTTTCATTATTCCAAAACGTGAAAAATGAGATTTCATGTTAAAGATTCATTATGGACCTAATAAAAGTTGTGAAAGGTTTAGAGTGTTACCATTCTCCACACATAACAATACTCATGCTTCACGTGGGGCCATTCAGCCTTGAAAAATATTAGCTATGGGCAACAGTGAAGTTTCAATCTGCTCATAACTGTACAAGACAGAGCTATGAAACTTTTACATACTTGTTTTTCCCCCCTGTGTTTTATTGCATATTATATTCTACTTTTATGGCTGTGCAGCACAGTTCCAGCATTGCAGGTGCTTAAGATGTTTATATATATATATATATATATATATATATATATAGTCTAACCACTACGCTATCCAGCAGCAGCTTTCAAAGGAACACGAGAAGCTGGAGAAATACCAAGGGCTCAGAGAAGAGCTCGAGAGGATGTGGAGGGTGAAGGTAACGGTGGTCCCCGTGGTAATCGGAGCACTAGGTGCGGTGACTCCCAAGCTAGGCGAGTGGCTCCAGCAGATCCCGGGAATAACATCGGAGATCTCTGTCCAGAAGAGCGCAGTCCTGGGAACAGCTAAGATACTGCGCAGGACCCTCAAGCTCCCAGGCCTCTGGTAGAGGACCCGAGCTTGAAGGATAAACCGCCCGCAGGGGCGTGCTGGGTGTTTTTTTTATATATATATACACACACACACATCTAAATATATATGTTATATATATATATATATGTAGATGTGTATATATGTAGATGTATATATAGTTCTGAAGGCCATAGAGAAAAAGACTTAAGTATATACACTGGTCAAAAGAAATAAAGAAATAAATAAAGAACACGGTTTAATCATTGTATAACATTAAGTCATTAAGACTTCTGGGATATAAGTTCACGTCCAAGATATCAGTTCAAGTGTCAGAGGGGGTTGTTAATCAGTTTCAGCTGCTTTGGTGTTGATATAGTTAACCACAGGTGCACTAGATGGGCAACAATGAGACAACCTCAAAAACACAAATGTTTTTACAAGTGGAGGCTGGCTGACATTTTTTTCCTCCTCATCTTTTCTGACTGAGTTTTCGCTAGTTTTGCATTTGGCATGGGTCAGTGTCACTGCTGCTGGCATGATGCGATATCTGGATGCTACAGAGGTTGCACAGTCGGTCCAACTCCTACAGGATGGCACATCAAGACTTACTGTTTCTCCCAGCACAGTCTCAAGAGCATGGCGGAGGAGGCAGGAGAGCTGGACAGGGCTGTAGAAGGTCTTTATCCCATCAGCAGGGCTGGTATCTGCTCCTTTGTGCAAGGAGGAACACTGCCAGTGTCATACAAACTGACCTCCAAACAGGACACTGCTGGGCACTGTGGAGCCCAACTTTTAATTTGCTGTAGAATACCGGAATTGGCACATCCACCATGCCACTGATAGTCTGAGGAGACATATCCATGGAGGGATGCACAGACCTCTACAGGATAGACAACAGCACCTGCCATTAGTTATCAGGATGAAATCCTTGGACCCACTGGCAGTGAGTCCTGGCCTAATTTGGTAAGCATGCCGGCAGTTTGTGGAGGATGAAAGAATTGATAACAGTGACTGGCCCCCATGCTAGGCTGAGTAAATCCAATAGAACACCTCTGGGACATTATGTTTTGGTCCAGGTTGTACCTCAGACTGTCTGTGAGATCAGTGATGCCCTGATACAGATCTGGGAGGAGATGCGCATGTATAAAAGCACATGAAGCCACAAAAACTACTGAGTACCATTTTCAGTTCCTGTAATGACATTTCAGCAAAATGGGAAAGCCTGCTGCATAATTTAAACACCATTTTTCTGATCTTGGGATGCGGGCGTAATGCAATGGCTGCTGTTTTATCCATCTAACAGCGCACCTGCCTGCGTCCGAAGCGGTACCCCAGGTATTGTACCTCCCTCTGTTCAACCACACATTTCCTTGAATTGGCGGTGAGTCACGCTTGCCTCAGGGACTCCAGGACTGCAGCCACCCGCTGTACATGCCCAGGATGACCGGAGGCAGCATACGCAGTGTGTGAACATAGCACCCGGTCCATGAGCTGCTGGAAAGTGGTTGGGCTCCAAACAAGCCGATTGGAAGTGTGGGAAATTGGTGCAAACCATACAGAGTAGAGAAAGCCATTTTTTCCTTGGACTCTAGAGACAAGGGAATTTGCCAGTAGCCCTTGGTTAAATCCAGCTTCGTGAAAAAGCCAGCAGTGCCAAACCAGTCCAGGTAGCTCTCTGACCTGGGGAATTGGGTAGGCATCATACTGCGACACCTCATTCACTTTGCAGTAGTCGACACAGGAATATACTGACCCATCTTTTGTCACTATGGGACACAATGGGGCTACACCATGCACTGTGTGTCTCTTCTGTTATTTCCAGCTTTAGTATTTCAGCCAGTTCGTTCTGAACAATTTGTCTTTTATGTTCAGATAACCTGTAGGGCTCTGAACGCATCGTCACACCAGGGCGTGTTTCAAAATGGTGCTCTATGAGTGTGACCGGGCAGGGGGGTGATATCTGCAAAACATTATTGCAATGTAGCAATATCCATTCTTTCAGCCTGTGTGAGATAGTTATCACCACGGAGGAAGGATGGTATGGTGGAATTTGGCAACTCCGACCCCAACTCATCTCTTTCCTTCACCAAGCTCACCAGAGAAGTGGTTTCAGCCTCTCTCCGTGCTTTTAGGAGGCTGAGGTGATATATCTGTGTGGCTCCTCACTTGTCTGACTGTACCACTTCATAGTCTTTTTAAATGGCCGGGTGGTTCACCAGCTGACATTCCGGGCAGAACACACACCATTGGCGCACATCCGCCTAGATGCCTGGCCAATAACATCGGGCCATTATTTGTTCCAGAGTTTTATCATACCCCATATGCTCCATCATAGGATAATAGTGAGCTGTTTGGAAAATCATTTTTCCAGCAGCTTTTTGGCACCAACAACTGGGCGTGTTCCTTTTCTGTGCAAGTGTCACGACTCACTCGATACAGCCTATCTTTAAATGATACAAAATGTGAGCAGGTTAGTGCTGCGTCATGGTGCACCATGTGACCACCAGTTCCTATCACTTCGTCGAATGCTGAGCATAAGGTGTCATCATGAGACTCCTCTAGTGGGAAATCTGGCAGGAGCTGGCAGAAAGTCAGCGTTGAATAGCGCCACATCTGAGTGTAACACAGACACAACATGCCGTCATAGGTCGTGAACGCATCCCCACACACTACCCCAACCGATTATTAAACCCCGCCCAATCTGTCCAGAGAATTAAGGGATGCGTCAGATCGAGGGTGTTTGAGGGCCAGTGACATAGAACACCTGATCCACCTCCATCGGTGGGTACTCTCAGCTGATGTATCCTGGTTGCCTGCACTTCCAGCACTCCTGGCCCGGCGTTCTTGTGGTTTCTGGTGGGTGGGGCGCAGCGTCTACAGCTGCCAGGACATGTGGAGAGACCTGCAAGAGAGACAGAGTTAGCGTCCCATGGCTGTAGACGGGAAGATGACTGCCCCGCAGCTTCCAAAGCTATAGCAGAGGTGGGGAACCTCCTCGGGGCCGGAACCAGGCGACTCTCCACTGCTGGTTGCACTGCCTCCTCTGGCCGTGCTGCCACGTGGTCTTCAGCTAGTGTGACCGCTGCATGCAGGCTTGCGGGCCGATGGCAACTGACACACTGTGCTGTCTCCCCTGGAAACCCCTCAACAAACTGCTCCTGGACCACCGGATCCAGCTACTGTGCCTCCTCTGGTGACGGTCCCGGCTGAAGCCATCGGACCGCTGCATGATGGAGCCGCGGAGCAAACGCAAAGGTCTGATCTTTCACCCCCATTCCACTGCCGCAAAATTGCTGCCAGTGAGAGGACAAGTAGGTCCAGGATGGCTCCACGCACATCTTCGAAGCTACATCTAGACGCCAGTGGCAAGCTTGAGCCTCCCCCAACAGCAGTGGCAACAGCGCCCATTCCGCTGCCGGCCGATGGGCCACTGCCCCACCCCTCTCCTGCAGCTGAGCCACAAACTACACATTGAGCACAAATTCAATACAACAGTCATTTGGAACTGCTTTTATTATAGTGTAAAGGCCTACAATATTAGAGCGAGAATACCAGTGATCTCTGAACCTTAAGGTTTTTCTTAATTTTCATTAAACATTATTATCATTCAATTAAAATAAGAAGTTCTGCTATATTCATGCAGTCAAATAAACGTGAACATAACAAAGCTAAGTACACAACTAACCTAGCTGTTTGGCTCTACTTTAAAATTCTCTGGAGATCTTAAAATCCTTCACCTCCCCTCTGCCTTCCTCTCCCTCTCTCCTCCCTAGGTGACAGTGACAGATTGGTGTGTTTGGAGGACGGGCTGTGGTCTTTGCCAGAGGCCTACTGCAAGATAGAATGTCCAGAGGTGCCAAGCATATCCGATGCCAAGCTGCTAACAGCAGACTGTCTAGCTTCAGGGCACGATGTTGGCTCTGTCTGTCGTTACAAATGCAACCCAGGCTTCTATGTGTTAGGGAGCCTCAAAAAGAAGATACGACGGTAAGTTGGGCAGAAATGCTGGCAGTACAGTCAACAGAGTAGCATTAGTCAAAGTTCATTCACTATTTAAGTATTAATTGCAGCATAAAGCTTGAAACACGCACAAAAAAATGTCTTCTTATTCTAATTCCAGGCGTTTCGTCTTCTGAATGATTCCTTAAATTATCAATGGGAAAACTTTTTATTTCAGGCGTTTACTTGTTATATCCAAATGGGACACTAGTCAGCATAGACAAACCAAATTAAATACAGTGTTTAATTACACATGCCTCCATGCGTAATGGAGGAAATTCTCTCTTTTCCTTTACTTTACAAGATTCCCATTACGCACTAGTTCATAAAATTAGAATCTTTGCTTTAGATTTTTTTTCTTAATCACTGTTGTAACAATGCATCCCATGAACACCCAGAACCCAAAGGGGAAAGTTTTAAATATCAATGAGTATACAGCTTTTAAGAGGTATTCTTTGGCCCATCATCCACATACCTATATTCAGTTTGGGAGCAAACTCACATTAGGGTCCAATAAAATATGTACTGCTGCTAACTGGGCCTCGTCATTCCTTTGCCAGTTGTATTCCCCAAGTAACTGCTCATTACTGAAAACAGATCCCATGTTTATAATGAAATGAGGGTCTCCTAACAGGAGATGCAGCCTGTGGCGTAAGTTTATGTCCTCCTTCAGGAGTCGGCTTTCTTCACACATTTCAGACGGCGTTGGGGGGTCAGGATGGTCTTGTATTTGAAAGCAGATTAATAAATACCAAACAGAAAGGCTATTTGATATCATAGAAAGCTTGCTAGTGATTCTAAATTTACCACAGATATGAATCTGAGTGGGATCCGTTAGCCTGTCCAGGATGTGCCCCGCCTCTCGCTCTATGACATTTAGATTGGATCAGTACAAGAAAATGGATGGATGGGTAGATGAATGGATGGATTTTACCCCAAATTTCTTTGCAATCCAATGAACAACTTTTTATTTGGAAGTTCCATTTGCAGCTGGGTGTCTTTATGAGTTATACTTCCTCCGACATGAGTGAACATTTTAATAACCCCTGATGCTTTATTAGTTCAGCATGTGAAAGTAAAAGGCAGCCGCTATTAAAGAGCTTTAAACAGGCTTTTTACTTTTACCTTTGACAGATGTACCCACATAAATATTATAACACACACTGTTGCATTTACACCCAACATGCAGCACACAGGAAATATTGTTTACACTGTTGTGTGTTCAGCGTTTCTTACAACACGTGCTTCAGTACATCCCAACATTTTTCCATGTAATGTGTTCAGTTGTCTGGTCAATGTCTCATTTGTAAACCTTCCTTATAGCTTCACGCAAAACAGCAGTGTGTGTTAAACTGGATGAGGTCTTGTGATAATTCGGGTCATTGAGAGATGTGTGTATTACCTGTTGTCTCTAGGAAGCACTTCAAGATAGAGTGTCTGGAAGGAGGGCAGTGGGAGGAAACTGGCTGCGAGCCGATATCGTGCCCGGCCCCACCTGATCTATTCCAGGGCATGTACACCTGCACCAATGGCCTGTACTATGACACCGTTTGCACCCTTCAGTGCTCGGACACAACAAAAAATGTAAGGTTTCAACAGCTGTTAATTTATTTAACACCTCAAAGTGCTTGTACACAGTCATGACTAGCAAAACGCTTTTAGATCGATCACAAGGAGAGTGATTCTGAGTGTCAGTTGAGTTCGCTAAGCTGCATGTTGTTAAATGTTTTGTCAAAAAGCCGAAGAAAAAAGTGGTCTAACACCTCTACTCCAAGTCATGCTGTACAAGTCAGTTTCACAAATCACACAATGCCTGACTCCTAACATGGTACAGTAACTGTGACAGTGTTCATGGCTAATGCATTAGTATTGCCCCAGACTTCTAGAGGAATAATTTTGGGGTCACCCAGGAGCTCTTATGCAGGGTAAGTGAAGTGTGACAAAACCTCAACAATGGCTGTCATTGTAAATGTTTAAAAATGTGTCCTGCCAGCAGGAGTCCAGACTGTGGACAGCATCATGGTCAAACCAACTCTGAATGCTCTGAACAAACAATGCTTTTTTAAATAGAAAACACACTTAACACAAAATAATTATTCTAAAAAGCAATTAAAGTTTTTCATATAGGAAGGTGCAGATTCACACAGGAGATTAAAAAAGATCCACTTCGGTGATGACTAAGAGAAAAGACGGGATTAAGTGCATGTAATCTACACGGGCATAAACAATGAGAAAGACAGCAAATAACAAATATAAAACACAGCAGACAAGAAGACTCATATCTTGCAGAGAAAAACGGATACTGCCCCAACATTAATATTAAAATCTAATAATACTGTTGGTTCACGTTTTTTGCAATATTGACCTCTGCTACTTCCATATAACACAAATGATACAGAAGGTTTACAGAGTTCACATATTAACTTGGAAAAACCTGATCAGCATTAATTAACAATACTGACTGTCAATTAACAATTTATTAACAATAGTTTAAAGGCAATAAATAAACATTACGTATTAAACGAGTCAAAATGGTCACAAAGTGAATTACAAAATAAATCAGCAAATCAAATTTTAATACTGACTCTTATCTTTTTAAAGGTAAATCTTTTAGATCAGCGGTCCCCAACCACCGGGCCATGGAGCGGTACCGGTCTGTGAGTCATTTGGTACCGGGCCGCGAGAGTTGAGGCCTGGGTGTGAGATTCATGGTTTTCAGGGTTTTTATCATTGGTTGTTTCCCTGTGTCTTTTGCCGTGTGTTATGAATAAATCTTCTTTTTTGGGGGGGAGTGGTACTGCTTTTATTTTGTTGTATTTATCCGAGACACCTGAAAGGGCCGTGAAAATATTGTTGGACATGAACCGGTCCGTGGCGCAAAAAAGGTTGGGGACCGCTGTTTTATGGTAAATGGCCTGTACTTGTATAGTGCTTTACTTAGTCCCTAAGGACCCCAAAGCACTTTACACGTTCAGTCATCCACCCATTCACACACTGGTGATGGCAGCTACGTCGTAGCCACAGCCACCCTGGGGCGCGCTGACAGAGGCGAGGCTGCCGGACACTGGCGGCACCGGGCCCTCTGACCACCACCAGTAGGCAACGGGTGAAGTGTCTTGGCCAAGGACACAACAACCGAGACTGTCCGAGCCGGGGCTCGAACCGGCAACCTACCGAATACAAGACGAACTGCCAACTCTTGAGCCACAATCGCCCACTAGATCACTACAACATCCTGATTTGGATTGGTGAAACTCACATCATTTTCGCTTACATGTGACATCGCTCCTAGGATTCAGCTCTGTGGAATAACTGAAATTCAGATTTCACATACAGTTTTGTTTCTTCTACAAATTCCTACAAACAGCCATGAACCTGTATTTCCACCAAGTATTTTGTTGCTATAGTGAGATTCATGTGTATACATGCAAAAATGCCCAAACTGGGACAAGTGTAGACTTTCCATTGTGGATTTTAATGCCTGTATTTGTTTCCAGATTGAAATTCGCTGCACTAAGGATGGAGAATGGACAGCAGAATTTGTCATGTGTCCCAATCTCCAGGGATCTTGTTCTGCTCCTCCAGATCTCAACTCTGTGGAGTACAGCTGTGACCATGGGATGGCTGTTGGTGAGTGTGACCTTTAGATTTTCATTCTTTCTGTGAAACTAAATGAAACCATATATATCCTTTTTGGCTTATCTGGATGGACACTACATTTTTTCTACTTTATTATAATTCTTAGACTTCTACATTATTGTGTTTCTCATTTTAACTTTTTTTTAGGTGCTGAATGCTACCCAATATGCATTATGGCTGTAGACTTGGACCTACATGACCCGGTGGTTCTGCCCAATGGTACTACAGTCAAGTCTTTGAAACACTGGATGGTTCCCAAAAAAGTTCAGGTGAGATACCTTTGGAGTAGAGTATCGGTATACTGGGGGAATGTTTTTTAATTAAAGTTCAACACATACCCAAACATGGAGTGTCCACATCCTTAAACAGGAGATCTTCTGGTCTTGTCCTCTACGTGCTGAAATGTTGTGATGAATGACGAAATGCTGAATTGAAAAAAGTTGTTTGTACTTTACTTTGCATGTCATCATTTTCCAAATCAAAGCAACCCAGATCCAAACCATAGATTTCTAGGATGGTAGATTTACCTACTGCCTCTTAGAGAACTACTCGATCCCAAGTGACGTCCCAGATTACATAACTTGACTAGTGTGACTAGATTTTTTTGGTTTTTCCAAGATCAGCAAAACAATATATGGTAACACGCACAATGTTGGGTTAAAATAGTTCCTTTCCATCATATTTCAGACGTGTTTATTTTCTCAAGAAAAAGTAGAAACTTTGGCACGATGTCACAAACTGGCTCAAGGTATGTGACAAAGAGGGAGTCCACACAAGAAGTTTACTCAAATAAGAAAATTTGTTGTTACTGGAAGGTTGATGCCAGGTAAAGTGGAAGTTAGTAGTCCTTCTGAACCAGCTTTTATAGCCTGGAAGGCCAAGGTGAGCTGGATCAGCTGACAACCCCTCCCTCAGCCAGCCAATAACCACCCAGTGTAGGCCAGGAGGTCCTTTGTAAATGTGACACCCCTCTTGCCGTCTCAATGTCACAACAGTAGTTTTTACAGCGTAGCTATTGTTTCTTAAATGCTGGTTTGAGATACAGTTTACCTGACTCACGCTTGATGCATATATAATATTCATACTTTCAAGGTTCATTGATTAATGTTGAACTGTGATCGCAACTTGCATAACTGGGTGCAGCTGTCAGGTTTTTATGATAAGTGATGAGCTTGGATGTGGTGAAAAATAACATGCTGTTGTAACCAACTTTAAGGTATAAAGGTGAATTACAGCGCAATAATTACTTGGGCTCGTAATAAGACCCTGGCCAGAATCAGAAGACACCAAATTCGTATGGAGCCAAAGTATTGAGCAGCAATAATGACCTGGACACAATGTTAACTTTTGAGTAGCCACTCTTGTATTGTTACAAAGTATAACAGGTATTTGTCCAATTTGTACAGATAAAGTATAAAATAAAATAAATAGTGTGCACACTCAACAAAATAAAAGTACTCGTTGGGGCCCTTTAAGAATTTAGAGTTAAACTGGCGATAGCCAACTTCAAAGGTCCTTGTGAATGTAACTGGAATGTATGAGTGTGTGGTGTGTATCTTCTTTGGGGTAGATCGTCCTCAAAGTGGTTGGCTCGCCATCTATCACAACCAGAATATCGTCCTGGTCCTTGGACTTTTCCGTCCTCTCCAAAAAACCTGACCTATAATCCAGGTCATAAAATGTACATTCTAATCAGTCTGTTTCAGATGCATTGTTTAAGGTTAAAATACAAAATCAAAATATTGCATCACCTCATATTCATTGCATCACATCTTAAATCTTATCAAATCTCACAGTTCTGTTGTACAACATTCAATTTTCAAGCATATCAATTATGAGAACTAAACATCTAAGTTGCTCAAATATTTCTCTATTCATGTAAACATTAATTAAACAATACTTATGGTAAGTAACCATTGACACTCAAAATACAATACACCATAACAAATTCAGAACTATGTGCAAATAAGCAACAAAATATACATATGAGTTCAGTTCAGAGGCATTAAAGCAGTGTGCTTAATTTCTCCACGCTATAGGCCTATTCGTGAGAGAGAAATGCACTAAAAATTACCCTCTAGATTACTTTAAACTCACAGTGAACTGACAAAATTTAGCTTTAGAGCAGCTAAGAACATGTTGCTCACCGTTGCTCTGTTTCACAAAAGCCCAACACACACTGGCGTTGGAATTGCAGCAGCTCTCCGGATGAAAGGTGAGTGGTTAGCCTGTGAGACACCGAGCTAGCATTAGCATGATCGCGACGGTAAGTCTCTACAAGTTTTTTCCATCAGAATAACACTCGTCTTACCGACGTTGCCTCTCTCCTTTATCCAGCCACTCGACTCCGGACTTCCAGCAGGTAAGTACGCTGGCTTTCCTTCCTCTCAATCCTGAGTTTTCCTCTCTTTTGTCCGTGGATTTCTCAGTTTGAGTAGTAGATGCCTCCACTCCTCTTGCTGAGATGAGAAAAACCCGGGAGCATCATGCACCTTCACCTCACTTCCTGGCTGACAGGGTCAATGCGGCCTGGGTAGGCTCTGATTGGTTGCTGAGCTAGGTGCCCTCACGTGGGGTGAACTGAGAGGTGCATTCAATGGTCATAGGAAATACGACGCTTGTTGATGTGGACAGTTAATATAAAGAGAATAAGTATGATATTTTTCATCTGGGCTACACCCTCCCCTCCTGAACTCATGCACGTCCCTGTGCATGGTAGACAGTTAAATGATGATTATTTGACGGGTCAAGGAAGAGGGCGAAGCAGGCTCTTCACCATCACTGATGACATCGGCCCAAGCTGAAGACAGTCCTTGCAAGAATGATTTTGCTGCAGTGATCAGAGGATTGCCTAGCTCCTTATAGTCAAGCCGTCGTGGCGGACGACGGTTTCTCTCAGATCTCCTTACAGAATCATTTGTATCCATGTTTTCCCTTGTATCCACTGGGACTATCTCCTCCACTCTCTCCTCAGAATTCGCACCTCTGGTGCCAGCCTCCTGAAATGGAAGTTGCCTTTCTTGGACGTCTGGGTCATCAACAGGTGAGTCAGTTTCAGTTAAGGTTATTTCATCCACTTGTTCGGTCGGTGTGACTCCATTGGTAGATAAGTACTCAGTATCATCTGTAGTACTGTTAGGCATATCAGGTATGTTGCCAAAATCAGATTGGCTGTCCAAAACAGGTGGGTTGTCAATATCAGGAACATTTACAGGACTCTCACTCACTGTGTGGACAGGGGAACTCAACCAAACAGGAATGAGCAAATCATCTTCTTCGTCTGAGGAGTTCTCTTCCTCTAGCGCTGGATTTGCACGGGTTCTTGGCCTGCGTGACACTGGCTTCTGTACATGCTCACTGCTTTCCTCCACAGGTAGGTAGCCACATGGTAGCAACAGATCCCGGTGTAGTGTTCTTAGGGGACCATCTTTGTTTTCAGGCTTAACTGTATATACTGGGAGGTTGCCTGCCCTTCTCACCACTACATGCACAGTGTGTTCCCACTTGTCTGAAATCTTATGTTTGCCCCGGATACGGACATTCCTGACCAATACCCGATCTCCAGCTTCCAAGTCTGATGCAGTTACATGTCTGTCAAACCTCATTTTGTTCTTGTGAGCCATCTTTGCAGCCTTGTCCATAGCTAACTTGTAGCTTTCTTTGAGACGTGACTTGAGTTTTTGCACATATTCAGAGTGAGATGAGTGTTGTTCCTCTTGCACTGGCAGGTTGAATGCAAGGTCAACTGGCAACCGAGGTTGGCGTCCGAACATCAGTTCGTACGGGGAGAAACCAGTCACTTCATTCCTGGTGCAGTTATAAGCGTGGACCAGGGGTCTTACATGGTCACGCCAACAGGACTTATCTTGATCACGGAGAGTTCCCAGCATATCAAGCAAGGTACGATTAAATCGTTCCACAGGATTGCCCCTAGGATGGTATGGGGTTGTCCTCACCTTGTGGATACCAGCCACCTGACAGAGCTCCTTGATTGTGCGGGACTCGAAATCTGGACCCTGGTCACTATGCAATTTTTCTGGGATGCCATAGTGTACCATAAAGTTCTCCCACAGACACCTTGCCACTGTGCGGGCCTTTTGATTAGGTGTTGGGATAGCAACTGCAAATTTAGTGAAGTGGTCCGTGATCACCAATATATCTTTGGTTCCACTCCTGTCAGCTTCCAGGGACAAGAAGTCCATGCACAAGAGTTCAAGAGGTCGTGTCGTATTAATGTTGACCAAGGGGGCCGCTCTTTCAGGCCGTGCCTTCCTCCGCACGCACCTGCCACACGTCTTCACTTTCCTTTCCACGTCCAAAGCCATCCTTGGCCAATAAAATCTTGACCTTACAAGGTCCAGTGTACGGTCGACTCCCATGTGACCCATATGGTCATGCAGGCTGGTGAGAACTGTGTTGCGAAGCTCAGCTGGAAGTACAAGCTGGTAGGTTTTCTGGGACCTCTCTTGGCGTCGCCGGTACAAGACATTGTTGCGGAGCTCAAGACGGTTAAGCTCTCGGAGGAGCAGTGGAAGCTCAGGGAACTGTGTGCGCACGGTTGGAGGTGGTGTGTCCCCATATTCGATCTGAGAAATAACATGCTTTATACACTGATCGGCTCTTTGCTCGTCTGCCAGCTCTGCCTCAGTTAGATGGGGAATGGTTGGCAGACCTCCAAACTGTTCCTCTTGCCCATAGCTATCAGGTACAGCACTAGGAGACACAGCAAGCACCTCCACCAAGGCAACACAATCTGCATCTGCCTCTCTTTCATTGTCAGGACTGACGCTGTAGGTGAACTGCCTCTCACAGATTGCTTTCACCACAGACTGATTTACAGCATTGATGTTGTCTGGATCACAAAGGTGATCTTGAGTGAACTGTTGTATGCGTTCAATCTCTTTTTGTGATTTCAGGTCGTCCGCTAGCCCTCCGTGTGGTCTGCGTGATAATCCATCCGCATCTCCATTCTGCTTCCCTGGACGATAGAGGAGTTTGAAAGAGAATGTGGACAGTGCTGCTAGCCACCTATAGCTAGTTGCGTCAAGTTTTGCTGAAGTCAGAATGTAAGTCAGCGGATTACTATCCGTTACAACAGTGAAGTGGTTGCCGTAGAGATAGTCGCTGAACTTTTCTGTAACTGACCACTTGAGCGCCAGAAACTCCAACTTGTGCGCTGGATAGCGATTTTCGCTCCGTGACAGCCCTCTACTTGCATAGCCTATGACTCTAAGTTGTCCCTCTTGCTCCTGATACAATACAGCACCAAGCCCGGTGGTACTGGCGTCGGTGTGCAGTATATAGGGTTTCTGGGGGTCAGCGAAGGCAAGTACAGGGGCAGTGGTGAGACTTTGGATGACTGACTCGAAGGCTTCCTGGCAAGCTGGCGTCCAGCGACCTCCGAAAGGGTCTTTTGGGTCATGGTACTGATGTGCACTTTGTCTTGCGTTTACTTTTGATTTCTTGTGGCTAGGTGGGTACCCTGAAGTTAAGTTGTGGAGAGGTTTCACAATGCTGGAATACCCCTTAACGAACCTTCTATAATACCCAGCAAAACCAAGGAACGACTTTAACTCTCGCAGGGTCTGTGGGACAGGCCATGTTTTAAGGGCCGAAATCTTCTCAGGGTCAGTCCGAACTCCATTTCTGGAGACCACATGTCCCAGATAACGGACTGAAGTCTGGAAGAAGACACATTTCTCTGGTGACAGCTTTAACCCAAACTCTTTTAGACGAGTGAGCACTTTCATGAGTCTTTCTTCGTGTTCCTCAAGGGTTCGGGAGAATACTATCACGTCATCAAGAAAGACCAATGCATCCTTCAAATGCATATCCCCCATGCACCGCTCCATTAACCGCTGGAACGTGCTGGGGGCGTTCGTTACACCCTGAGGCATTCTGTTGAACTCCCAGAAGCCGAGAGGGCACACAAAGGCCGTCTTCGGTTTGTCTGCTTCTTCGACCTCGATCTGGTAGTACCCTGATTTTAGATCAAGAACAGAGAACCACTGTGAACCATTGAGGGCTGAGAATGTGTCCTCTAGCTTCGGAAGGCTGTACGCATCTTTTATAGTCTGAAGGTTTAGACGCCTATAATCGATGCACAACCGGACTTGGCCGTTCTTTTTCCGGACTACCACTATGGGTGACGCAAATGGGGACTCTGACTCTCTAATAACTCCTGCATCAAGGAGTTCCTGAATGTGCTTCCGGACAGCCTCAATGTCCCGTGGGTGGATTGGCCGGGCACGTAGTTTGAAAGGCGTGTCATCCGAAAGTTTTATATGATGTCGCACCTGGTCCGTCCGGCCAAAATCCAGGTCGTGCTGTGCAAACACCTCAGGCATGCCGCTGAGCTGCTGAGTGATGCGCTCTTTCCATTCCAATGGAACTGGGGAGTCACCAAAATTGAAGGTTATGGTGGGCTCTTGAAAAGACGGAGTCTCTGGAGTTCTCTGGGGTAGTTCTGACTGTTTGGTCTTGTTGTGTTCCTTTAATAGGATGGTCTGATAAGCACTGACCTCTGCAATAGTACACTTGGCAGGGATGACAATGTCGTGGTCAGACTCGTTGCTTATAACAACTGGCAACTTGTGGGGCCGCCGCTGGGGAAAGTCCACCAGACCGGCTTTAAGTAGCAGGCCACCGGGCAAGGGGGACGATGATGGGTACTCAATTACAACTGATTTTTCATCCTGAAGGCCCTCGCCAAGGGCGACTCCCTCCACCACTACAGTTGAACCAGCTGGAATGACTTGAGGCATCTTGCCAAGTAGCTTCACTACCCCCTGATGGGTGTCACTTGTCTGCTTCCGTCTCAACTCAATGATTTTGAAGACTACTTTGTAGCCATGTGGGAGGGGTTGACGATTGGCTAAGTCAGTCTCTGAGTAGATGTCGAACAGTACATCTAGGGTGTTTGTGCCTATGAGCATGAGGGATTGTGAAGTGTCAGGGACGATTAAAGCAAGTGTGTTTACATCTACTGGAACACCTATAAAGTCCTTTGGAAAAGTTATGGTCATTTCTATATAGCCAAAGTAAGGCACTAGCTGGCCATTAGCACCTTCCACTTCTAAGAGGTCATGTAGTGGCTTGATCTTTTGCTCTGAAAGGTGCTGCTGGTAAAATGACTCAGGAACAGTGGTAACTTGGGAGCCTGAGTCAAGAAGACAGTTGACTTCTTCACCTCTCACAGTCACTTGAGCTGTACTTCTGGTACCAATCAACTGTTTAGGGAGTTGGAAAGATTGGTTCTGCTCTGAATGGTTTAAGCCAGAACATGTTTGTGCTTTGACAGTCTTTGCTGGGGTACTTACTTTGTTAACCTCAGCTGTGATTTTGTCACCATTGTTTACGTCTGAGGGACGTTGTTGACTCTCCTCAGCTCCTGTTTGTCCCACAACAGGAACTGTTAGATGTTTAAAGGTGAATCTGTACAATCTCGCGCTTCCCACTGGCGTTGTTTCTCCTCCAACTGCTTCTTTTTTTCTGCTACTAGGTTGGGGTTAGCGGGGTCAACACAGCATGGAGCGATATGTCCATCTTCACCGCAGTTGAAACAATACCAGGGCTTGGGTCTGCCCCTTTGCCTCTTTGAAGTCTGTCTTTGCATACGTCCATCTACACCATGTGGCTTTGACATCTTACTCTGCGGCTTCCCTGCAGGGTCCTTGCTGTTTGCAAACTTTGTTTTTTTCTGTGACATGAATGTAGTTAGTTGACTTTGCAGACTCGCCACCTGCTTTCGCAGATCCTCAATAGCAGCAATGCTACTCCCATGTTTCTCCTCTGGTTCACAAACATGTGCACCCTGGAACTGTAACTGAGTTCTCTGCTTTGTGGTGCCAATGTGTTTTCTCATACGGTTAGTTTTTGCTTGCTGTCGATCTTCCTCAGAGCGAATCATTAACAACAGGTCTGAGAATTGGGGTGGGCTGCTCTTCTTTTGCTCAAGTTGCAGGGCGCTGAGTAGGTCGTTGTCCCAACATCCCCTGCAGAACTGTTTAAGTAGATGTTTGTCCACTCCTTCACATGCGACTCCCCCCCTCTTCGTGGCTCTGTTTAATGCTAGCTGTAGCCGGTGAAGGTAAGTGGATGACTTCTCACCTGGATCTTGAAGGGTGTTCAGGAATTGAGCGAAAAGTTCCTCACCATCTTCTACAGTGCCAAAGGCTGAATCTAGAAGCTGCAAATAAGTCACAGGTGGTGACTCAGGCCGCAAACTCTTAACTATATCAGCTGCTGGTGGGAGCAGGCTCTCATGGATCTTTCTGGATATTTGCAGGGGGGACATGCTGGGATCATTTTGGAGCAGTTCAATTTGTGTGCGCCATGTGTCATAATCAGTTTCATTGTTAGGTCTGGGGACCTTACCGGAGAAGGAACGGAGTCTCACCTGGGACTGGATGTGTGGGACAACATCTTGCCTTCGTACGATATGCTCTACCACAACCTTCTGAATGTCAGGTGGGTTCAAGTCACTTACTGAGAGGGACGCTGCTCTCCTTCCATTAGTGAGGGGAACATCATCAGTGGCACCAGTATCACTTGGTGTAACATCTGAATGTGAGGTGTGACACTGTCGCTCTTTAGAAGCGGGCGGAGATACAACAGTGGTCTCGACATACGTGGGAGAAGGTTCTTCAGTGGTAGGTCGCATGGCTTCAACATCCTCCCCAATCTGACACATCATCTCCTTCAGCACCTCACCGTAGTCTTTGCCACTCAGCTTGGCTAGTTCCTTGAGTTCCGCCAAGTAGGTTTTTGTAACATTACTCCCAACCATGGTAGTGTACATGCTACTGAGTGTTTTAATTTCATAGACAACGCTGGGATCAGCTTGTGCTGTGTATGTGTATGGTAAACGAGGTTCTAAACCTTCTAAGGCTGAACTGCTAGAGTATTCTACGATCAGGTTTTGGTAGAAGTTGGACAGTGAATCATCAACAAAAAGGACTCTTGTGATTTTACCATACTGTTTCAGAAAGTCAATGACCTGTTCATCTTTCTCAGATACCTGTGTTATCCCAGCGACAACAACCGCATTAGGTATTTTGACACCAGACTTTTGTATGAAATCCATGCTGGTCATTGCCTCAATATTGATGCTCAAATCAATTGGCTCCTGGCTGGCTCGCCACTTCTGTAACCAACTTTAAGGTATAAAGGTGAATTACAGCGCAATAATTACTTGGGCTCGTAATAAGACCCTGGCCAGAATCAGAAGACACCAAATTCGTATGGAGCCAAAGTATTGAGCAGCAATAATGACCTGGACACAATGTTAACTTTTGAGTAGCCACTCTTGTATTGTTACAAAGTATAACAGGTATTTGTCCAATTTGTACAGATAAAGTATAAAATAAAATAAATAGTGTGCACACTCAACAAAATAAAAGTACTCGTTGGGGCCCTTTAAGAATTTAGAGTTAAACTGGCGATAGCCAACTTCAAAGGTCCTTGTGAATGTAACTGGAATGTATGAGTGTGTGGTGTGTATCTTCTTTGGGGTAGATCGTCCTCAAAGTGGTTGGCTCGCCATCTATCACAACCAGAATATCGTCCTGGTCCTTGGACTTTTCCGTCCTCTCCAAAAAACCTGACCTATAATCCAGGTCATAAAATGTACATTCTAATCAGTCTGTTTCAGATGCATTGTTTAAGGTTAAAATACAAAATCAAAATATTGCATCACCTCATATTCATTGCATCACATCTTAAATCTTATCAAATCTCACAGTTCTGTTGTACAACATTCAATTTTCAAGCATATCAATTATGAGAACTAAACATCTAAGTTGCTCAAATATTTCTCTATTCATGTAAACATTAATTAAACAATACTTATGGTAAGTAACCATTGACACTCAAAATACAATACACCATAACAAATTCAGAACTATGTGCAAATAAGCAACAAAATATACATATGAGTTCAGTTCAGAGGCATTAAAGCAGTGTGCTTAATTTCTCCACGCTATAGGCCTATTCGTGAGAGAGAAATGCACTAAAAATTACCCTCTAGATTACTTTAAACTCACAGTGAACTGACAAAATTTAGCTTTAGAGCAGCTAAGAACATGTTGCTCACCGTTGCTCTGTTTCACAAAAGCCCAACACACACTGGCGTTGGAATTGCAGCAGCTCTCCGGATGAAAGGTGAGTGGTTAGCCTGTGAGACACCGAGCTAGCATTAGCATGATCGCGACGGTAAGTCTCTACAAGTTTTTTCCATCAGAATAACACTCGTCTTACCGACGTTGCCTCTCTCCTTTATCCAGCCACTCGACTCCGGACTTCCAGCAGGTAAGTACGCTGGCTTTCCTTCCTCTCAATCCTGAGTTTTCCTCTCTTTTGTCCGTGGATTTCTCAGTTTGAGTAGTAGATGCCTCCACTCCTCTTGCTGAGATGAGAAAAACCCGGGAGCATCATGCACCTTCACCTCACTTCCTGGCTGACAGGGTCAATGCGGCCTGGGTAGGCTCTGATTGGTTGCTGAGCTAGGTGCCCTCACGTGGGGTGAACTGAGAGGTGCATTCAATGGTCATAGGAAATACGACGCTTGTTGATGTGGACAGTTAATATAAAGAGAATAAGTATGATATTTTTCATCTGGGCTACACTGTGATTGGTAAAAAATAACCACAACTGAGAAAGACATTGTGGTTTTTGCTACCATTTGGAAGCGCACGGTAGGTGTTACAAAACTGCTGTTGTTTTGCTCACTTGCTGCCAAGCGACTAGTCCAGAGCAGCGTGAAAGCTGATACGTTGACAAACAGTGCAGAGATTTTTACACAAAAACACCCATCAGGATGAATAATGTGTCCAAACATCTGGTGCACTTAACAAAAGCATGAAGTAAACTGAGCTACTGATTCACCTTTAATGATAAGCACAAAAACTAAGATTGTTCACGGTTTGAAGCCAAGGAAAATAAAATGCTGAGCACTTGCTGCCATACATTTTGCATCAGAAGTCGCATGTCTTCTCTTTCTCACTTGTCCAGAGATAATATTATATCTCTGATTCCTCAGAGAGTCTTTTGCTACCTAAGTACTTGAAATCACACTCTTGCAACCCAAATTTTTGATCGGCTTTTTTGACAATAGTCTTCCCTATTATCATCAATCAATCAATCAAATCTTTATTTTGAACTTTTATGTAAGTAAGTGTTAATGCACATACAAAAACAAAAAAACAAAAGAAAACATGAAATCAAAGAACGCCTGGGGTCCGTTCTTAGTACCTCGCTTACTACATCCAAGATCAAATCATCGCGCTAACTTTGAGCTCGCCATTCCGGTTCTCCGAACACACCTGTTGTTGACGATTAGTACAGCTGGATGAAGTAATGTGAGATCACTGGGTGGCTTAACAGGGGCTATGCATCGATAGTAGAAACATTGATCGGCAACCCTTTGATTGGTCGGCGAAAATGTCGAAGGAGCGCGCTCGGTATTTTTCGGCAGCAGAGCAAGAACTCTTGATTGAGGGATTTCAGGAGTTTCAGAGTTTAATTAAAATGCAAGGGAACACTGCAAAGGCTGCAAAAGCAAGGAGAGAGGGCTGGCAGAAAGTTGCTGACAAATTAAACTCGTAAGTAATTTAATAATAACAATAATAATGGAGTGGATTGATATAGCGCTTTTCAAGGCACCCAAAGCGCTTTACAATACCACTATTCATTCACTCTCACATTCACACACTGGTGGAGGCAGCTACAGTTGTAGCCACAGCTGCCCTGGGGCAGACTGACAGAAGCCAGGCTGCCATATCGCGCCATCGGCCCCTCTGGCCAACACCAGTAGGCGGTAGGGTAGATTTATCATATCACACCATATTATCCAATATTATATTACATTATATTATATTATGTTATATTATATCCCCTTACACATTAGAGTCACAACAGGACCCACTAGAACATGGGAACAAGTAAAAGTGAAATATAAGAATATTCTACAGAATGGTAATATTTATCACTTATATTGCTTTTAGTCTCTTGAAAAGAGACCCTGAAATAATCTGTTTGTTTATAACAGCAACCAAGAAAAGGGCAGAGCAAAAAAAAGACAGGTGGTGGTCCTGCACCCCCTCGTCAACAAGTTGGTTAAGTGAATAATACCCTCACGGGAATATCGATATCTCTCAATGAGCACACTGTCGCGCTGAGCTAAAGGATCCTGTCTGTCCCGCAATATACGCTGAATTCTGAGAACTCTCCTTATCAATCTTGCACCTTCTGCAATGGGCTGCTCGCGTATACGTATTACTACTCTAAAATATGAATTACATCTGAAATAATCAAATACATGAAATAGAATGATTAATAGTACATTTCCCTTTTTTTAGGATATGACCTGTATGTATCTGTATGGAATCAATAAAAGGATCAAGTGCTGCATTATCTTTAGTTACATTGATAATATTTATTTATGGTAAAACAGTGGTAAAATATCGCTGTTGCTTTCGTATACATGAAGTGGACATACCTGAGTGGCTGTGATCTAATCCTGTTTACATAAAGTAAACCTGCTCCCGAGCAGGTTTACGCTTACGGATCTGTTGCTATGACAGCAAGTCCCGGAGGAGCTTCGGAGAACCGAACGATCCAAGATCACGCGAAATCATCAACAATCAAATCCAGCTAACTTACTTAGCGAGGTACGAAGAACGGGCCCCAAGATGCTAAACACATAAAGGCTGATATACACCATTGAGCCCTGCTCTCAAAAACTAACTGATATAACTGATATTATCGATTTAAGAAGTTAGTGCTGAAAGTTGAACATTTTTAAAACATGTTTAACACCATCTTTTGTCAGTAAGGAAAATGACATCGTGTGGTTGGTTAGTTACGGCTAATAGACTTATATTCGTTTATGTTAGCTAACTAGTGACAGAATTGATAACTCAGAGGAAATATTTGAATAGTACCTCTGGGCAAAACATACCCATCAGTGGAGGAGACTGATGGGTATGTTGAGAAAATGATATTCTTAAACAACTATTCAGTTCAATTCTGTTTTATTTACACAGCGCCAAATCACAACAGTAGTCGCCTCAAGGTGCTTTATATTGTAAGGTAGACCTTACAGTAATACATACAGAGAAAAACCCAACAATCACATGACCCCCTATGAGCAAGCACTTTGGTGACAGTGGGAAGGAAAAACTCCCTTTTAACAGGAAGAAACCTCCGGCAGAACCAGGCTCAGGGAGGGGCGGGGCCATCTGCCACGAGTGGGGGTTGGGGTGAGAGAGGAAGACAGGATAAAGACATGCTGTGGAAGAGAGACAGAGGTTAATAACAAGTATGATTTAGTGCAGAGAGGTCTGTTAACACATAGTGAGTGAGAAAGGTGACTGAAGAAGAAACACTCAATGCATCATGGGAATCCTACAGCCTACACCAGCATAACTAAGGGAGGATTCAGCGTCACCTGATCCAGCCCAACTTTAGCCAAAAGGAAAGTTTTAAGCCTAATCTTAAAAGTATTAAAAAGAAATACATGTTCTGTGATTTATAAGCCGATATATATGAGTTTATTCATCCAACCATTCTTTTAACCACTTGTCCAGTTCAGCGTGAGTATCCAAGCTGTCATTTTACAACAAATGTGGTACACGCTGGAGATCGTCAGTCCAGAGCAAACACTGAGTGATATTTGGGTTGCTAGGTTAGGTGTAAACCTAACCTAGCAACATGAATGCCTTTGGATTTTGGGTGGAAACTAGTACCCACACAGCTACAACGAGGCCCCACACAGAGTAACAGTAGCTAAAAAGCTATGCAGCTATCATAAGCAATACATTTGTACACATTTTTGCATTTTTAAATAGTAATAGTTGAAGAGGAATTACCCTTTTTTTTTTCTACATTCAGGTTTCAACTCCTCAGTCATGAAATTTTAGATTTGAGATCTTTTTGGTGGCTTTAAGTGTTCATTTAAAGTCCTAAATTGAGACCATAACATGTGCTCAAAAGTAATATGTTGCAGTGTGTTTAGTTAGTAAAGAAAACACAGAAATATCAGTTTAATTTTCAACAGAAACCATTTCAAGTGGTCTGTAAGTAACTGAGAGTGTCTAAAAATTAATCTCTGTCAAACTGCAGCTGACATTTTCCAAATTCATCATAGAATGAGCTAATGTGTTTCATATCAGGTATCTGATTGAATCACTGGCAAGATAGTATCTTTAGGAGTTTTTTAGAAAACATTTTTATTCCCAGCTGCATCAGCTAATCACCCAGCAAAATTCACTACATGTGTATGCGACTGTGTCCGTTATCATTCAGGACTTGTTGGATTACTGGAAATCGCAGGCAGATAGTGAGAGTAAAGGTTCCAGTTGACGTCAAGCCTTTTAGGAATTACACACATTTCTCATAGTGTATACACAGTGTATACAAGTCGCCATGAAAAAAAACAACTTGGAATGTCAGCTCATGGGTCTGAGTTACAGGGTTGTTTTGCTTCAAAGGCGGGTCATGTTACTCAATCTTAGGAGTCGCTTCTACGTTAATGCTGTTGCAAACAGTGCTCCAGTTTCGTCTTACTTTTGGGTGGTCAGTCAGCCCACCAGCCAGTTTTTCCGCCCTTGCCAAGGTCAAATAGTTGGATTGAGGTCTGGTTTCTTACGCCATATCTCTGACACTGCCTTGTGATTTTGAGGGATTGTGTTATCTCAAGTACTTCGGAATCAGGTCTCCGTTACTGGGTCAGGGCGCACAGAAAGTCACAGGGGAGGATCCACTTTCTCTGTCCATATTTGTTAGTTAGTCAGTCTGCTGTCTACTAACCACCTTGTAAATTCTTTGGGTCAAAAAATGGCAGAAGACCACAGCCTCACCCAAAATTAACCGCAAAATATTGACTTTTGCATTTCCTTAAGTTGTAAAAAAACATGATTTTTCTCGCATGACAAATACTTCAAAAAGACAACAAATATTCATAATGTACTGCACATGTCTGTGAAAACAATAGGATATCTATGGCTTCCAGTCAGAATGAATGCAAGATGTAGTTTTATTCATTTTTATACAGTTCAAGGCAAGCGAGGAAAATTGACTTCCTGCGAAGACAGTAACTGTAATCTGACTACAATATTAGGAATGGAATTTCATTGTAAGCACACAGGGGCCAGGTTTTACACACTGTGCTGTTTTCTTGTGCTTTCTTTAAGTCATCCATAGGTCAAACGCACAATTTTGCACACAAGACACTAAAATAATATTAACGAGTAGGATTCCTTTCATCATGCTTTAGCCAACTACTGGTCACTCTAAAACGGATTAATTCTCATCTAACCCCAACTTTTTAGACGGCATCCAATAATAATCTAATCGTTGCAGTGACATGCGGTCATTTTTACGAAAAGGGAAGCAGAGACGATGACTGACTTCATGTCAGAACATGCTGTAAAGCTCTATGCTCCAGTGTAAGAGTCTTACCTGAGAGACAGTTCTCAACATAATAACGCTGATAACACAACAGTCATGTTACCAAGCCCGATACAATATCAATGAAAAATAAAGGTGGTGTATTAGTGAAACAGCTGGTCAACCATGGGATTAACGTGACAGTGCTGGTGAGGTTCTGCACAAGTTCAATTTGATAGTTTTATTAAACTGAGCACGACAGGCACTGATCTCCATCATGAAGGCTTTCTTTGCTAATGTGCTTCTCTACATTACACATTGGCTTCGGTGGTTAGTAAGAGAAAACTGATAAAATTATTAATCACATGGTGCTTTTTTACTTGCTGATGCTTACTTTTACTCCCGACAATGTGAAGAGTAACTGATCTCAGAACAGTGAAAGCAGAGCCAGCAGCAGTTTGTCTAGCATACTAGTCACCCCTTAGCTTTCCATGATATTACATAGGCTTATCTAAAATGCACATCCACAAACAACAAGAAAAAAGGTCTTGTAGTTTATGAGGCATTGTTAACGGGGCATGGATACTGATATTAAATAAACCAGTTATGCTATAAATTTCAATAGAGTCACAGAGAAGCAGAGTTAAGTGTGCTTAAGAGACAGTAACCACCTACAGCTACAAGATAGCAGTAATGTAAAGGATGGTGCAAAGATGCCAGTAGCATTGTGACAGTGTTGTATTTGAGGTAAAAGCAGAGAGACACTCTAACTTGGGTCCGGTTAAATTTATGTCCAATTTAGGGCTTTACTAGTCAAGTATTGCCTGCCCTGCTTGCCCTGATGGAATGCCGCTGAATAGTAGTAGTCTCAAAAAATCACCGTTACATAGTCATTCCACAAGATCCATCAAATTCAGTCATAGAAGTCGCACTTCTCAACAGACAACAAAGTGGTTTTCATATTCAAAATGTGTATCAGACACTCAGTGACACCCTTCCTTTGGAGGTCAACTGAAACTCAAAAAAATTGCTATAAAAATGTTTTTGTGTCTAAGTGTAGTATTATTTTCTATGCCAAAGACTGCAGCGATCCATTTCCTGTGGCTGCATTGCTTCACTAATGTTGTTGTGTGCTTTGTTTCCCAGAGCATAGTCTGCACAGGAATGATGACGTGGTACCCTGACCCTCAACACATTCATTGCATCCAGTCCTGTGAGGTAAGCTTAGAAGCAGCCAGGCAGTTCTGAATTAAACTTGGACATTTGAAGTAACTCTTTTCTTTTTCCTCCAATCTACTGTGCGTAATTCTATTACACACACTTGTCTTTGGTAAAGTATCAGTGAAATTCTATCTGAACATAGTGCGTCTCAAATGTGCTTTCACATGCTACGAAAGTGTAAATATCAGAAGGATCTCATTTGGTTTTGCCCATATCTCAGCACTCTGTTAGTGCTGAGATATGGGCTAATAAATCCTAAAAACAACTGCACATTTTTGGGCATAACCACATTAAATTTACTGTCTCAGACGGAGCTTTCCAGTAATACAAAACATGAAGCAAAACATGCCGTATCCCTGTTGTCATCACTACTCAAGATACTAGAGCCAGTGTGTGATGTGCTTCATTTTCATGATGACAAATCACAGGCAGAAACTGATGTTCTCACACTTTACAAGAATCCCTTTCAAATCTGGCCAAAGAAGCTTATTTTTCCAAGGGGTCCTGGCATTGCCAAATGGTGGATTGCCTGCCAAGCCTAATGGATTATCTGAAAAAGGAAAATAAATTAATCACTGGCTTATGCTAGATTTAGAGTCATTATTTAGGCAGACTCAAAGCTTAGTTTAAAAGCAGTCTACAACAAAGATTTTAAAACAAAGACAATTTTCCAGTAAATCTACGTATATTTGCAAAACATTAGTTAGAATTCTTTAATTGGGTACCTTTAATATTTCACTGTACATTATTTAGCGGGCTTTGTCATATGCTGGTGGCTAGGAATTCAATACAATAAAAAGGCTAAGCATCGTGCACAAATAGTTCAATTAAATTCAATTCAGTTTCATTTATACAGCGCCAAATCACAACAACAGTTGCCTCAGGGCGCTTTATATTGTAAGGTAGACCCTACAATAAAACATACAGAGAAAAACCCAACATTCATATGACCCCCTATGAGCAAGCACTTTGGCGACAGTGGGAAGGAAAAACTCCCTTTTAACAGGAAGAAACCTCCGGCAGAACCAGGCTCAGGGAGGGGCGGGGCCATCTGCTGCGACTGGTTGGGGTGAGAGAAGGAAGACAGGATAAAGACATGCTGTGAACGAGAGACAGAGGTTAATAACAAGGATTGTAATTGTGTCAAACTGAAACGGAATCAGCAACACAAATATAGTCCCCATGATGTTATGCCCTCGGTAAAAATACAGAGATTTACACGTCTCCAAACTACACCACTCAGAAACCATTTTAAATATTCCCTAAAGTAACATTCTTCTTCCTTTTGATTATTCCCGTTTTTTCATTTGGTTTTTAATATGTTAATTACGGAGCATTTTCTTTTACTTGTTGCATCTATTTTGTCTTTAATTTCAAGAGGCTGCTACTAATGCGACTGCTTTGACATTAATGTGACAAATCAATAAAACCGGAACTTTTCTGGATCTGTAAATGTCCAAGTCAACAAAAAGTAAAATTTACATGTGGTAGTTCATTTAAGCTACACTGTAAAAAAAACTGTAATATAAAAGTATTTTACTGTGTATTTTACAGTTTTGTACTGTTCTTCTAAAATATCATTAAATTTACATAAATAGACTGATTTTACATTTCAAATGTAAATTAAGGTAAAATCACTGTAAATGTAATAAAACATAATTTTCTTGTTTTTTAAATGTATCTGTCTGTACATATGCATATATAGATTGTGAAAATACATTCACAAATGTATCATAATTCCACAAATATTTGTCCATTATTTAAAAGATTGAACTGTTAAATTCAAATGTAATGCTATGGAAAAATGCCTTTTCCAAGCGCTTTTAGACATTAAATTAGGAACATTTTAACGTGATCAAACAATGAAATTACCTATAAACAAGGTCAATGAATGTGGCAATATGAATCATAATACATAAATATACAGTTAACAGTTGGTTTAAATAATAATGGATTGCATGCCCTGGGACAGACTGACAGAGGCGAGGCTGCCATATGACCCTCTGGTCATCACCAGTAGGCGGAGAGTCTTGACCACGGACACAATACCGAGAGTGTCCGAGCCGGGGTTCGAACCGGCAACCTTCTGATCACAAGGCGAACTGCCAACTCTTGAGCCACGATCGCCCTAAATTGCAATGATAATAATACTTATGTGATGTAACACAAGCTTATAGGACTCATGTTATATACTTTTCCATAGCATTACATTTGAATTCAACAGTTCAATCTTTCAAATAACGGACAGATATTTGTGAGATCATGATACATTTGTGAATGTATTTTAACAATCTAAATATGCATATGTACAGACAGATACATTTAATAATCGTGAAAATTATGTTTTATTACATTACAGTGATTTAACGTTAATTTACATTTGAAATGTGAAATCAGTCTATTTACGTAACTTTAATGATATTCTAGAAGAACAGAACAAAACTATAAAATGCAGTAAAATACTTTCATATTAGGATGTTTTCCTACAGTGCAGCCATACCTGCGAGCTTGTGGTTGTTAGTTCACATTCATTGGCCGATGCTTAGCGTCATGTGTCCCAACATCCAATGGCATGTCACATTGTTTTCATGGCCACACCCTAACCCCAGGTGCAGAGGCCTATTTCTGTTCAGGAATGTTGGGAATACTTTGAGATTTATATTAATTGCAATTCCTAGCTCTACATTTATTTTTTTTAAATATATAATTAGCACAGCATGGCCGTGCAATGTTTTATATGTTTTTTTTTTGTTTTTATTCCTATTAATTATATTTTCACATGTTACCTCTGAATTATTGAATCAGACCTAGATGACATGACATGTTCAGCACAATTATAATTCAAATACTCCTTTAATTATTGATTATTCTCATTAATTTTCGATCATTTTATATATTTTTCCATAGTATTACATTTTAATTTAACAGATTATTCTCTCACATAACAGAGAAATATTTGTGAAATGATGATACATTTCTGGATGTATTTTTACAATCAAAATATGCATGTGTACAAAAAAATATATTTAAAAAACAAGTAAATTGTGTTTTACTATATTTACAGTGATGTTATGTTATTTTACCTTTGACATGTAAAATCACCGTCTACTTATGTAAATTTCATGATATTCTAGAAAGACAGTACAAAGCTGTAAAATATACAGTAAGATACTTTGACATTACTATTTTTTGGAACAGTGTACCTTTCAAACTGGTTAGTATTTAGTAGTAGTTTATTTGTTCTGACATAATCAACACAGTTGATTAGGTGATGCCATGTGTCTAAGGCCACTGTAGCATAACTATAGAAAGACTTGTGACCTGTAGTTTGTATTCTAATTGAAAAGTGGTTTAATGTGCAATTTAGCATGCATTTCAGTTCACAAATACTGTAGCAATGACAGTAAATCACCTAAATTCATAAAACCAGAGAGTTTTTATTTGGCATTCGCCTTCTTGGTTCAGAAAAGGCTGGAACTACTGATGGAACACATAAACTGTTGATGTCTCATGGTATTAAAATATTCTTCCCACCTGCCAGCACTTCATTTTCCCCTTCCACCTTCCCGTGAATGTTGCTAGGCAAAACAGTTGCTTATAGCCCACTCCTCCCTGACAACACTGTAAATTATACCAGACCACATGTGCTGCATATGCTCTATGCTCTCATCCAGATGCCATTGCACACTCTTTGCACCTTGCCTCTGTTTCCACTCTTTCTTAAAACCAACATAGACATCCCGTGCAACTACCATACCAAAACTGTTATATGTAATGTTTTATCTACCTTTCAGTCCCATAAAAGGATTACATCACAGAAAAAGACATGTCTTCACCGAGATCATAAGAACAAAGACTGTAGTAAGAGTGTGCAGCCAGAGAAATGCATTGACTTATGCATGACTTCATATAAGGCATTTAGGCACGGAGGATAGAATCCATCTGCTGAAAACATTTGGTAGATGGTCACAGTGCTCCCCTTCATCTCATCATAAAATGCTGTACAGTATCTTTAAAATCAGTAGTAAGGTACAGCTAATGAAGGATTAAATGATTAAGCAAAACATGGATTAGGTATATCTGTGTTTTTGTCATTTAACAATAGTTCTGCATAAACAGACAGACCTCCTGTGAATGAGTGTTATGATCTGTGCAAGATGCAAGCTATACTATAAGTGTGACAGTGGAATATACAGGCTTCTTTACAGTTGCCAGGTAATAGCTAAACATGTGGTAATGATGTGATTATAAATGGACTGCATGTAAACTTATCTTTCAGAATAATCTACGTTCTGCTCAAAATACTTTTTTTAAATGAACATATCAAATACCTGTTGCACTACATAGAATTATCCATCCATCCATTGTCTGCCACTTACTCAGGTTTGGGTCATGGGGGCAGGAGTCTAAGCGGAGAAACTCAGACTTCCCTGATCCAGCTGGGCACCGAGTCCTTCCCAGGCCAGCTAATAGTATAATCTCGCCCGTGACTCCTGAGTCTGCCCTGGGTTCTCCTCCCGTTAGGACATGCCCGAAATACGTCCCCTAGGCGATGTCTAGAAGGCAATCTAATCAGATGTTTGAACTGGTTCCTGTCAATGTGGAGGAGCAGCAGCATCCAAAATGACCAAGCTCCTCATCCTGTCTCTAAAAGACAGCTCACGAAGCTAATTTCATTCTTTGGCCACTACCCAGAGCTTGTGACCATAGGTGAGTGTAGGGACATAGATTGACCAATAAATCAATAACTTTGCTTTTACGCTCTTTTTTTAAAGCAAAGCTGTATAAAAGAATTTTACAATCTTAACATCAGAAAAACAGCCACCTCCCAAATATACATACCTTTAAAACAAAGACCAAAGAAGCATCAAACAAAGAGTAAAACTCCCTGAACTGTCCTACCTGGCAGAAGAAATCTTTTCTTCTCTGTTAGTGAGTCATATGGAGAAGAGAAAGGGGGAAACAGTTTTCAGAAGGATGTGCAGTGACTGGGGTCAGGCCATGTAAAGAATGATATAAATTCCTGGTAGGAAATTTAAAAAAAACAATCATATAATATACTGCTGCTTGACAGCAGAGGGTTTTCTAGAATTCATACCTGTGTTATATAAACTTGGGTGAAGAGCTTGTCAGGTGTGGATGACTACTCAGAATATTCGTGTAAGTGAGGTTTGGGATTGGCTGCTTCTGCTTTTTATGCCTGTTTCTTTTACACTGATTGGAGTGGAGTTAAAGATAATACACAAACCAGCTGACCTTTTAATTACCCGTACGGGACTGAAGGGGACAGCCAGTTCTTGCTGTTTTAATATTATTCCTGGGTCTGTGTGTTTCTTGTGATCACAAGATATTTTCTGCCTGGAAGGGAATGTAAATACTAATTAACCTCAGCATGAGCCCTGGCCTCCAAATTAACCTCATCTGGGCAAAGTGTGGGGTCTGCTTATTTAAACAGTTTTCAGCAAGGAAGGACAAGAAGCATGGGAACGCTGACAAAATCCAGAATAAAGGTCAGAGCTGGAAATTTCAAATTAAACTTGCCATTAGGCTAAGCAACTTTTTGTCATGAAGGTTATTCAGAGATTTACATACAAGCTGTGATTGTAGTGAAACATCTGGTGCAAATACTGGTAAAGTATTTACTTAGAGACAGAACAATTAAATAGATTTATTTTTGTCCGTGGCCATTTAGTCAGAAAAGGCAAGGGGATTTGTCAAGTAGGGAGTTCTTTGAAGTGAAGAGAAATATCCAGAAATCTTCTCAGCAGCTGCTCTCTCCCCCTGCGCAGGTTAGGTAAAAGTCTACTGTTAGTCTTTGAAATATCTCCATCAGCTCATCAGAGGAAACCAAAACTATCTTTGGCACTCAGCACTTATTTTCATATTGTTGGCACGTCAGGCCCTTCAAGCCCTTAAGGTTCAGTGGAAAACATTAAAAAGACTTTCATCATCGCGTTTAAGATTCTGTGTAACTTTCATTCCAGAAAATTGCGTGCCACTCCAAAGTTTCTCCAGCAGGACTCCCACACTGGCCAAGGCATTGCAAAAAACTGTTTACACTAAAGGTATTCTAAGTAACTTAAAGCATATCAGTCATCAAATTATGTCCATCTACTTTATTTATCCTAGGTCATCAATGTCAAACCAAACCTAGATTGCTAAATTGCTTTGAAGAATCTTTGTAGTCATCATTTTTACTTCATCACAGTGATTCAGCAGGACTGTAAACTGGATATAACACTTTACTCATCTCTGCCGCATTCACACCTTATGTACTCTAAGGCTATATTACTGTGTTTATCATGTTGGTATATATCCCTATTTACTGTAGTGTAACTTTAGGACCGCATCAAAATCACTTAAAGCTTTCCCTTCCATATAGTTACAATTATTTAATTGCTACGACTTGCCAGTGCAAGGTTTGCTGTTTAGCAAAATAACAATTAATGCAAGGTGAGTTTATATTAGAGATGGCACGATACCACTTTTTTTATGTCCGATACCGATACCGATATCATAAATTTGGATATCTGCCGATACCGATATGAATCCGATATAGTGTTTTTTAATCAACAAAACTGTTTTTTAAATATCTTGCTGCATTTTGCAAGTCTGCAAGTTCATACTCAAGTTTAAAACAACAACTACACTAAAGCTATTCTGTTATACCTGTATACAAAAAAAATATTTCATAGTTCAGCAATACTGATCAATCTAATAAACTTAAACCTACACCATCCTCCCTATTCTGGTATTTTAAAGAGTACTTAGCGTAAATATTAAGCAACCTAACTAATAGGGTTCCAACTCCCAGTAACAACAAAAATAAATAAATAAAAAATAGGGAACCACCCCTCACGCTCCACCTCATGATGCTTAATCGACGTAATCAACCTTAATTTGATGCAGTGTGAAAAAAAATGCACAGAAATCAATTATTTTTCAAGAAATATTAAATAGATTCAACATCTTTCTTCAACAAAATTGCAGACTGCACAGATGGTACCTTCCCAAAGTAAAAAGTACTATAGCTTACTAGGGTATATATATTAGACTTAATAGTCACTATGTACAGTAATTGACTTCTATTCATTTTACATCAAATTAAAACTTTGGGTGTCAGATAATTATTTATTAAAAGCTAGACATTTTAAATGAGAATAAGAAAGAAAAGTATGTCTTTGTGCCCCCTTTTCCCAGTTAATGCCCTATCGGCCCCCCTGGCTAAACTTTGCTAGATCCGCCCCTGCACAGTTACCAGCGTCAGCTACGTAGAAAAAGATCCTTGAGTAGAAAGTAATATTAAATAAATTCTAACAACAGCTTATCAAGCTTAAACGTTCTGCTGTTGTTCAGCCGCTGGTTTCCTCTTTCTGGTGCAAAGTGGGCCAAAAACAAACAAGAGAGACGGACTAGCGACAGAAAAGCCGATCAGCTGATCATTTAAGCAGTTTCACGATTGAAGTAGCAGCAGGAGAGGCAGTCGCTTGTTAAGCTTAACGCAGGAATGCTTTACAAACATTCAGAGATGGACTTACACACTTGCTTTACTTCTCTCGGGATAACTTTGTCGGAGATGAAATGCCGGGTTGCTAGCGAAGCTCCACATGCTATCCAGACCACCGACAGGTCCTGCATGCCACAGCCGCTCTATCACGTGATGCATACTGCTCCGACGTGCTAACGTTCTGAGGTGAGTTACGGCGTGTTGCAAGTTTTGTGAGGTGCTTTCGTGATATTTAATGGATCGGATTACATTTTTTATTTTTCTCCGATATCCGATCCAGTAATTTAGGTCAGTATCGGACCGATACCGATACGTAATATCGGATCGGTCCATCTCTAGTTTATATAAGAGTTTATTTGTAGTAATCAATGCAAAAATGGTCATCTTGAGAAATTATGCCAATGGACCAAGGTAGCGCCAGGGTTTCTACAAAGATATGCAAAAGGTTGCACTCTAATGAAACAGAAACCACATCTAACAACAAGGGCTTGAAGTCACCATCCATGGAAAACAGAAATGGGAGCCTGGAGATAACTGAAGATGACTGCACTCATATTTGGGAAGGCCAGGCTAACGCCCAAATGATGTTATTGCGTTCTGCCTGAAGAACAAACTTATTTTTGAAGTCTGCAACTTTAAAAGGAAGGCTTTTCAGGCATCGGATAAATGTTGAAGCCAGAGTGGTAGATCAAGGGCAGACTGATTTAATACAATATTAATATGCTATTCAATAATTTTCACAGGACAAAGAGGTGACAGAAGATCACAGAGGGCACCGCTTTTTTTGTCACTTTATAAAATCTCTGACAAACTCACAGCTTAGCATGCCTTACTATAGTGGTTTTACAGTTATTGTGCACTGTAAACACTCCTAGGAGTGAGACAAAATTTCAACACAACCGTTTTCCCGTCTGTGTGAAACAGCCTGTGACATCTCATTAGTTTGTTTTATTGTATTGTAAGAGGCAAAGACATTTACCAACCAGCTTGTAGCATTGCAGCATTTGATTATGCCGTGTGAGATTTCTTTTGCTTTACAGTGCCCTCTAACATGCATCCATACCCTTTCCATATGCTTTCGCAAAATCCAATTTTCTTGTTCCCTTTGGTTCAGATCTCTTTTTAGCATCTTCAGCTCCGCCCCCTGTCCAGGTTATGCTTTTAGAAAAGGTTGCTTTGCTGTACTCTCTACAGCTCCCATTTCTTGAGCCAGTGGGTTGTACTTCTAGTTAGTGGTTTGGTTTATGTGTTATTGTATCCTTGCTGTTCTAAAGAGCTTGGAAAGAAAAGCATCTGGACTTCTTTAAGATGCTTGAAGACGTTTCACCTCTCATCTGAGAAGCTTCTTCAGTTCTAAGGTCAAATGGTGGAGAAGCCTACATTTAAGTCCTGGGGGAGTGTCCCCCAAAAGTCAATGTGTGAAAACGGGTGTAGGTCACAATTAGCCCAGGTTTTTGGGTGAACCCGCTGTGAAACCTAGCCCCACCCTATCATGTGATTTCCTGAGGTCAGATGGCCCAGGGTGTGAGTGGGTGTTACGGTGTCAGGGACATAGATGCTTCTTTCTCTCTTCTTTCAAACCATCTGTCCTCTCTGTCCAAAATGTGAACATCCTCAAAGAGTGTCCTTTATCCTTAAGATGCAGATGGACTGCTGAGTCTTGTCCTGTGGAGGTGGCTCTTCTATGTTGTGCCATGCGCTTGTGAAGTGGCTGTTTGGTCTCTCCAATGTAGAGGTCTGGGCATTCCTCGCTGCACTGTACAGCATACACCACATTGTTAAGTTTGTGTTTTGGAGTTTTGTCTTTCGGGTGAACCAGTTTCTGTCTGAGCGTGTTGCTGGGTCTGAAATACACTGGGATGTCATGCTTGGAGAAAACTCTCCTGAGTTTTTCTGATACACCGGCTACATAGGGGATGACAATGTTGTTGCGTCTGTCCTTCTTATCCTCCCTCGCTGGTGTCTGGTCTTCTTTTCTGTGCATCTTTGCTGACTTGATGAAAGCCCAATTAGGATATCCACATGTTTTAAGAGCCTCCTTTGCATGTGTGTGTTCCCTCTTTTTCCCTTCATTCAGGCTTAGAGGGAACATTTTCTACCCGGTGTTGTAAGGTCTTGATTACTCCAAGTTTGTGTTCCAGAGGGTGGTGGGAGTCAAAGAGGAGGTAGAAAGACAAACTCAGCCAAGGAAATCACATGATAGGGTGGGGCTAGGTTTTACAGCGGGTTTACCCGAAACCTTGGCCGATTGTGACCTACGTCCGTTTTCGCATCTTGACTCGTGTGATTAGGCAGAGGATCAACAGGGGGTTCATGACCCTTTTGAGGGATACTCCCTAGGACTTAAATCTGGGACTCCCCACCATTTGACCTCAGAACTGAAGAAGCTTCTCGGATGAGAGGTGAAACATCTTCAAGCAACCTAAAGATATCCAGACGTTTTTCTTTCCAAGCTCTTTAGACTACGATGACCTGGATGACTGAGAACCTTCACAGACATATCCTTGCTGTTAATCAGAGACTTTGTTGTATACGCTCTCATAATTCCCACCATTCCCAACTGTTAGAATGGACTGAGGTTCTGTTTGACAGAAACTCTGGGTTATTTTTAGTGGAATTGAGTGCCTACAAAGTATTGAGACGGTAAAAGAGCAATTCATCATTATATATATGGTTGTAACAAAGTCTCATGGCACGCCTGAACCTTAATTGTTGGACGCCACCACCAACACTATGTTCAGTCTAATTTTGATTTTCTGTTATTCAGATATGTAGGCAGACCATTCTAACCTGCGTCCAGCTGACTGCTTACTCAAGGCCCAGCTAAAAGTCACCTACCTAAGCTAGCTAATAATGTTTGCACATGGCATATTCCATAGCAGCAAAGCCAAGAAGTCATGCATCTGTTAAATCAACAGAACTTTAGCTGTTGTATTCAGTAACCACAGATGTAATCATCTTTGACGTAAGAAGCCATCTTTAACTGTGATTGAGATTTCTTTATGTTTTGTGTGACTGTGGTTTATTTAACCTACCTTGGGAAGTGCTTTGCTGGTACAGTCACATGCCCACTTGTCCACTGAGCTGAACACCCAGACCTATCTCGGTCAGTAGACAGCAATCATCCTCTTTCATTAGTTACCCGGTTTCGTGAGCTTTGCCAGAGCTGCCAGTGACCACAAGATGGATTTCCTGGTATGCCTGAATATACAAGTTGAATTGGCCTCTGATTATTCAGCACAAGTGTTTATTTTGATTCCTTGATATTTTGTTTCATGGAAATATGTCCCAAACAACTTAATTGTGTGGCAGTGTGTGCCACTAAGTAAAATTCTGTTTTCTGGGAAGATGCTGAGTCATTTTTTTTGGCATTCCCGGTGTTTCATGTTGTGCAAGGTAAAATTCATATTTGGGGAAGGATTATTTCTCCAACCATAACAGTGTTTCTTGTTTGTAACTTGTGTCTAGCCTTTTGGAGGGGACGGCTGGTGTGACACCATAAACAACAGGGCCTACTGCCAGTATGATGGAGGAGACTGCTGCCCATCTACACTCTCCACCAGGAAGGTACACAAACACACTTTTCCAGAGCCACACAAGGAGACACACATCAATTTCAGTTGCTTTGATACAATCAGGTTTAATTTGTTTATGCTATTTATTATTGTTATCATTATTATTATTATTTGTTGGGTCATTTTTAATAAACAGAACCTTCAATCTACTGTAAAAAAAGTGTTATTTGGCTTCCTCATTTTCAATGAAGATGGAGCTTAGAAGCTGAAGGCAGATTCTTCCTGTTTGCAGTAGTAGAAATCTGTGTCTTTTGGCACGAGCACTGTGCAGGAGACTTCTGCTAAGCAAACAAGCACAGATCCCTGCTACTTTCCCCTTGCTCCTGTTAACGACTGCGCCTATTTAGTCTCCCTCATCTGTATTTTAAACAACGGAGGAGACTAGCGGCACAAGCTTTTCCAGTCAAATTGTAAATAAGCAGGTTTTCATCACGCTGCTACGCTGTTTTCACACCTTCGACATGAAGCGATGGACGTCGGCACAGACTTGGGCATGAAGCGCAAATTTCACCGTATTATTTAAGCTGTGTTCCAAAATAAGCTCTGAATGTAAACGTCTCTGGTTTCAATTTTAATGTGTGATGCAGGCGTGTAACATAGATGGCATTTTAAAATGGAATTTTCTGTTGGGCTTGCAAAGGATCCCCTGCACGTCCCTCTATTTGAGGAACACGCTGGCCGTCTTTGTTTATTCATCCTAACATACTTGCCCTGGTGACAGCTCCCTCATGCTCGTTACGAGATGCAAACGTATCGCGTTACACTAATTGCGCTAAATGATTGCTGTATATATTAAGTGGCTAAGAGGAATGGTATGAATAATAATGAGTTAGCCCAGGTCAGCCTGTGGTGGAAACCAGGCCACATAAACACATCTTTTTCCCCTTATTTTTCTGTGCTTTCATGAGAACTTCTCTCCCCTGTTGACATTTAGGAAGTCACTTACTCCCCAGCTCTCCCACCACCGTCAAATATACTCTGTTTGGCTACTGTAAAGCCACATATTCCTGAGACTCTTTGAGGGGGCCCTGCCTGTTAATTCATATGGCCTACAGTTGGCTGAACCTCCGCTGTCTCCTTTATGTCCGCAGCACGCCATGACTCACTGGCAGCTCCTTCTTAAATGGAGGAGTTCAGCGAGTCTGCAGCTGCCGTCATAATAAATGAGCTGCCAGACTGCCACTAACTGCTCTTTTACAGGGAAAGGGAGAGGTGGAGGGTATAAGTGTGGGAGCAGCGAGGTGTCTGACGGTCTGCGGTTTCCTCGGCCACTGTAAAACAGCAACTCAGCAAGCGGGGGTCGTTTCAAGGAAGTGAACTAAACAGCCATGAGAGTGTGCATCCTGACTGCCGCGGCTCCAGCAGGGTGATGGAGCAAGAGGGGGGGTAATGAAGGCTCAGCCTTTTTCCAGAACTCTCTGTTTCTATGGGGCTCGATGTATGCAGGTGTAGGCAATTACAGGTTTTTAACACAGCGTGACCCACATTGCTTATTTTCACTGCCGCCACACACAAAAAGCCTGGACGTTCATGACATTTCAGTATTATTAATCATTCAACATAAACAGATAATGTTGATAATGTTTAGATTGTTCTGCAGCTGTGGCCACTGTGCATATCTGAAATACTTGATATACTTTGAGTCAATAGTCATATGTGATGTTGTTTGGTTTTATCCCGTGGGGCCTAGGGCTGTTCGATATAACGATATCTATCGGATATAAAAACATCTGTCGTTTCATTTTACGCTATCGTTTATTTCGTGGTGTCGCAAAATAAACTGTTTACGGCAATATTGTTTCATCGTTCTGATGGTCACTGTAGTGGCTATATTCATTTCCTAAAGTTCTCTCTTTCTCTTATATTTATCTTATACTTCTCTTATACTATATCTTATATAGTATATAACCACACTAAGGACGACAAGCCTTTGTTTTTATGCGTTGTCGTTAGCAACAACGACGGTAAAACCACGGCGTGTCCGCTTGTTCCACATAAACCTTTCACAATAAAGCTCAAGATCCTGTTGAGACTTTTCAAAATAAACTGAATCAGGTGAAAGATGCAGAATGTTTACGGATGAGAAGTAAAAACGAGCCGCCAGGTGCTAAAAAATAAACCTTAGACTCAAACTTTAGAACAGGCTTTTCCCCGCAGCACGCCGTGTAATAAATACTCACAAAGAAAACGGCGGCTGTTACAACTTATGTCTAAAAATGTATCGTTTCATGCATCGGTTACATGACGCACAGCTGGAAACACTTCAGGTCGAGCTGCTCGAGATTCACAGCATTTACAGAAAATGTTACATTTTTGTGATTTATATCGTTATCGGGACGATAGATGTCTTAATATCGGGACATGAGATTTTGGTCATAACGCACAGCCCTAGTGGGGCCAGCTGACTCCTTTTCAAGGAGCTGGAATACTCGAGATTTGAATCAGGTAAGACTGAATGATTGGGCAAAAGGGAAAAGTTACGATGTGAGCTGCCACATCATCTGTCGAAACACTCACGCTTCCGTTAATTTAACAGGAGTGTCTGTTTTTGTCCAACAAGTGGCCAAACCAGAAAGGGCTGTGGGGCTGCTACACGAAACGTTTTCGTCACGCGGGTTTTGTTCGCGAATAGGTTTCGGCAAACAGCAGGAGGCATCTCTCAAACACAGACTTGGCTTTTGTTTGTGTGGATGAAGTAAAAAACAACAACAGGCTCGTTCTCTCCATCCAGAGCTTGTTAGGCTTTCTTTCTGTCAAGATGAAGCTGTTAGGGAAACATTTAATGGTCGTGCCAGCCCGGCTTAAATGCGAGTGCTGGCATTTGAAGTGAAGCTTGCTCTTGTGCAGCGCTTTGAGAGCCCTCAGCGAAAGTATCACCCTGCCGTCAGGGTCCAGAAATAGGTGCAGTCAGCAGTGAAGGCTGACAAACTGCTACCTACAACTCTCCTTCTTACCTGTGCTCATTTTCTCCCTCTGTCTTCTACACTTTTCTCTCCCCTGCCTTCTTTCGCTCCGTCTTCCTCTCACTCCTCTCTGAGAGCGAATGTTTACATTTCTTGCAACAGACTGCTTCACGGGGCACCAGAGTTTATTTTGCAACCTGTGGTGATGGCTCGCTTCCTAGACAAGAGCTGGCAGCCTCTCGTTGTTGATTCTTAACATGTGTTCATCCGTTCACCTCCATGGCGGTGCGTTCTGCCCTCCTTTCCCATCCCCCCCGACCCTCAAGGTTTTTCTTGCCGTTCAAAGGCCACGTTGAACCATTTGACATGCGCTTTATCGGCCTCAGGGGGGCTGTTGGAGCGCTCTTCGAAACTGTGAAGAAATGCAGCAAGTACTAAGGGGTGCTTAGCTTTCAGCACAAACACAATGCTGCTAGGTCAGTTCAAGCTAATTTATACTTTATTGTCTGTTTTTGCCATTCACAGTTGTGCTCTTTGCTACAGTTGAAATGTAACAACCCTACCGAGAGGCCTTCTCAATAACTCTGCTTTCACTCAAAGTTCTGATGTAACAGTTCTTCCTATCCCACTGCTTTTTCAGAATTCGTTTCTATGCTTTTTGTTTCACTTACAGTGGAATAGGTTTAGATTGAATTAAAGCTAAGCAAGGACCGGGCTTTGATGAGAAAACCAAACTCACCGGATGTTTGCTTTCTTGATTTAGTCATCTTTTAAGAACTGGAATGCGCACAACACAAACTGAGAAGTCACATGTCGTGTGTTTCAGCCACAGACTGAAAGATATATAGCAGTTTTGGGAAGCCACACACTGAATGCTGTGTTTATTTACTGACAGGTCATTCAATTTGGAGCTGACTGCACTCAGGATGAATGCACTTGCCGGGATCCGGATGCAGAAGAGAACAAGAGCAAAGCCAAGCACTTGGAGGGAGGAGGGACACAATAAGATGGAGGGATGATATAAGTTGAACTTTAGTTAAATGGAGTCAAACCACAGAATATCCACCACAACAAACACAGAATATCCCATTTTTAAGATTTTATAACGCAGCGATTGTGATTGAAGTTGGACGTTGTACAATAAAAGGACATTTTACTGTTAAAGCTGCATTAAATATGAGTCATGGTGGTTTGAAACTCGAATTCCTGTGTCCAGTCCAGCAAAACAACCTCCACACATGAATATGTTTTCTCTCCCTGTTAAGAAGTTAAAGGTTATCTTCACTATTGGATTTGTGAAGATAATTCTGTTTTCAACATTAGAGCCTGGCTGAACAGTTTATCGTCCCCTCTGAAATTCAAACCATGATAATTGGATCAAATCACTTTTGTAAATGGACTCGAGTACTGTTCTGGAAATGATTAGTCTCGGGGAAGTGAACAACTAAAACAACTGGATGTGCCTGAAACTGTCCAGTACAGGCACAGTCCTCACAGGAAGAGCTACCGAGGGAAAAACACAATTACAGTGACTGTATTTAAAAAATGCCGAGGCAAAGTCTCCTGTTTCCTCATGGAATCCGCCCAAATGCTGTCATTGTACCTGAACGGGCTTCGGATCCTTGTAGTCGTTAGGAATTTAAGTGGATACATGTATGTAAAGACTAACATATATAGACTAATATATTTGGATCACCTAACACATGTATTAGATCACCTATTAGCCACACAGGTCAGTAATATTTCTACTACAAACGTGTATCAGTAGGTTACAATGTGTGCATAGGGCTTCCCAAAAAAAGAAGAACCCCAAAAGAGAATGTTTACTTATATAAATACAACATCAGCAGCATCAAATATTACTGGCTCAAGGGCTCACTGAAACATATCGGCACATGAAGATGAATACTGAAAAGCAAAAAGAGGGAGACTTCTTTGGGAAACCTGGTCACATCATCCACTCAGCACAGACATCTGCTTGCATGTGTTTACGTCAGACAGCTTTTGGTGTCCATTATCTAGAAATAATAAACTACCCCAGTACTATATTGGATCTATAGTAAGTATAATCATGTTTGTTTGTCATATTTTACAAAACTGTACTTTATATTCTATGAAATAAATAGCAACTTTATATTGACCCTTACAACTGTGGACTTGTATTCTGTCAATTACATGTTGTATTGATGAGATGCTCTGACCACAAATAGAAACCTTTAGTGCTATTCAGCTAAGCTAACAAACATAACATAGTACATGAAAATTTAAATCTACAGTTCTACTACTTAAGGTTGGCTCCCCACCCAACTTTACACCACTGGGAAGCATATTTACAGCCTGGTTCAACAGCAGTGTTGGGCTCTATGGATAATTTCATACTTCGTAACAGCATAAAGAGATTTTTTTATAACTCATCCTAATTGATTGACAAACAACACAGGCAGCTTCACTTTCACTAATCCAAGTATTCAACTGGACACCTTCATTGTGTTTATGCTATTGTAGCATTTATATTTCTTGTTGTATGGTTCTGCCTGTGTAAGAGGCATGTTTTCGGTTTGGTGAGTGGAATTCCAGGATTTTATTAGTCTGTTGATAATTAGCTAGTTCTCTCTGCAATGCACATGTACAGTGCGGTAATGCTGCTAGATAGCCTAGCTTGCTAGCTTTAGCTGATAAATTGCCATTTCACCCTCTTGTCCAAATGTGGCTCCAAAAACTCTGAATAGTTAAGTAGCTCCAACAGTTTATATAATAGTTTGTGAGCACTTGCTGAGAACAACTTGCAAGTAATTATATGAATTTCAATCAGTGTGCACATGCAAAATCTCTTTAGTAATATCTACACAGCCACTTTTTGTAGTATATTCTTTTATTGTTCTCAGAAGTAGCAAAGATCAAAGTGAAAAAGTCGACTTTATGATGCCACATACAATATAGCATGCAGATAGTAGATGGTTGTTTCATGTTTCTGAAATGCTCAAATGGGTCCCCATATCTTTTTTTTATTTTGTTGGTTATTTCGTTTTCAGTTTAGCTCAGCGCAAAAGTTCAGCTGAATTCCAGGTATCATCTACAGATCACAGAAGATTAAGAACCGTATGCTCGTCGTTTTACAACAGGCATCAGTGTGTTAATGTGCAGAGACTGAGATACACAGCAGATATTACAGTACATCATTGGATCTAGTAAAGCACATGTAAATGTAAAATACCAATTGGTGTACATTTATATACAGAAGTCAAACACCGTACTGTGCTCTAACGTGAAGCATTTCTGAAATAATTTGCTGCCTATACAAAAATCTACAAGCGCTCATTTTAGTATTCACATACGAGAACTGTTAAAAATCACCTGCTCGTTTATATCTTTTTTCTTTGACATCAACCTTTGACTTGGCCACTACAGTTAAAGTAACAGTAACACCTAAAAATAACTAATTAATAAATGGCAAATTAATAGAGGATAAAACTGTAGCTAGTAGCTTTTTCCTGTTAACAGACAATGTCATGATATCAAATCAAAACTAGAGTGCATTCTGACAAAACGTGTGTCATCTTATTATATCTGATCTGTGTTAAATCTAATATATATGATCTGTTACAACATTAGTAAGTTATTAGATATTTCACTAGAACTGACACTTAATGGTACCTTTTGATAACAAAATTCTAAAAAAAAAAATGATGTTGGCTGATACTAAAAATGACTATCAGATGAAGTCATTCACAGCAGTACTGATACTAACAGAGCAGTTAGGACAGAACTTCATACAGCGTTGCTTTTAAAGATTTCGTCAATAAAACTGTTGTTTTGAAACATTAAATTATTAATGAATTATCATAAATGTTCAATCTGGACCACCTGTTAATGTTAGCTGGTTAACTTTTATCAATGACTAATATTAGCCGTCTGGGTTATCATTAAAGTAGTGAGTAATAATAAAACATTAATGTGAGAGTTGGCATTTGTAACTTGTAACTAGACGCTATTCATTCACCCTCACAATTAGGTGATTAGCTACAAATATGGAAAGTCACCAGAAGCACAAAATCAGCACAGAATAAGTATTTAAGTATTCGTTTTGCCCGTTAACAGTAAAAGAACTATTTGCTAAAGTTTAATAAACTATTAATTTATAACTTACTAGCAGCAGTTAATACAATACAAACCAAAATACCATATTATAATAACATGAGTCAATTCAAATAAAATAAGAATAAGCTGGCAAGAAACACACCAGATTAGCGCACGTAAAATTAAGATGATTAAACTGCTGTTAAACTACAGCTTAAGTACAGAATGATCATTTTGAAAGTATTCACTGGATTAAATCACATTCAAACTTGAAAACAATGAAGAAGGATAGTTTTGACAGTTTTTATTGGATTTGTACAGATTTTAAATCATGTGTTTTTGATGCTTGTTACACCTTCTGTACTACAGCTTAAATGCAAATAACACTACATTGAGCAGGTTATATCACTAAAACTTTGAATGTTATGTACAGGGCTTTCTCTTGAATGTCTATACTACTAAAATAATTCCGACTATTATCTACACAATTAACCTTTCTAAGTTTTGCTTTTCTAGTAAATCTCTATTTGCCTACATGCAATCTTTCCTTTGTTATAGAAACAGAACTTTATAAGGTACTGCCTTTTCCCAGTATCATGTACGACACATCCTGAAGTATATTGCATGTCTTGAACTCTTCGGCATGTTGGAAAGATGAGAAAACAGACAAAAGGTCTGTAACTACATACTGTGAAGCTGACTTCATCCAAAATACATACATGGAGGAGTAGCAGCTAAAAGAAGAATGCCCCCGATGAATAAGGAACTACACGCGGCTAAGCAGCCAATACCAGAACTATTCACGTCATCAGATACTTGATGTCTAGCACAACTGTTCACCTGCTGCAGGTGCTGCATTCATTCATAATACATTTGGATGAAAACCACTAAAAACTGAAGCAGAAAAATATTCATTTATAACCGTTGCTGGAATGTGCCAGTGAAGGTGAGGCTACAGTGAACTGGACAGACTCTTTTAAGCCAACTTTATATGTAAACTTCATATGAAGTTGACTCCAGATCACAAATCAGGTCCAAGAATCAAGTAATTGCATCTAGGCTTCCTGTAGCCACCGATGGTTGGCGGACAACTTTCCTGTGTTTTCCCAAAACATTTAAAGATTTGGGTACTTTTGGATTTAAGTAGGCACAAAGCAGCTGTTTAAATCTGAAAATGTCCAATCAGAATGAAACCACTTTTTTTCTTTCTAGGTGACTCTGTGGATCAAATTAATGCTTTAAAGAGAAAAAAATCACTTTCCTTCTGTTTCACAGATTTGAAATGATCAAAAAACAAATCGTCTTTCATAATTCCATATCTATGAGCCATGATCAAACAAAACACAAGTAAGTATCATTTACACCATCGCCTGACATCCTACACTCAAATGATTCAATCTGGATAACTGTGGGGTTAGTTGGATTTGAGAGCTGGAGTTGTGTGGATTTTGATGCCCACTAAGTTAAACACACCGGCCTTGATTTGAATATAAAGCTTGTGTTGATGCTAAATTATTCGCTTCACCTAAAATGATGCTTCAGGCCATAAGATCACAATGTATAGTAAAGAAAATACTTATTACAACATAGTCTTATATGCAGTGAAGAATGACCAGTGAGAACTGATCAACTTCAAGAAGAAAGATGCTTCTGGTGAAAGCATCAACGACTGCATTATGTTCACTAACTTAAAGTCTTTCAGGTCTAACAAAGGACAGCAAAGAGACGTGGATTCATTTAGGACCTTTTTCTTAGCTGATTTTTAGAGCTGACTTTAGAGACCACTGGATACCGTAATACATGAAATATGTTTAGTTCAGGAGCCATTTAAGTTAAAAAAGTTAATGGCTTTTTCAAATAATGTGGAGCATTTGAGACAACAAATACAAATACTGCAATTTGCAATAGTAAACTGTTGTTGTCTAAATCAAATCTGAAACCTTCAGAGCTCCCTGGGCTCGCCGTAGTCGTTATACATGACAGTGAGCGTCTGCTCATCACATGCCTTTTGTACATCCTGGCCCATGTCTGACCAGTTAAGCCCAAAGACTTTGGTGTCTGTGTAACGACAGGACAGGAACTTGAGGGACATCCTGCGAAGACCGATCTTTGGCTCTTGAAGGAGACCCTTACACCATGGGGAGAGCTCATCAAGCTGCGAGAGGATGAGGCCAGCCTTCCTGTTGGGACAAAGACGATAAAGGATTAAAGTGTGGTTGTGGATGATTTTAAGACATGGACACAAAAAGTATATACTTGACATATGTCAGTAGCCTGCATGTGACGGATGCATCACTAAAAACATGGAGCCACAAGACTGCAATCCAGTTAGTCGGTTTTTTTCATTTTCCACCTCAAAAAAACAAAAATCAGCAAAATTATAAATGAACCAAGTATTGTTGAACTTACGGAGCTTCTTACTGGCATATTTAGAACGACAAACAGATGAATGATGATTCCTAAACTGATGGTCAGATCAGAAAATCAGAAATGTTAGCTGATTTAGGAAGTTTTATGAGGGCTTGTAGCACTAAGTGGTGGTAGCATGCTAGCCTTTAAAATGCTAAAAGCTTTACTCCAAAATGGTAGGGCTGGAAAGAAAATCAGATAAAATACACTGTATATGAATATTTATTTTACAATAATAATAATAATACATTTTATTTATAGGCGCCTTTAATACCCTCAAGGTCACCTTACGATAAAACAAGAACAATAGCAGCAATAAAATCTAATAAACATGGCAAAATAAAATTTAGACATAAAGTAAAAAACAAACAAACAAACAAAACAAAACCACACAAGCATAAAAGTATAAAAGCTGAGGCAGGTAAAAATGGACTAATACAGACAGATCAGCTGTATGCAATTCTGAATAGATGGGTTTTGAGACGTGATTTAAAAGTGGTGAGAGAGTTTGTGGTCCAGAGATCTGGTGGAAGTGCATCCAAAGTCTCGGGGCGGAGCTACTAAAGGCTCTGAGTCCCGTGGTAGTCAGGCGAGCAGGTGGAACAGACAAGAGGGAAGCTGAAGAAGAGCGGAGTGTACGATGGGGTGAGTATGTATGGAGAAGATCAGGTAAATATGGAGGAGCGAGGTTATGAAGCGCTTTGAAAGTGAGAAGCAGGATCTTGAAATTGACACGGAGGTGAACTGGAAGCTGTTTAAGAACAGGTGTTATATGTTCAGTGGATCCAGTTCTGGAAATAATACGAGCAGCTGTATTTTCAACTAAATGAAAGTTTAGACTTTATTTGAGATATTTGTATTTGTCAACTGGTAATGAACTGTGTAGGAATGCAGTCAGTCAGTCACATTAAAAATAAATAAGCATACACTACTCTCACTCAGTGATGTTTGAAGACATCTCCAAGTCTACAAAGGACATGGCCTGTATTTATATAGCGCTTTTCTAGTCCCTAAGGACCCCAAAGCGCTTTACATATCCAGTCATCCACCCATTCACACACACATTCACACACTGGTGATGGCAGCTACATTGTAGCCACAGCCACCCTGGGGCGCACTGACAGAGGCGAGGCTGCCGGACACTGGCGCCACCGGGCCCTCTGACCACCACCAGTAGGCAACAGGTGAAGTGTCTTGCCCAAGGACACAACGACCGAGACTGTCCAAGCTGGGGCTCGAACCGGCAACCTTCCGATTACAAGGCGAACTCCCAACTCTTGAGCCACGATCGCCCCTTATAGGTTGGTTTTCCGACACAGGTGAGGAAAACCAACCTATAATTACAGAGGTCGGGCACAAGACTGTTAGACACCTGCCTAATACTGTCCAGGGTTAAGGTGTCCTATGGTGCACCGGATTCTGCATCTTGGGGGAAAGGTCTCAACGGACCAGACTCGTTCAGCAGATCCTGCAGATGCTCAGTCAGATTTGGATTTGGGGAGTTTCAGGACTGAACCAACATACTGGGGTCTTGTCATGGTTTTTGAGACTAACATGGATGGTTTTGCACAGGTCATCGTTCTCCCTTTGGGGAGAATCGTTACTATGGGGAGAGGCATGTTCTTGGTTTCGCAACAATTTTTAGGGAGGCGGTTTGTGTCAAAGCAACATCCGCATGTATGCCAAGAGCCAAGGTTTCCCAGCAGAGCAGTGCTTGTAATGAAATTAGAGTTATTTTCTTCACCTGTTACTGATTTTAATATTGGGGCTGATTGATACTGCCTGAAATTGTTTTCAACAGATTACTGCAGCAGCATTCAACCAGCGCTCGAGGCGGCCCAGTCTTTGGTCGTTTTCAAGGGTTTTTTACAAAGTCAAGAAGATAGTCAGCAACCAGAATTGTGGGAACAGCTTGCTGCCAAGGAGCTGAAGGGAAGTGGAACCTTAGTGTTGATGTTCAATCGCCATGAGATGCATTTGACTGTCTGCAGTCCATAAATCACAGTGTGGCTTTGCTGTTATTGTAGAGTGACATCACTGTATCACAGAACCTAAAACCAAAGTCATCCACTCCTGCTTCCTGTCTGAAGCAGCACACAGGGTACCGACACATTCCAGATCTGACCCAAAGCACACAGCGGCTTCTGAAGGTCTGAACCGATGATGGTAAAACTGTGGAAAAATGAATGATTGAAGAAATAAGGGGTAACTAAAGCACCGGTCCTGTTGAAGAAATGCAGTTGATGGACTGCTCTAATACCGTCAAGAGACCGAGGAGAGACTATGAAATGCTCGATCTTGTCCTTTGACCAAACCAGGCCAGCTGAATAATCATCTTCACAAGTAACATGATGCGCAGAGTTCACATAAATACATCTCATTGGGACACAGTGCAATAAATAACCATTAAGCCTGATCAGCCCATTTGGCTGCTGAAGTGAAACCTTGTCAAGTGTTTGTCTAAGGTCAGAAAATGGCAGCGAGAGAAGATTTTGTTCATTCCACGCACAGTTTCTGCTCATTCTTTAGCCAAGGAACCACTTCCATGGCAGACGGTCCCATTATACCAAATCACAAGTCTGCTGGACGTATCGGAGCCACAGCATCACCAGAGCCACAGTGCATTACACTAGTGAACTATACTATTATTGCAGGGGCTTTACCTTACAACATAAAGTACCTTGAGGTGATTACTGTTGTGATTTGGTGCTATATAAATAAAGCTGAGTTGAAAATTGAACTGAACTGCTGACACATGAGAGCTGCAGTCAGTGTGATGAACAAGCACACTTAGAGAGTGTACAAAGAGACAACCAGTCAGAAGTAAGGTGAAATAAATAAGGATTATTTTGCATTGTGGATCATATAAAGCTGCTCTAGTATGGAGTGCAAGAAGAAAAAGTTAAGCTGGATATGTGCCTATAAGACTTCACCACTGAAAAGAATCTCAGGAAACCTTTGTTGCCAAGTTAAAAAATTAAGGATGAATCGACATGAGCCATCAGCCAGACACTGTTGACATAGCAGAAAAACTGCTCATGATGCTTTCTCTCTTCCTTGCTTCTGTCACTGCTGTTATGTCCAGTCTAATATTGATTTGCAAGCTGTGACAGGGTGTGGTTTGTGGCTCAGCTGCAGGGGACGGGTGGAGCAGTGGATTCAGGGTGTGGTGTCAGGGGAGGCTGACCCACACAGCTGCTCTTCATCACCTGATCATGGCTTCCCTGTTTCAGTAGGTTGCCAGGATCTGACAGGAGTGGTGTGTGGTGTGGAGTGAAGAAGGCAGCTGGAAAGCTGCTCCTAGAAAAGCACGAAAACACTGGAAATAAAGATCACTGGACCTGCAATGCTGTGTGCTTTGGGTCCTTTTGTTCCAGTGGTGCCGAAACACAGCAGTGGGAGAGTGGACCCATGACCAACACAGACAATAGTGGAACTGGTGAAAATGGTGGCACAGTTGGCCACCCTGTATTGGGAGCAGGCGGTGGTGCAGCAACAACAACTCGATCAGCTGCAGGACGCTCCACTGGATGGAAGGAGATGACCCCTAGGGCGTGGTGTAGCAGTGGCCTGCTGAGGAGTCGTCTCTGTGGCAACTCCCTTTGCTGTGTGGGGAGGCCCAGGTGGATCGGCTGGGGCTCACCCCGTGAAGACCCGTGCCATAATTTCTGGGGAGATAAGATTGTGCCGGGGGATTGGCCCTTCGCCTACGCCAGACGCCAGCACAATGTGGCGGCTAGGTGACGCCAAAGGGAGAGCCTCGGCTGCTGGATATGATTGTTCTCGAGCAGTTTGTGGAGGGACCTCCAGGAGACATCACAGAGTGGGCCTGCTGCTGCCGGCCGGCCGGCCTGGACATCACTGTGATGCGGTCAGAGGATCACCTATTGGCCAAAAGAGTCTGGGAGGCAGCCGTAACTGGCAGTGGTAAGTTGACCGGTCCCTACTACTCAAATGCAGCTCTGGGCCCCATGACCACCATGGCCTGCTGCTGCAGAGCAGCACCCACCAGCATTGAGTAATTTGGTTGTGAGTAGTGTGTTGTTTTCCCAGCGCCCATGGACACTGCTCCTTACTCACTGGGAGCCACACCAGTGTCAGGGCAGGAGTGCTGGAGGTGAAAGTGCCCAGTGGGACAGGTGCTCTGTGGTGCTGGCCCTTCAATACCCTCCATCAGTCTCAGAGGGACGTACAGCGTGCCACTAAGGTGCTAAGGGGGTATACACCAGGATATGGTGGACTCGGGCTGCACACAGACCCTGGTTCAGCCCAGGCCTTTGCTAGAGGCAGAGTGAAAGCATAATAAAAGCCTTTATTATCATTATACACGGTATAACAAGATTAAAAAGCAGCTCCGTAAAAGTGCATATATGCTAGCATATTTTAAGAAACTATGTAATAAAATAACCATATGAATAATATAAATACACAGTACAAGAGTGACACAGACAGACAGTTTGAGCACTGACAATTTATACACGAGTTCATGCTAGAGTCCAAGGAGCAACGGAATGAGCAGTAGGGGTGGTTTCTGTCTAGAGGTGCAGTGGTCAATGCAGATGTTTCAGTGCAAATTACTTTTGTGCAAAGTTGATTAAGTTGGATTAAATTATTCAATTTTTGTGGTATCTAAGAAATCGGCAGAGGTGGCGTGTAGGACCAAAGGAAACATGACAGGAATCATCAAGCAAAAAAAGCACACTTTGTTATGTTAGTTGCCTTTGCTTAGGCTGCTGCCCCCGCGACCCGGCCCCGGATAAAGCGGATGAAGATGGATGGATGGATGTTATGTTAGTGCCACTGTTGTACAGTTCTAAAGTTCGCTAACATTAGCTAGCATGAGCTGGTTCCACCAGACCAATTAAGGCAGTGAAAGTCCTGAAAAGATTAATGATGTGTTCGTGGTTTCAGCGTTTCATTAGTGAGAGGAAGAATGTGCTCTTTGTTCTTCGAGAAGTTACCTGGTCTCACTTTAAAGATAAACATATCTATTTGCAGTAAATCAAAGGTCCCATGTAAACAAAAGTTAACTGCCATCTGGGTCAAATTTCCTACTTTCTACTAACGTGATGAACAACGCTTTTCTTTACCCTTCGTGAAAACATCTAGATGTGGCTGAGGTGTGCCACACACTGCTACCTACTGACCCATGCACCAATAAGTGCATGTAGCCTAATGGTGCTTTCATTTGTACAGGTAATGCTCAGTTTTTAATGCTTTATCTTGAAGTTTTTAATGCTTTTTATGTTGTAAAAAGTGTTCATAGTTGGTAACGAAGCCTTAGAAAAGTCTTATCAAAACAAAGGTAGCTGTTGTTGTGTCATTTTTAATGATCATGTTCTTTGTTCCCTGATTACCAAGACCTGAGAGAACATTAATGATTGCCTGACAATAACTAATTTGCCTATTTTGCAATTTTTTATTTATTTTCCACAAATATTAGTCTATAATATTATAGTCAAACAATGAAAGTCTCTTCAATGACAAGATTGATGTTGTTGTTGTTGTTAAACGTGATCATGGCAGAAGGCGAAGGCCTTGATCACATGACCTCTGAACCCTGCCCGTTCTTCAGCAATGAGATTCTGCTTTGGGCTTCAGCCTGGTAAACCTCCACGTGCCCGTTTCCTGGGGTACCTAGAACATTTGGTTTTATACGATGCTCAGTTTGGATAGAATTTGTAGTCTGATCTGGATTTCAACTTTGAATAAAACCAACCATTAGGAGCAAACAAGAAAAATGTTTTTTTATTTGTGACTTTTTTCCTCCAGTCTCTGCGGCAAGCTAATATCCACTTGTCAAACTCCCATTCAAATGATAACCCACAAGTCCTTTTTTTCACCGTTTGATTTTGCTGTTAAGCTGCAGTTCACTGCTGTTTTGAATGGACTCGCACGCTGCAATAATACCGATGCGGTGGCCTGTGGATTCTGCTGCATTTCATCTCCCATCTCATGCCAACACCGCATTAACTGCTGTTCTGTAAACATACAGCTCATCACCCTATTTCCTAGTGTGTGTGTGTTCATGTTATTTCTGGAAAAGCAGTGCTCTCTTTACACCACAGCTCCCTTCAAACGGGCAAGACACCATCAGTGTCTGTGTTATTTTTGGCAGATTTTGCAAATCACTTCACATGTAAAGATACATGAGAAGCAACATGTTGCACTTGTACTTTGTATACACTGCTGGACTGTCTTTAAAGCCTAATGTGGACAGCCTTAGTGATGTTGTCTGCAGCTGCAGAGAAATTGTTACTTTAATGATGCCAGCCTTGTTGCACTGCCTCTCAGTAGACAGGCAGCTCTGTGTTGTGCTGGTAGTCCGCAGTTAGACTGCCATTCATAAAGTTTTTCTGAAACCTCTTTATATTCCCAATATTTTGACACACATGTCAGTGGTCTGGGGAAATAGGGGATATTTATTTCAATATTCATAAATGTGGTTTGTTGTGCTTTCATTTTTCAGGAAAGCTGAGGAACATTCCACAGGTTCCAAATAGCAACGGCTGTCACCATAAACTCTTGTGCATCTATAGGGATGGAAAATGGTTTCCACAATACAACGTGAGAGCTGCAAAAAACCGATGCAAACCCCAAACATTTGTGTGGTTTTGACCGTGCATATCCAAGCAGGCATACAGACATACACGAATTAGCCACTGGCCTAATATTTGTAAGTCTTTTATTGTGAAAAGGGTGAGGCGGATGGGACTAAAAACCAGTACTGGGATTGGGGTTGAAGGGCGTCAAAGGGCATAGTAGAAATAACGAAAAATTTTAAAATCTGTCCCAAAGATCACCTTTTTTAATAGAATTAGCCAGAGCTTAATTGCTCCCTGGGAGTCCTGTAATGTCCATACACATTGTGCTTTTTCATCACAAGCCTCAAACTTTCAAACTGACCTGACTTTTCTTTTCTGTGGGATAGATGCTGGTGATGAGAGCTCGCTCTCCGGCTTAAGCCCAGCACTTTTCAGCAGTTTTGCGATGAAGAGTCTTGCCCCACAGTCTGACTGTCAACACAGCGGTTATCCATCCTGATGCGTTTAAAGGAAAACATTCAGCACAAAAGACCTGAACTATACTGCAACTGTGTGCCATTGGGTGCTGGTATACACACACACACACACACACACACACACACACACACACACACACACACACACACACACACACACACACACACACACACACACACACACACACACACACACACACACAGAGGTTATTGACACCAACACCATCTTTCCTTAGAATTGGCCCCACTTTCCAGAAATGCCTCCCTGCAACTTCTTCCACAATAAAATAAAATAAAATAAATAAATAAATAAATAAATAAAGCCATGTTCATGAATCACTGATCTGACACAGAGGGAAATCCAGCAAACATCATAGAGCCACAGGTACAAGGAGACAGAATGGTCCAGTGAGTCATCTAATAGTAGCAGCCCTGCGTGACGTCAACTGGACTTGCAAAAGACTGCGAAGACCAAATTTAGGTCAGATAAGGTTTTTGACCTTTTTGGGGCTAATTCATACTTTTTAAAGTCAATTCTCATAAATTTAGGCTTTAAATGATATCTAACTATCAAGCAGCAAACTTGAAAAAGTGTTGCAACCCCTCATTTCTATAAAGATTTCTTGTAAAATGGGAATTAGCGATTTATGAAAGCATTTGCAAACATATGTGGAAATAGAGCATCTTGAGTTTACACAATTCTAATCTAAGTTAATATTTCATATGACCACGTTTATCCTTCAACACAGTCTGAACTCTCTTCGGACGTTTCTTGAAGTAGTCTTCAGGAAATCATCTCCGGGCTTCTTAAAAGACACTGAAAGCTCTTCTTTGGATGGTGGCTACCTGTTGTTCCATTCTCTGTCTAGATGATCCTGCACTGCTTCAGTCCCGCTTTATTCTTGTTCTTTTGTGCAACAAAAATAAAAGCCCTGTCCATATCATCTCTACCCAAAAGCTGTAGACCACTTCAAAACTCTGAAAACAGCTGATTGTAGCAAGTGCATTAGTTGAATGTTTTTTCTCCTTTCTCTTTGGCTGGCCTGAAGGTAACTGAAGAGCCTTTGTAACAGGATATAATTGCAACTATAATTTAATAAACGAAGTCAGTGAAGTAACGCGTCACATTTAAAATCTAATGTACACGTGGAACAAAAATGCTTTCTCACTGATCTGTCAGAGCTTTTTATCTTTAATACTGAACAACATCAGTATACATTATACATTTAGGGAACATAATGGTCTATTTTTTATTAATTACAGTATCACGTATTACAATGTGAGCAGGCTACAAATGGGAAAAAAAGGTGAAAACGCACAAACTGCTAAAAATACTCTAACTGCAGAGGAACCAGTCAATGGCCCCCTGGGTTGCCTCTGATGCTGCTGATAAGGTTCATGTAATTGGTAAGCAAACTCATAACAATGTGCACTGATACTGATAATGCAATTTTCTATTAAAAGTCTATACCAGAGTGTGTAAATATTTATATATTTCTGTTCATTCTTCAGTATCACAGAAACCAATAAATCACCAGCAGACAAACAGCAAAAAGGCACTTCTGCTTCAAGTGTGTGTGTATTTCCATCCTTGTCTCAACTATAAAAAGTCAGCGAGCAAAGTAAACAGTCTGCGGTGATTATGATTATGATTTCCTGAGAGAAATTCCAACTATAACAATACTTATTATCGCAAGCGCTCTGATTAGAGAGACTGTCAAGGAAAAACAGAAAGAAACTCAACAAAAAGGATCAAATATTTTTCAGTTCATCAAAGGGCACCGAGTCCAACCAAGGACACGGTCGGGACGGGAGGATCGAGGATTCCTTTCTTTTCAGCCAAGCCAAAACATCTAGCGTTTTGAAGTCAATAGCCAGGCGGCGTGCCTAACGTGACGGGTGCTCCCCCGGCGATGACAAGGTCTGGCCCTTGGGAGGAGAATTGTCGAGCCTTGGAGAGACAGTCTTTCGGTGAGTTTATGGTTTGAGTTAAAGCATCACACAATGTTGCATGAAAAAGGCAACACAAATGTCCCGTGGAGAATGCCAAAGGTTCTCGTCAGTGAGATCCGATACGTTTCTAAAAACAGCAGATCTGAATATCTGCCGCCACAAGAAAGATAAAGCCACATTTGTTCATTCATTTGTTTCCAGATATTGCTTACTTGGCTGATACGAGTTTACATTGAGTCAGAGCCTGAGCGGGGCTCTTGTTATCTGTATTTTGACTAGCTAATGAAAATCTCGTTTATTCTGTCCTCATTGTTTGTGACAGGGAAACTGGGGAATTCTCTTCATAACAAGTCGAACTGATCTGGGAAGATGAAAATGTGCGTGGGTATGCATTTGTGGTCTGGGTGTGTGTGAGTTTGTGTCCACCCTGCTGTTTACTCTCAGCAGCACAACAGACCTGAGGTGTTTGGATGGGAGAGCTATATTGTCTCTCAAGTACCACAAAACTGCTGATTTAAGAACAAACCACAACTAAAGAGACTTACAACAAGGGTTTAGGACAGCAAGGACTAATTTCATGGATGTTTATGAGAAATGCCTCCTACCAATTTCTTACCAAGTACCAGGTCAATGCATACAGTGTTAGCTATGCCAATTATTCTGGCATTTTACAGCTTTTTTACTGTAAAACGTCCCAATATTAGTTAGAATATAAGCAATACAATGCCATTCTATGAGGCAGACACATAGGTGCTCAAAAAACAAATAAATAAATAGAAGGAACACTTTTCTGGGATATTGATGTTGTCGCTTTAGAGTGTATCCAGTTCAAGTATCAGTTTCAGCTGCTTTAATGTTATTATAATTAACAACAGGTGCACTAGAGCGGCAACAATGAGACAGCCCCAAAATGAAAGCTTTTAGAGGTGGAGGCTTGCTGACATTTTTTTCCTCCCCGTCTATTCTGACTGAATTTTTGCTAGTTTTGCATTTGGTTAGGGGCAACGCCACTACTGGTAGCATGAGGCGATACTTGGACCCTGCAGAGGTTGCACAGATCGCAATTTGTCCAGGTAGTCCAACACATGCCATTGCCAACAGGTTTTATGTTTTTCCCAGCACAGTCTCAAGACCATGGGGGAGATTCCAGGAGACAGGCAGTTACTCTAGGGTACTCTACTCTAAAGTCTTTAACTCATCAGCGGGACTGGTATCTGCTCCTTTGTGCAATGAGGAAGAGGATGAGCACTGCCAGAGCTACAAAATGACCTCTAGCAGGACACTGGTGCACAACAATGCCTGGCTTCATATGGTAAGTATTCAGGCAGTTCCCAGGAAGAAGGAATTGATACCACTGACTGGCTCCCACGCTCGTACCACTGGCACATTATGGTTTAGTCTATCCGATGCCACCAGGCTGCACCTTGGACTGTCAAAGAGGTCTGTGATGCCCTGGTCAACATCTGGTAGGAGATCCCTCGGGACACCATCCACCGTCTAATTAGAAGCATGCCCCAGTATTGTCAGGCTAACTGATTACCATTTTGAATTGCTGTAATGAAATTTCAGCAAAATTGACTAGGCTGCTGCATCATTTTTTCACTTTGACTATTGATTACTATTTTCATTTCCATCAAATGTGGCACCAAGAGCTGAATGTAGCCACAGCGATGCCACTAATTGGTTAGTAAAGTCCAACGTTGAAGCCCAGCAGCATTTTTGCAGTTGCCGTCTTGATGTTTTGAAACCTAACGTGATGAGCGAGAGATAAATCTGACTGTGAAACCAACAGTGTTGGGACTAACGCGTTATTAAGTAACGCGTTACAGTAACTACGTTATTATTGTGGTAACGAGCACGGTAACTAGTTATTATGCCAAAATCAGGAACGCGTTACTCGTTACTGGGATTTAGATAGGGTCGTTACTCGTTACTTCGTGTGTTGCGTTTAACTTACCTCGGAAATCGGAACACGAGCCTGGGAATAATGTCACACTCGAGTAAACGGTGTTCTGGTTAGCCTCGTTGGAGAAGTCTGGATTCCAATATGGCGACGCCCTCGAAAACGCTTGTTTTGCTAGCTCTCTACAAAAACAAATTACTACTACACATATGCAGCTCATCTGCAGTCCCGAATTTCTGAGTCCCGAGTACAAAGGAAAGCACCACGACTGCAGTTTCCGTGCTGGACGTAAAAAGGGCACGTGACACTGTGACGTAAGCTACAATCATGGCGGCAGTCGAAGATGGTCCAGGCATGTGTTTTCTCTCCTGGAAATATTCACATTATTTCTCCTTTGTGTTGGAAAAAGACAGGAATATTGTCGTGAACTGTACTCTCTGTGGAGGTTCTAAAACTCTTTCGACATCAAAGACTAGCAATTCTAATCTGATGAAACATCTTCAGAAACAGCATGCATCTACCAACTTAGTTGAAAAAGAACCTGAAGGCAACGTCGGTGACTCTAGCTCCGTTGATGCTATTCCAGCAAAACAACGAAAGCTTGATTTCGGACAGCCTGCTGCACAGTCCATCACCCAGCCCCAGCTACACAGGCTGATTGCCAGGTATGTTGTGGAAGACATGAAACCCATCTCAACGGTTGAGTCCCATGCTTTCAGACAACTGATTAGTCATATACCTGTGCGAGGGAGAGCTGGGAAGGCACCATCCAGAAAGATATTTTCCAGTTTCCTAGACCAAGAATATGCCAACATGGAGTCAGAGCTCAAAAATACACTTGACATGGTAGAATACATCTCCACAACAGCAGACATTTGGACTGTGCATAATAAAAGTTTTCTTGGTGTGACCGCGCATTGGATAAATGCACAAAACATGAAACGTGAGAAAGCAGCGCTGGCATGCAGGCGATTTATGGGTCGACATACGTATGACAGTATTGCATCTGAGCTGGACAACATTAACTCATCTCATGGCCTATCGTTTAAAATCACATCAACTGTAACGGATAATGGCTCCAATTTTGTCAAGGCTTTTAAAGTGTACCAGCCAGCACCTGAGTCAGATGACTCTGAATCTGAGGAGGATGGGGTGACTTTTGTTTCAATTGGGGATGTGCTGCAGAATGCTGCTGATGATGCTGATGATGCAATTTCTTTACCGCCACATCAGAGATGTGCATCGCACACAATGAATCTTATCTCTTGCACTGAGGTGGAGAAGTGGCTATTGTCTGAAGCTGCAACAAAAACCATCTACAGAAGTGCCACCACAAAATGTGCAGGGCTGTGGAACAAGGCCAGTCGTTCCACAGTGGCTGCTGAGATTGTGGACGACATTATTGCAAAGAAGCTACTAGTACCTTGCACAACAAGGTGGAACTCGTTCTATTATGCTCTGGAGAGAATTTCAAAGATACCTGTGGTGGAGCTGAACACAATCTCATCCACATTACGGTTGAAATGTTTCAATGAGAGGGAGCATCAGTGTATCAGAGAGTACTGTGCAGTCATGAAACCACTTACTGTGGCACTGGACATTCTTCAAGGAGAAGACCATTGTTTTTATGGCACACTCCTACCCACACTGGAATCGCTAATGACCAAGACTCTGGCTATAAAAAATGGTCTGCAAATTCTTGTTGGGCTACCAGATACAGTTGTCCAGGTAAGAGATGATATTTTCATTTGTGTTTATCTTTAATGAAATGTTTTACTCAATTGCTTTTTATATTGTGCTGTGCTGTTCACATGCAAGTGAATGCTGTTACAGTTACAGATACTTAACCCCAATAAATAAATAAAATAAATACAACGTAGTAAAATACACACTATTTACAAATTAAAATACATTCTATATAAAACTACAGCATGCTGTTAATATTTAATTAATTTAATGTTGAAACAATGCATACTTTCTCATGCAAAAATGTTTTTTGCACTTTTACTGTGTCGTTATTACAGGCAGTCAAAACAAGGTTTGCACATGTCCTTGGAAGTGAAGATGCTTTGCTGGCTGCTGTGACACTACCAAAATTTAAGCTTCGTTGGCTACATGACCAGGCGCGGAAGGACCTCGCAAAGGCACGTCTGCTGGTAGAGTGTCGAAAACTTCTCCCTGAGCAAGATCAGCTACAACCAGGTACCAGCGCCACCAACACAACACAGCACGCGGGTTCTAGCAAAGAGGATGAGTTCTTCTCCTTTGAAGAGAATGAGGACATATATGCCACTGCTGAAGGTGAGGTAGCTGAGTACCTCAAATCAGGAGCAACAGGGTTAGACTCTCTGAATCATTTCCCAATGATAAAGAAACTCTCTCTTAAACTTAATGCAGCTACTCCTTCAAGTGCCCCAGTTGAAAAGCTTTTCAGCCTGGGAAACCTGATTCTCACTCCAAAGAGGAACAAGTTGTCTGATCATAAGTTTGAGAAGCTTCTCCTCTTGAGGTACAATCGTTGGTTTGATGGAAACCAAAGTTGAGTAGTGCTCATATGATGATGATGTGTTGCCTTCAGTGGTGCTCTACAAGGTAAAGTAGGGTTATTTCCAAGTGAAACTTGGGCTTCTGAAGCACTTAAAATACCTTTATATTTTATTTATCTACATGGCCTGTATGGAGGCAATATTATTTTGGTTTGACTGTTTATGAAGCTGAAAATAGTTATTATTTATTTTATTTCTGTTTGTGGGGCTGAACATACTTGTAATTAATTTTATTTCTCTTCTCTTTCTCTGAAAATACTTTTATTACTGAACATGAGGTCTCCAGTTGGTGGAATTCAGCAGTTAAGTTTACAAAGTTAAGTTCAGTTAACTTTACAAAGAATGGACAAACCTCACCGTGTTTATGTTAAATCATTTTTTGCACTACATGTTTTTGCACTTTGATACCTACAGGTCCTAAATTGTCTGAGGTACAGTTTAATGTTGGCACTGCTAAAAGCATACTTTCTGTCCATTTAAATGGCAAAAATAAATATCTTTCAAAAGTTTCAACACACTGTATGTTGTTTTGTGATCCACTGCTTCTTCCTAGTGATACTACGTACAATGATTAGACACTGCTGTAACAACCCGAGAATGATGAGTTTGCATTTGTAGAGGGTTGAAACATTAGAAATAGATTAAAACACACAGATAAAAAAGTGACACATAAAACAAACTTTGTTAATTTCTAATTTAGTTTCATTCATTTCATCATTGACTTGCACTCGAACTACTACACTGCCATTTTAACTATTTTAGGTTCAGGCCATTAGGTGGCACAGTGTACTTGTGGCTGGATAGTGCTAACATGTAAGCAAGCTAGAAGACTGGCATCCTTGCTGGGTATCCAGTTAGGGAAGCAACACATTAATAAGAGAATTCTGGGTAAAACCAAAGTTACTTTCCCTAGTAACTAGTTACTTCGAAAGTAACGAGTAACTTGAAGTAACTGAGTTACTTTTGAGAGAAGTAACTAGTAATGTAACTGAGTTACTATTTTAAAGTAACTTACCCAACACTGGAAACCAAACTGCACTCTTGTACGGTATTCACTTCCTAATTACAAGGCAGGCCTACCCAAAAGCATATGGTGCTTTAGTCCTCTTTTTGACTCCACTGGGAACCGATGTTTACAAAAGGAACACGTTGTTTTCAATAGGACTTCAAGTTCCATTGGGGCGAGTGCTGTTTCCCCTATACAGTAATACTGAAGCACTACTTAATAGAAAGTATGCAGGTGCAGTTACTAGAACATGTAAACAGCTGCTTTTTTCTGGATTTTGTGACTTCCAAGTTTACTTTTCTGTAAAAAGCAAACGAAATGCAAGGAGAACAATCAGAACAAAGAGACAGTTTCATCAAAGCAGTAGTAGCAGCTCTGCCCCAACCCTAATGTTTAGTTTAGGTTGTTTTTTTTGTAGCTTTTTTATTTCTACAGTCATCTGCTTAGAAAAATATGCAGTAAGCCACAGATTAAAAATTCTGTCTGGAATTAAACAGAAATACAATCTTTATCCTAATATGTCCATAATGAGTCTAGTCTAGATTAGAAAAATGTTTTCCCGGTTCAGCTGAATGACAATGATCATCATGATCTGAGATGTTTTTGCAGCATCGGGCCAACATCAACACAAGATGCCTGAAAAGCCAGAAATATGCATGACGGTTATTTTGGTTTCTTAAAAATGATATCAGTAGTATTTTTGTCCTGGCATAGGTGCGGCCATTTATCTGCTGCATTTGTTTTCCCCAACGGTCAAATAACGTCAGAGAAACAAACTGCTTGACGCCACAGGGAAGCTTGTCAGCACACTCAGACACACGGCGGCGGAGCTGCGAGGCCATTAACCTCGCTGCCTGCACGCTCGCCTGGTAACAATAGACAGCATACAGCTCAGGTCTTTCCTCACTCTAAAGTAGATACATAGGAAAGTCTAATGTTCATTTGATGACTTGGCTAAACAAAACATGTTTATACTTCCTTCCGCTGTTGCCAGCTCTCACCTCAAATGCACTTCTCTGCCACTTTTCCAGCTCTGAGGTGCCTTTATTAACATTAATCACCCCTCCCTTTAACTAAATTGGGAGGCTGTTAATGTAAGTGTATTTTAATGGAACACTTCAGAAGCAACTCCCTCAATTACATCAACTCTTTCCAGCATGGTCCCTATTAAAACCAACCTTTCATTTAGGGCGGGGGAGCCCACAGACAGAGGGAGAAACACAGAATTAAGGGAGCCTTTGCTAATCAGTCTCACCTGCCAAAGCGAAAGCGTGTAACACAGACTGCTGTTTATAAGTAGGTTTTATTTCAGACACATGGCTCTGTTTATAAAACATTAAGCTACAGTTTTACATTATGGGTACTTATACGTAGTTTGGGCGGAAATTTGGGGCCCTCCATGGTTGCGAGTTACTAAATGGCCCCGGTGATGTCACAGAGGTTAAAAGCACTCGGCTTCCCAGTCAGTTTGACTGACTTTCTCCCGTAACTCTAATTCACGTAAACAACCGCTTTGCAATCAGAGACAGCGCTTTGGAAACTGTGAGCGGCACATCTGCCCACCTTTGAGAGTCGAAACAACAGTGTGCTGAGCTTTTGAAAGAGCTGATATAATGGAGACCCTATAAATGTGTTTGTAATAACAGTGGAACAAATTAGCGCTTGCACCGAAAAGTGTACGAAGCACAGTTTTGGTTTTATTTAGAGCTGTTTTCTGTTCAAGCTGTAACTGTTGTTATGCACAGATCACGTCAGACAACTTGTGCGGATTGTTGTGGGAATAGATGCTCAGGCCAAATGTAAGTGCAGTGCAAAAGAAATTGCTTGCAGCGCATGTTGGGCAAAAAACACAGCTACGGTACCAAAGATGAGATGTTTTTTCCAGAGAGCAGTTAAATGCAAAGACAATGTGTAGGCTAACGTTAGCCCGTTCTGGACAACATAGCATCATTTAGCTAACACAAGCTAACTCAAGGAGTTGCAAAAAAAATAAATAAATCACCTCACTCAGAGTTGTTTTGAAGGGAGGGAAGAATCCATAAAGACTATAACATTTATTCGTAGGAAAGTGTTGGAAAGTTTTCAGTTTTAACATAGTTTAAGGTGGGGTTGCCAACCGTCCCTTAAAATACGGAATCGTCCTGTATTTAGAAACAAAAGTACACGTCCCGTATTGAGCTAATAAGGGACGCACTTTGTCCCGTAATACAGTGAGAATCAAAAGTAGTCTATAAATGTTAATGGAATTAACGCTTTGTTTGAAAACATAATTCCCAGCCCCTCTCCTGCTTTGTGACCAATGAGCTGACAGCACACTTATGACAATTCGAGTATGACAATTCAGATTACCGCTCATCTCATTGGTCGAGGAAAGGTCGCTTACAGAGAAAATACCGGAAGACAACAGATGACCACAACAAGAAGCATGGCCAACAGGGAAACAAACGCCGACTCTGCGGTGCAAGTCTCGGACGACAGTCACCTAAAGCTGGGCAGACACTGCGATTTTTTCAGTCGCGTTATTCAGCTCCTGCTCAAACTGTACGATTGACTCGCAGGGGTTAGAAGTTGGTAGGTCACGATGCAGGGTCTCACACTATACCGCCCGATGCTCTGATGCGACCTGAGTGCTCACACTGTGCCTCCATAACATGAAGGTTATAACAGAAAATCTGTCGCTCGCTCTCTCTGTCTCTCACTCACACAGACACACCACCACCATCAACTTTGCTAAATTGCTAATGAAAAACATGATCAGGCAGCTGTGATTGAGCAGCAGTGTAAATCCAACTATTTTCACGGTTGTTGTGGTCGTGATAATTTTGTGAGGCCACATCGAAAAGGCTCGGATGAGCTTTCCAAAGTTCTACAAGTGCCTCCATCACTTGTGTCCAGATCACACGCTGCACAGCCGTGCTGCTCCGTCTTTTTCACCGACGTTTACGTGTTTGCACGTGAGCAGTGTGAGCGCCTGTGGTGACACCCTCACGAGCGATTGATGATCGGGAGCTGCTCGAGGTGTTAATCGCTTCTCGTTACCCCACGTATACTACACGACGCACGATGAAGGCCAAAATCGGTCCGATCACCAAATCGGTCGCACGACTCAAAAATCGGCTCAAAATGGGCCAAAAACCGCACAGTGTGAGCCCAGCATTAGAGCAGCAATGTTTGTTCCCCTCAGAGAAAGGGAAGAATGGGAAAAGGAAAACACCTGGCTGGAAAAAGTTAATATGGGCATGTGCAGTGAATATCAGCGCTATGTGGCCAGAAGTGTGATAATATAATTTATTTTGTGTAACAAACAACTGCAAGGATAGATGATTACAACAAATTGATGACTAATACATAAAAGTAATACATAGATGAATAATGATGATGAGTTAAGATGCGTAATCATGGGAACAAGCGGGTTTACAAACAGGAGCAGCTGATTAGCATTAGAAAAGCTGAAATAATACCTCAGCTGAAGCCAATTGTACTAAATGCACTAAATGTGCACTGTTACAAGAATGTTTTTCTTTCTATTGTTTTCTATTATTTTAAGTTAAGCAGGACAGAGTTCTTTTAAAGAAAGATTTACTTATATTCTCAAAAGTTAAGCATGACAGGCTTCTGTTTAAGAAAGAGACCTGTTTTACTGTGTTAATGTTGTCATTTTGAGCTAAAAATAAATAGCTAAATGATCATTTGTTTCACATGTGTTCATATCACAAAGAATAGAATATGCATCTACTTAAATCAACTTCAAGTCAAATGGTTAAAAAAATAATTTCACACACAAAAAAAGAGCTAGAAAATTCACCACACTGGGAAGGGTGAAGACAACTGGGTCGAGGTGTCCCTTATTTATTTTTCAGGGAGTTGGCAACCCTAGTCTAAGGGGATTGACTCGCCAACGTCAAGTGGCAGCTAGCTTACTTTTTCAGCTCCAGAGATTAGCCCTCTGTATATTTCAATGTCAACTGAGGCATTCCTACACTACACTGGTAAAAAAAAAAAAAAGGTCAAGCTCTGGATACGCACAGTACTCATTCAATGAACTAGTTACTAATGTACTATTGGTGTAATCTTGGGATATGTAGACAGTGAGAATATTATAATACACATGTTTATATATGACACAATTTGTTGATTTATTCATCGCACCTGATCTAGATCTGTGTCAGAATGGGAACAAATTCCTATAAGCTGTTGGGGGTGCAGTAATCACTAATAGAGCACATCTATGTCTTGTAATTCAGTCCTAGCTTTCTGGGTTTTACAGGATTGCTGGTGAATGTTTCGATTATGAAAGGCCTATCTGCTCAAATTGCACTTTAAAGTGTTGTTCTGACAAACTGTGATCCAATCCAGACTCTTGTCTAGTTGCCACTTTCTTCAGTCTCACACTGTTATTGTTTGAAGATGTCAGTGTCAATTGCACAAGCTCAGTATGACAGATTGCACTTTGTTGGTGGGAGGGCAACTCATGAATGGATTACACACACTCCCACACACACGCATATCTGGAAGACTGATTACAGTGAACACAGTCTACACGTTATTAAGGCTTTTGGTATTCTGTAAAAGTCTGACTCAAGACAGACCTACAGGGCTTTGTATATTGTTGGGTTCTGCTGATAAATTGGCGATCAAGTTAAAGTTGATGATCAATTTGCTGGAAGGAATGCATTTTTCTGATCTGAGGTTACACGTCAGAGATGTGGGCACGTTTGAAATACAAGCTGAGTCCCAATTGTCTGGCAGAAAAGTCACTTTTTCCTGTCGTTTCCAGCGTGGGTAAAACTAAACTGCCTGTGGTGTTCAATAAACATGCATTTTCCAGTGTGGCATCTTTTGTTCTTGTTGACTCGTTAAGGAAGAAAAGAAACAGTCAAATAACCGTACCTGGGTCCCAACTCGTCCTCACACCTCCAGGTGAATTCACCAAAGCTCTCGTAGCGCTGGTTGTAGTGGTAAAGCACACGGTGCAGTGTAGGAGCGCCCAGGTCCATCAGAGTGTTGTAAGCTGTCTGTTGCTCCTTCCCACTGGTGTAGCCGTTAAACAGGTTATATATCTTATCTGCAATTTCTGAAAGTGTATAGACAATCGGGGGTTAACTTGCAGCTTTAATAGGAGCAGGAAACGAGTGTTAACTATGCCCAACAATAAAGAACAATACCGGCGATCAGTTCAAACCCTTTTTTATGTTTAATGAACAGGCCGACTGGGGCTACTTGATATTAAATGATCCAGGCAAGATGTTCCAATGACAAAGTCATCTTTCTCCTGAATCCATGCTAGCCTCGCTGCTGTTTTGGATACGCTGTTGAGGTTTGGGTGGGGAGCTTCGCTGAGTTCACACGCAATCACGCTTTCTGTAGACAGACGGGGCAGATCGCTCATAGCGAGAGAAGAATGTTTGTCTGGGGCAGGTCTTATCTGTTTTTGCATTCATTTTAAACAATGCTGTTAACAGTGATCCTGACAGGCTGACGAATGCATTCTTAATTTCAATTACTGTAGGACACGACAGGAATCCATGTGGAATCATGTCAGTTGCTAAGGTATGGGCGAGGCAGAGTAATAAAGAAATAATATTAAGAAGTCTAATCCCAAATTAGGATGTTGGTTACTGGATAGTGATCAGCACCCCTTTCTTCCCAGTGATGACAGAGGTCACATGTTTGTGTGAAATACCCAAGGATGGAGGATCAGCGACACAGTAACTGTAATATGCGTTTGTTTTTGGGGTCATTGGAAGAGATTCTTTGATGTTGACAAAGATGTTGGACATATTGCAGTTTTTTCCCCTCAGTTATTGGGCACTGTTAAATATAATGGCCTCATAAGTGGAGAAGATGTGTTCTTTCCTGTTTCTTCTGCAGCTCCAATTTCAGATGAATAAAGCAGATGTCATTTTACATGAATATTTTGGTCTCACTACCATTACCGATCATTTTAAAAGGGATAAATCATCAACAACAAAGTTGAAGAATTCACTGAAGAAACTAAAACCTTGGAGTGTAAGTCCTCTCGGAAGTGACAATGCCAAGAAAATCAGTAAAAGCAACTACATGGCACGTACTGCATGTCACACCATGCGTAGATTTCCAGTAATTAAAACCAACTGCATTAAGTGGCACATCTTTTCTTATACAATTAGACAATTACATTGGAAATTGTTTTCACAGTCAAGCACAGTAAATTAAGTAGCCCCTTAATAGGGTTCAAATAGGAATTGGACAAATTTTAAAAAATCATTATTGAACTTTAATATTTTGCTGAAGTCCTTCCATGTAATGATGGCTTGAAGTCTGCAGATGTTTGTGATGTGTCTTACTCCCTTTGGTTTTTTTCTCTGCTAGTGAAATTCAACCTGACTGACCACGTGGCTTATTCCTGTTTAGCCTGATTTTTCAGGCCTTTGTCCACTATTGTAGACAATATCAAGTTTGCAAGTTCTGCTTGGCCCTGCATCAGACCAACGTGTACCCTGCCTGTCACCCTGCGGTAGCTGGGTGACAGGCAGGGTACCTGCGACCTGGCTTCAGGGTGCCTGCGACCCTAAATTGTTTAAGCGGAAGAGAATGGATGGCTGGATGGATCACAGTACACTTCAGAATTCATCTGGCTGCTTCTGTCTTCTGTCACATCATTAATAAACATTAGTGACCCAAGTACAATTTGAAACCACTCATGCCCATGCATCACACAGGCTTCACTGTGTTCAGATCATGAGCTGTTCCAAGCCTTCTCCATTTTTTGTTACTCCTGTCCTTCTGTGACAGGTTGATGTTACTTTCATCCGTCCAAAGAATGCTGTTTGAGAGTTAGTCTCTAACCTGGCCTTTCTGTTCATGAGGTTGAACCTTCTGTCAAAGCGTCGTCCACAAAGCCTCTTTATGGTAGACTTCAATAACGGATAGCTACCTTACAGAGAGAGTTTTTCCCCCTCTGGGGACCGGTGGAAAAGGGTTTTTCTTCACCATGAAAAGGATCCCATGATCATTCATCACTTGAAATGAACTCTTGAATATTTGCCTGCTTAATTTAGGAATGAAGAAATATCCCACACCTATCACTGAAACAGCTTTTGCGTAACTTTTTTAATCAGCCCACCCTTAGCACCAGGAAATATGGTACTAGGGCAGAAAAAAAGGTACTTTTGGCCAGGGCCTTTAATTAAAGCCATACTTCAATTGTAGTGGCAAAAAGGTGAAAACTGTGACACTACCCAAATGTCTACAGCCCTGTCTCCAACTCAGCAGCAGGATCTATAAAGTCTTTGGTATGAAGCTTCACTAGTGCACAGGGTGACAAATGATTTCAGCTCGTTAATTTCTGACATGAAATAGCACACTTTATAACCAATATTCTCGTGAGATCTTAGTGTACAGTGTCCATAAACAGTTCTACTCCAGAGAGGAAAACTATCTGCCTGTGTCTTTATGACTCGCTCGATGAACTCATCTAACATCTGTTTTGTGCGGTTTTGAGACATGACTGCAAATAGAAAGAGCAAATGTCTGTCCGGTAAATAAAAAAAACAAATGAAAAAAAATTGCACCAAATATAATTTTTTCCCCCGAATTTTTCTGACATCATATAACAATCATATTTACTACACAAATAATGATGTACAGTCTTTTCCCCTCACCTTGTGCTTTGACGTCATCCACAGTTGGACATGGAGTTTTGATGGTGACTTCACTTGGAGTTGAACGGCGCCCCGTGTTGTCTACTGCCCATAGCCGGAACCTGCACGCACGCACGCACACACACACACACACACACACACACACACACACACACACACACACGCACTGTGAAATATAAAGTCCATTTTTCCATTTTGTTAGTGAAAATCTATAAAACCTAAAGTAATAAAATGGATTTCCTGCAGTGTATTCTCATGAAAGTGCTGAACAAAAAACATATGAGCAGCAGCAAACATGTCACAGCTGATGCATTTCCTGCAGCTGTTAATCCAATCGAAAGACCCCCTGCTTTGAAGACCAGGGCCTGCATTATCAATACGGGAACAGTGCCACACTCCCAATTTGCCGTTCTCTGCAGAGCTAGTTTCGCTGAATGAATATCTCCACCTAGTGGCCAATTGTTGCAGTAACAAAGAATGATGTAGCAGTACGAACACTCAAAAGGCAAAGAGGTGTAAAGAAATAGACGAGTGAATGACAGATATTCTCGGTTAGAAGAAAGCCATTTGAATCTTTCCATCATATACTCAAAGACTGAACTTTTGCTTTTAATGCAACTGCAAAGTATCTGTTTTTTGCTGTCTTTGAGTTTCTAGCATGCCTTTCTTGGGCATATTTTATCTGAAAGAGCGTATTTTGCTTCTACAAAGTGTCATTCATGAGCATTGTACGGAATCCATCTTTATAGAAAATATAAAGAGCTGATGGGAGAGACAAGGCCTCGGTGCAGAGGCTCTCCCCAAGCTAAGAGCTCAGGGAGATGAATGAGCTGTCAGACAGGATAGAAAGAGCAGGAATCTCGCTGATACTGGAATTAAAAGAGCATGTGTAGCTGTTCACCGAACCCACATACATCAAAATTGTTTGAAGAAGCTCTGTCCATGGGCCTTTTGCCCTTTTTTTCTTTACTTCTCTTTGCCTCTACACACTGCTGTTTATCTTTTCCTCACTCTTTCCTCTCTTTCTTTCTCAGCCCCAAATGTTACCTCTGCATTTTCTCTCTTCTCCCTCTTTTTCCCCTCTCCACCCTGTTCTTCTGCTCTGCAATGTCTCTGTGTGTGTGTGTGTGTTATGCATGTGGCTTCCCACCTGGCAAGCTTTCTGTGAGATAAGTGTGAGCATGCTAATGAGAGCATCTGAGCATCCGGTGCTTGTGCATCTGTGTGTGTGTGTTTTTAATTTTGCACTGGAAGCATATACATACACTGACAGACCACTGAGGTTTTTAAATCTGACAAGGACCTGTTCAACTGCTCATTAGCACAAAAATCTAATCAGTCACATGGGAGCTCCATATACTTAGTCATGTTCAAAACAACTTTTTGAAGTTCAAACTGAGAATCTGAAGTTAAAGGAGGAGTGCCAACGTGGCATGGTTGTTAATACCAGATAAACTGGTCTGAGTATTTCAGAAACTGTTGATCTGCAAGGGTCTCTAGGGTTTACGAAAAAGAGGAAATAGTCAGTGAGTGGCAATGCCTTGTTAATCCCAGAGGTCAAATGGCCAAACTGCTTTGCACTGATAGGAAGGCAACAGTAACTCAAGCCACCATCTTACAAGAGCTTCTCTGTCAAACAGTGAAGCGGGTGAGCCTCAGCAGCAGACCGAGAATCTGAGGATACAGTTTGTGCTGGCTCGATTTCTGCTGCTTGGATGGCAGGCTCAGAATTTGCATAAAAACATGAAAGCATGGAAGTAATGTTCATCCTGTGCTGTATTAATGGTTCAGGCTGGTGTTGGTGATGTAATGTGTTGGGGGATATTTTCTTGGCACACCTGGGGCCCATTAGTACCAACTGAACATTGTTAAATCCCATAGCCTACCTGAGTAATGTTGGAGACCATGTCCATCCATTTATGACCACAATCTATCTGCTACTAGCTAGATAACGTACCAAAAAGTTAAAATCATGTCAGGCTGGTTTCTTTGAATATGAGAATGAGTTCACTTGACTCAAATAGCTTCAGAATTGATTAGATCTCAATCCAATAGACCACCTTTATGGTGGAAGATTCCCATTATGGATGTGCAACCGAAAATATGAAGGAACTGCGTGACACCATCATGCCAATATGGGGAAAAAATATAAAAAAAATAAACATAATCCACCTAGGCTGCACAAATATTTAGGAAAATGTGTAAAGCCCACAGATGTTCTGACTGTATTACGCGGCACAAGTGAAGTGGCTTATAATAGACAAATGGTGCACGATGATCATTTAACCACATGATCTACAGTTTGTTACTTAGCAAGAGAAGTACACAAAAGGTACATTATAGAGGATTTGAAAGATTGTAAAACCACAAAAACAAGCTACATTGACATTTCTCTGATAGTGCTGCATGTGATGTCACAAAATAAAACAAAAATCAAAAGAATTTAATTATTTGCTGTTGCTAACTAACTAGCTTAGTAGCAGCTAGTACTTTGTAACATTTGAAGAAGAAACAAAGAAGCAAAACATAGTGTGGACAACAGTGCTAACTTCAAAAGTATCAAATGATTTAAAATCAAAAATATATAAAATTTGCAATAATAATACTGATAACTAAAATTGAACTTAAAGTTAAAAGATGCCACATTCAGTCTGGAGCTAACAAATTAGCTCTTTATTAGCTAAAGAGTTAGCTATTTTGTTTTTGCAGTAAGCAATTTTTTAAGCCTATTTTTCTACAGCCAGTGTTGCCAACTTAGCAACTTTGTCGCTATATTTAGCGACTTTTTTTTCTAAAAAGCAACTAGGGACAAATCTGGCTACTTTTTCTGGTGTTATTGGAGACTCATTTATGACAACTTTTTGACGTGAAAGCGCTTATCGCTCTTACTCTCAACAAGCAGTGGGTGCTGCCGAGGGCACCTAGCTCGTGCCAAAGCGCTCAAGGCGGAGGATAGTCCTCCCCCAGCTGCAATCAGGCTGGGGGAGGACTAGGGGATGCAATCACATCTATGCTCCAAACTGCAAACGAATCGTGCACGAGCGAAGCCGCTGCTCCCGCACTGACTGTAACGCAGTCAGTTCTTCTTTAACTATTATGTTGTTTTGTGGCTCACAAGGTTTAAAACTACTTATAAACACACACGCACACACACACAAAGTAACTCCACCAGAGTGCCTATTTCGGGTCACTTTTGCTTATTACATGACACGCTCAGAACAGACTCCATACTTACATGTATGTGGTGTCGGGCTCCAGGCAGCGAATAATCATACTGATGGAGGAGGACAGTAGGTCAGGGATGTCACCTAACATCACACATGGAGACCTGGCCCCGGACAAGATGTCATCCACAAAGCTTAAAAGGGTTTCTGCAACAAAGGTAAGTCAGGAGATTCCTCTGGATTAATTCATCCAAGTATTTCATACAGTTCAGACAATTCTTCAAATTTATGAATGATTTGCTTATGATTTATTTATGGCAATTAACCCGCTATTAACCCTCTAAAATATGTGTCAGAGTACTACTTTTTGTGTTAGTTTCTCTACTGCTACAATTCTGCCATTATTTTTTTAAGGCAGCAAATAATTTGTTTAAATTCACTCAAAATAAATACTGAGTTCTGATTTGAAACTGTCAAAATCCGATTATTGTTGACCCATTATTTATTTTTAATCTCAGGGCAGTTGTGTTTTTTTTAATTGTGAACTTTTTAACTGTTTTGTGCAACTTTCAATGGTTAAATTAATTTATACAGCAAAAGAATTGACCTGTTCTCTTTTTAAAGGGCCGAATTATGCATCTTCATATCAGCTTCAGCTGCGCCTTCCCAAAATGTAAAACAGATGAGCATTTTACTGTTACACTGCAATATACACGTGAAGTACAATATATATATATACACACATATATATATATATATATATATATATATAAGAGAGAGCTAGATTTTATGAAGTGAAAAATAGGCATGTTCACTAACATTTGAATGCAGCTACTGGGATTTGGGTCCCCCCGTGTTACAGAAAGGCAAAAAGAACACGGTGTTCCTTGTGACGCCAACACTTCTGTAAACATGCAGTCCATTCAGTGACTTTACTGTTGCAGATGGGTGTCCAAGGGCACCTTGACACTGCATGCTGCGAAGGGAGTATTATTCATTCAGCGTCCACCCACTTTTTTTCAGCACATTCAACACTAACATTTTAGGTAAAAGTTTTCTTTTACCACCTCTACCTCCCACTTTTTTGTGTAAGCCCTTTCTGTGCTCTCCTGAAAAAAAGTCTCACAATCAGGTCTCAAGATTAGGTAACATACAACCTCTGATAAACAACATCATGCCATCATTTATTTAACAAAAAGCAAGCCGAAATGCTGAAGCAGTCTGTGATTCCATTTAAGAGGCTAACCTCTTAGCAGGTCCTGCTAATCAAACACTGTATTAACTGATCATCAGCAAGTGTTAACACTTCTAAAAGCAGAGGCAGTTTGCAGGTTTGGAGCATTCAGGTGTTGTGTTACCACAATGCCAAGGAGAAAAGACATCAGCAAGTATCTTAGAGAAGCAACAGTTGCTACCTATCAAATTTATAAGGCCAATTCCAAACAATTGAAATCTATCGCTTTACAGTAAGATGTATTATTCACAAGATGAAAAGAATCCAACATATAGTCGGTCTTCTCTGGGGTGGACATGCTCTGAGTAAATATAAAAAAGACCTACGTCTTGGGTTCAAAGTCTCAGTTCATGAAAAACCTGAACAGGTATGGTTTGTTTGGAAGGGTTGCGAGGAGTGTGTTTTCTCTCTAAAACAAACATGGCAGCACCGATTAGGTTGTAGCTGAACAACACCCAAGACTTCTGGAACAATGTCTTTTGGTTAGATGGAGACAAAGTGCAAATGTTTAGCCAAAATGCACAATGGTAAAGCACAAACACCTCATACCAACTGCCAAGCATGTTGGTGGGCACCTTGAACTTGTTGAGTCAACCATGAGTTCTTCTGTATACCAAAGTATTCTAGAGTGAACTGTGAGGCCATCTGTCTAATAGCTTAGGTTTTGCCAAAACTGTGTCAAACTACAGGATGATGTTTTCAAGCAGAGCAGCAAAAAAACAACAGAATGGCTGAAAAAGAAAAGAATGGGTTTTGCAGTGATCTAGTCAAAGTCTAAATCTCAACCCTATTAAACGAATGAATAGATGAAAACCTCGATGAACTCAATAATCGTAAAGAAGAGTGGTCCACAATGATGTGTTGAATCAAGCTGGTGACTAATGGGATGTACTTGGTGCTTCACACACTGCTTCTGAATTTTGGCCCCTTGCTCCTCCTCCACCTCCAGCACCTCTTCTTCAGCACCTCATCTATGTTTAGCTGGCAGTGCGTGCATTAATGGTGCACCTTGGCCTCTGGGATGTGTTTCACTGTACAGAGGAAAAACCCTCTCTTTGGAAAACCCAAATCTGTGTGCATGCACAGGCGTGTAAAGCAATGGGTGCTCTGAGGTGGTCACTGGTGACCCTCCTCGGCACAAGCACTCCCTGTCTGTGTTTATTTATGCAATATTTGTGTGTGAAGTGATGGACACCCTGAAGTGGTCACCTGTGCGTACTTTACACAACCTCACCTCTGCGTGTGAAAATATGTGTATGTGTGAATGACAGGTGCTCAAAGGTGGCCATCTATGTCAACCTCCTCTGTGTCACCAGCTAGTAAACAAGTGAGACTGAGACAGAGCAGGAGGAAAAACAGGGGTTTACTGAACGAAAGACATAACCGCTGCTGGAGATGTAAATGAAAAGTGACACTGTGGGTCTATATCTGTCTCCTCCGTAAGGAGGCATATGAAAAGGAAACAGTGTTTGAACCTTCTCTGGAGGATGCAGCTCGAGAATATGTGAAGTAATTCTCTCAATCTCTGTGCGAGTAATGCTCTAAATGGGAACCTGCATCCAACATCAATCTTCATGTACAGTTACTGTCTGTCTAAACATTATAATTCAGTGGAGATTTACTACTGTGCTACAAACAGGCTGTGTTTACCACAGCTGTCTAATACTGGAGGCATTTATGAGGATAACTGAAATGCATTTCATTCAAATTAAAAAATACTGAATGTGACTTTCACTTTTATCCATGTTTGCCTTTTAGTGGCTGGAGAAATGGAAAGAATATCACTGGCGGTACTGTTTACATCCCCTTTTAGTTGCTTTGCTTTTTACAGCAAGAAGAAACATAGCAAAGACATTTTAGACACATTAAAAGAGGCTCTATCTTAAAAAGTGCTAAATATATGGATCAAATACTGAAAGATTTCTGATATAACCAGACAATACCATATTAATATGAATTCTCAGAATTAGCCATCCATCATAACAAGTCTGCACTCCCACAGAAAACAACCCCATAGATCATTGTGTAAGATGTTATTTATAACCAATAGTCACCTGTTAAGGTCAACACCGGAGTCAGAGTCACAGGCTGAGGAGGAGGAGTAGCAGCAATCTTCCACTCTAGCTTATTAATCAACCAAGGACCAAGACAACATTTTATTTCATCCGAAAGTCTTCTGTCAGACTCAGGCTTCTTATTTATCATCCGCCTGGTGATAGATAGTCGTCAGTTCAGATACTATAATTCTACTTGTTTATCTTAACACCCATGTAGATGCTAAAAAGGAGAGACTCAGAGTGAATCACACTCTGAGTCTTGTTCTGACATTTGGCCTACAAACCAAAACTTTTACTGTATTCATTTCAAATCCTCTTTAGTTCTGTTTTCTCTCTGTTATCGTTGGGTCTTTGCCTTAGACTATAAAAAGTCTTAAGGTGACTGTTGTTATTTGGTGCTTTATAAATAAAATTTCATTCATATCCTAGAACACGTAGCTTTCAAATACAACTAAACTTAACTAAACTTAACAAACACGATGAAAGCAAAACTTCAAATTGTGGAAGAACACAAACTCAGCCGCTGGTGTTCTTCGAGCAGCATCTTAAATCCCGTTAGCTTGGCAAAGTTGTTAAAGTTGTGTTGAACTGAGAACCTGTTGCTTGTGACAGTTCCCCAGCTGTTAAAAGTGCTTACAAAATGTTACGTCGGTGTAGAAAACAGCTGTTATTGTTTGTATCAAGTTCACCACTTGAAACCAAGTCCAGTCATGATAAATTTCAGCACTTCAGCCAATCATTCCTCCAGTGTTTCATTTTGGATGTCTGAATTAGAGGGAATGCGAGTAGATAAACAGCTACAGAGTTGTAGGTTTATAGCAGGTGCACCATCCCGAAAATGCAGATAACAGGATATATCCCACCGCTGTGGTCCACCAAGGAAATCCTATCCAGGGAAAACACAAATGAGAATTTCTTAAAAAGTCTCCTTAGTAAATCTTATTAAACCAGTACTTATTTAGTTGAGATAATTACATTGAGAAATAATGTGATCATGACAGGATACATAATTCAAAAATCCCTGTCACAATATAACAATGTTCTCCTTTTTATCCACAAGAAGTTCTTCTTCAAAATGCCAGTATCTGTCCAATGCTCGTCTGTAAGAGCAGTCTCATTAAAAGAGATCGACACACAAGTTGTGAGAAGCTGGGTTTTTCTCTGTGTATGGGCTAGTTGTAATTTTAGCCCCAAATAAAGTGATACACTGGCTATACTGACTGATACTTTACAACCCATCTGAAACATCACACTGCTCATGTTTCTTGTACTTTTTGGACTCTGCTCAGAGCAAAGTTGAACAAAGGTATTTCCAAACTCTAGGACCCCACGTTGTGATAAATAGGAATGATTCTAGTCTAGAAAACATAGTGTTCCTTTGAACTATGTTGCACATTTGGCCTCAACTCAATCACTGATCTCAAGGTGCCTTTGGCAGTGTCAGTCTCCTGTGATTGGAAAATTACTAGCCAAGTCCGTACTGGTGATCCATTCTCACGTCCTCAGATCCCTGTCTACTCTTACTCCCAAACTGCCGTTCTCACATGTTGTAAAGTTGTGCAGGAGGAGGAGACCTGATCCGAGCCAACAGTTCATGAATCCTTTAACACACCTTTGCTCACACAAAAGACAAAAGCTCATTAAAACTCAGAGCTGGTGGTGACATGAACGTCTGAAAGTATGAAAATGCCATAGACACTTTGAATTAGCTTTGGACTGAGACACACAAGATGTGGGTTGAAGCACTGCCATTTACTTTTTACCCAATCTTTCCCTCTGAGTTGTAGCCGTCCTGCCAGTTTACCACCTGAAGCAGCAGAACTGCAGCCCAATAGATACAGCCCAGTTTTTGGGAACCCCACGGTGCACTGTCATGATGACAGCAATGCATGAAGTGGGTGGCCTGCAGGCCAAAAGAACAAAACGTGCACCTAAATTATCTATAACAAATGCCTCAGTCAAAGGAGAGCGGTAACACTGTGTGCTGCCATGGCATTTATGGACATGACTCAACACAATAGGAATAAAAATGTACACAGAAACAAAATGATTGCTGACAGATGAAGATGAAACTGATTCTGGATGCTAGAGAACTGCTGGCTCGGCCACTATGAAACTAAGTACGGGAAAGTGTACGTGAAAACCATTTTACATGATATTAGCTCATTATCTGATCTATTAGCGTGAGTCCTGAGCAATTTCATTAAAGTTTCCTCCTAGGCTGCAAACCTGTTTGCCCCAGGGTTATTATGATTCAACATTCTGCGAATAGCTCCGCAATACTCCCTGAGTTTAAGAGAGCAAATCTTTGATTTACTATGAGGCACAGTACATAAAGAAGAGCCAATTTCCACTGTGGAACACTTTCCAAAGCAGTTGTCAATCACAGTCCTTAAAGTCTGCGTTGCTCAACATTTGGTGCAATAAAAAGTGGAATAAAGAGAAATATGCCTTCGCTATAAGTAATAGGTTACAAATTGTGCCAAAACAGGAGGTGAATGATGCTTCAAATAAAAATTGGAACATGGATATACAAAGATTTATGGCTGTCACAGAAATATAAAACAAAAGAAGCTGCTGGCAAGAAGAGAAATCGCGCACATTTGTGTCAACTCTGATTTTTCACAATGCATTGATGTATTGTCTCTCAACAGCGTTTATTTCCCAGTATCTGAGAAACATGAGCCTGCATTTTATTTGTAGAGAAGGCCAACCAGCTTATCCTAGGATGACATTGATAGACGGTTTAAGGTTCAGCTGGGAAGGGCTGTAAATTTGCCTATTTAGCAAAATCACTAAATCAGCCTGAAACAAGAAATTATAGCTCGGTAGTTCCTGAATACACAGCAAAGGTTGTAAACAGACACTGCGGGAGAGTTTCTCAGTAGTGAGTATGCAAGTATATATAAATGGAATATTAACATTATTAGTAGTAGTTGTGCAACTGTGAAGGAAGACTTCTGTGGCCCTGACACTTCATCCACGTTACTTACTGTTCCTCTGCTGTATCCATCAGACGCCACAGAGGTGAATCAAACAACCGTGGCTGTGGTGAATAGCGATGGATAATAAGTGGATTATCCATCGCCAACTGTGCGCCACCCTCTGCAGGTGGGTCTGCAACATTCTTAGAGTATGATGACTAGAGCTGAATACTTTCTCTAACATCTGCTTCAGCGTGGCTGCCACATGGTGCCGTGGTTATTTGTTTGATTTTTGCATATTAAGCTCCACATCATATTGCATTACATCTGATTTCTTGACTTTTTTTTACCTTCCTGAGCGATTCTGTTTGTATTCTTAGATCTGATTTTCTTTGGCTACATAGTTTTTCATGTGCTAGCTACTTCTGTAATACAGTAATCTCACCAATCTTTGGATAAAATATATCTTCTGTTTTATTGCTGATTATTTTACATATACACCCAGGGACATGGATCCGCTGAATGGATGAATGAAACATGAATGGAAAACTACCGTCATGGCTAAAGGTTTTGGCAGTGGCACAAATTCTGTGTTTGCTGTCTTTTCAAATACGTTTCTATGATCGCAGTGATCATTTGAGTAAAGTTGGATTTTTTTGGTAGACCTTCCACTCAGGTGCAAATTTACAGCACGAACATCCACACGGAGAGCCATCGACACAGGACACTTTAGGTGCGGCTTCGTAGGTCAAGTAGAGTCACCGTGCACGCTGCATGCAGATTCCAAAGAACCAGTTTTAGATCTAATCAAGGTGCTCTGAGAAACTTGTCATTCAGCTGGAATTGTTTACTCATCATTCTTAGAGTATGATTGGCTGGAAAAATCAAGGTTTGCCAGGAGAATGATGTGAGTTATGGGATGTCTCACCTTTTGAAGTCATGCCTGCTGTCATCAGTTCAGTTCTGCAGGCCTGGACCCTTAGTGTGCAAGTGTGTGTATGTGTGTGTAGACCTATGCAGCCAATCCACGGCTGTTTTTCTCTGCTTCTTAATGGAAAGGACAGGTGCTTGATAATTTTTTCACTGTGGAAACTTAATGTCTGTCAAACATCAGATAGTTTGATCTGAAAACTAGAAGGGCACCTGGCAGCAAATAGCAACGACTGACTTATTTAGAAGTCCTAATGAAAGTGAACCAGATTTGCACCAAGATTTAGCTGGTCTCTCTTTAACCCTGCTAAACCTCTCTGCCACGTTTCATGAAATTCTGCATGTTAGGTTCTGTTAAATTTTGCATCATATACTGCTGCTCTGACTCCAAAATAAAAAACAGCCTGCTTGTGGCTTATAACATTAGCTTAATTCAACCTGATATTTCCTATCAGTTTGATCCAGTGAGAAAGAAATACTGTAAGTATAAAAAGTATGTTGCAGCTTTCACTGCCTATCTGGATTTAGTAGCTCCGAATCGCGCGTATGGCTAAAGGAGCAGCAGCTAGATTGAGTCTGTGCTAACAGATTTTGATTTTGAGCACGTAAAGTGGAACAAAGCCATCACGATTAGGCTTGATCAAATCTAGGACTACTATTTCAACTGTTGCAACTCTGCAGTACTAAGTGTATTACTGAAGTAATACCAATTACCTCAATTCATAAGCAAAAAGATGCAAGTGTATTTTCAACAGTAATACTTCTTTATAAAGCCAAAAAGTGTAGATTTCTTTTGGGATGCTTCATTCACAAGTCGAAGTAGAGCCAGTGACTCGTGCGGCATGTGACTGTGGAGCTGTGGAAGCAACTTGCTTCAACTGAAATGATATTTAAAATGTGCCGTGATAGTTAATGTGAAGTATGTATTTAGTATTTAGTATTTATTTATTTATTTATTGTCATTGTCAAGAACAATGAAATTGCGTTTGGGGCTTCCATACAACCCAAAAAAAAAGAAGAAAATAATAAATACCCCTTAAAACCCAAGTGTACATATTTAACCCAGTGTGACTCCAATGCAATAAGACAATCCTTAGCAATAATGTTCGTAGAAATTCAGACAAAGACCTGAGAAACATGACAAAATACAACAATGCAACCCGTTCAATATTATTGTACTGTGAGATATGATATCAGATATGATAGTTATCTATTTAAGAAAGAGGGGGGGGAAGAGAATAAAGATATGATGCACCAATGCAGACCAGTTCATTGCTATTAAGAAGTTGGATATGGTTATTGTCCGTGAGAGGGGGGCAGAGAGTTCAGGAGCCTCACAGCCTGTGGATACAGGCTGTTGGCCAGTCTGGATGTTCTGGCCTGTATAGACCTGTACCTTCTCCCTGAGGGCAGCAGATGGAAAAGGTGGCGCGCAGGGTGATGTTGGTCCCGCAGGATACTGTGCACCCTCCTCAGACAGCGAGTGGGGAAGATATTACTGATCTCTGGCAGACTTGTTCCAATAATTCTGCCAGCTTCTTTCACCACCCGCTGGAGTGCTTGCTGATCGGCCTTGTCAGGTTTATAGAGAGACACGTGAGACCCTGAAGCCCATGGAAAGAACACATATGTGCACACAAACACACACAGGTTCTGCCTGTAAAGGTAAAGACTCAAATGAGATCCTTTCTCCACCCTATAACAGGTTTCACTAAGGGCTGTCTGGAATTTCATCCACTTCTGTTAAAGCAGACAGCTTCCTTGTAACTAGCTGTAATTGGCAGCTGGCAGCCACACCAACACAACTGGCAGCAACACCCTTAACAAATAACATCTGGACTCGGTCATCTACCTTTCCGTTGGATAAAAGGAAAAGCGGCCAACAACACAACAAAATCTGATCTTTGACGGGCCCTTCATTTTTATTTTTTGGCACTCCAGCGGCGGTCACAACCACTACCAGACCGTGGAGATTGGCTGGATGCACGGGACTGTTTGTAACTTCTAAAGACCAGCATTTCATTGAAGATAAAGGGGTAATTGTTAAATAAACAGAACAGAAAGAGGAAGATGAGGTTGAAGAGTATGGGACCGGCTGAAGGCTTAATTATATAAACCGCCTCATGTTGAAGAAAAAAAAGGAGGAACAGCTCTCCAAATTGTTTCTGCCTTCTCTCAATTTGTGTTTGATATGTATGCTGCAAAGCTGCATTTGCGTCACAGCGGTGTAATTTGTATCTACAAAGGGGTGATAAATTGTTTTATAATTTGATAGAAGTGAGGTTGACCAAATTGATAGCAGTTACCGTGAGAGGGCTTTGCACGCTAAAACTCGATTTGGCCGAATCAATAAAAGAATGGAACACCTTGGATTAGGGCGGATGCGCCTAGCAACAACACAACAGGAGTTCTTAAGTAAAGGCTCCATGCGTGTCATTCCTGTCATTGCATGTTCACTCATCATTGCTTTATATGTGGTTTATATGGAGGGTTTTTTGGCTTGTTTAGCTTCTCCAAGTCCAAATCTTTCTCTTTCCAGTTTGTCTCGAGAGAACTGCCGTCTCTTATGGACAGTTCGTGCTGACGACATTTTTAAGTGCTTCAGTATCCAGGCTGTCCATCAGGTGTTTGTCTCACGCAACGGATATGCTTCTATGTTGACGAATGTGTCAATCCACGCCGATTTGCGCCAAATGCTTTACTTCCTTGCGTGTTTAGCGAAGCTGAATCCTGATGCTGTGTCATCCAGATCACGCAGATTTCCCACTTTTTTATGAACTTGCCAAAAATTAAGAAATAAATAAAAGTAAATAATTCATCGAGGGCAACATTTGCTTTTTGGTGTGAACTTTTTTCATTTCACTGAGGCTTCAGAACACCGACTATTTTCTGTCTTAATGACTGTTTTATGTGACTGCTGGGTTCAGCTACATTAGACAGTGAAGACCCCGCTGCTGATTAAAATGCAGCTAGCTCTGTAAACAGGAGAAATGTTCAGAAGCAACGCAGAGAATGTTTTTACTTTCTATCCGTGCTATTTTCATTTCCATCCATCTTCTTCCAGTTATCCAATTCAGGGTTGCAGTGTGGCGTCAGCTGTCTCTCCTGTCAAAGGTGGGATAGGCTCAAAATATTTCATTTAGCTCACTTTCCTCACACACAGTCGGTGTTTCAGGTCTACAACTCAAGCATCTGTTGTAACCCAATGGTTGAGCATAAAACACCCTCAAACTTTGGGCGACCAATGTAGTTGGCAACCTGTCTCTAAACAGTTGTAGTCTGATACTGACTGACTACATTCTTTCTGAGAATTGCAAAAGTTTGCAATTAACTGCTTTAAAATTTATAAACACAGTTTGCTGACAAGTTGCGTTGCTGGGTGCAAGTCTTTGTGTCACGTCTCTTTGCAATAGGGAACTTGACTCAGCTGGTTGCCATCTTGCTGCGTTCTGATTATTGGTCTATAAAAGCAAGGTTAACATAACATAAAGGTTAAATCAGTGTCCTGCAGTTTCATGATCATTTTCATCCTACTGTGGCCTTCAAGCATTGATTTTTCTGGGGTGACTGCAGAAAACTGGTAGAATTAAAAAAAAGGACAATGGTTACATTATGCATTACAATAGTCGTAAAGAAAATAATTTTTAAAAACCTGTAAAAAAGGCACTGAAGTTCAGCATCGAATCCTCTTATGTTACAAATAAGCTTACAGGGTTACAATACCTGGAACTTCACTTGCAAAACTAACAATTAGGTACCAAGACCATTGAGAAAATAATCAAGTGTTATGAAACATTGTTGACAGACACTGATGGGACATCTTGAGTTTATCTTATTCTAGTTTAATAATTGAATTAACACAATTAATGCATTTGATTCTAATTAAATCATTAATTATTATAAATCTCTGGCTCCCTTAGTCGCGTTGTAACAGGATTAGGGTGCTGGGGGATTTCCCATGATGGCTTTCTTCCACAGTGTGCCTTGTGTCCTGTCTCACCCCCAGTGGGTTGTGGCAGATGGCTGCTCCTCCCAGGTTCCTTCTTGTTAAAAGGGAGTTTTTCCTTCCCACTGTTGCCAAGTGTTTGCTCATAGTGGGTCTCTGACTGGGCTTTTCTCTATATTATTGTAGGTGATCTTTATTGAACCAGCCAGTAACGCACTATGGTAAGAGAGTAAGCAATGCCAATCACACTACAAATGTAATGAAACAAAAATAACAGAAAATCCATCAATCTCCTCTGAGGTCTTCCTCGTTTCCTCCAGGCGGCTTCATATTCAACATTCTTTGTCCAATATATCCACCATCTCTCCTTTGCATATGCCCAAACCATCTCAGCCTCACCTCTCTTTGTCTCAAAACTTCTAAGAATATCTTCAGACTTTTAATTGACTCACTTTAGTTGTGCTAAACGGAGTTACTGGTGAGAAAAACAAGCAATGTGACTGTGTAGACATGTAAATCTGCAGCAATTGAGTCCATTCAAACTGTGGCACCACTTGAGGTAAATGCAGTAAAAGGCCTTATTTTTCCAAACCACACAAGCACAGTGCACTCTGCTGTCCATTTGCAAGTACTGTAGGTATTAACTCCATACACACTCTGCACTCTTGCACTCTATAATTACACGAAGAACCACAAATCCACATGGAAAATGAATTGAACACAATCACCAAACTGTCTATCATTAATCCCATGTCCGTTTGGCAGAGACTCTGACTTATCAGTGGAGCTTCTGACATAAAAAATGTGCGTCTTTATAATGCCTCTAGAATTGCATATGCTTTTTAATCAAAGCGTATCTAATGAAATCTTGTACAGCAGCTCTCCTTAAGGTTAAATCAGTAGGACACTGTGACTGGTTAGTTCAGCAATGCCTTCATGAAAAGAAGCGTATGGCCCTACATCCTAATCCAGCATACGAAACAGGATTCTGGTGAGAGCTAGTCAGAGATTAGATAGTGTGTCTTTTATCCCACTGAAGGCTTTTTAAATTCATTTCACTCTCACAGTAAAGCTTTTTTTAAACACGTCAGTAGTAATCTGCTGCTGTGATGAGGCAGAGTGGTTTTAACACTGCATCGTGTTGAACAGTTGAGCCACAGCTTTTGCTAATTATCAACTAAACATTTACTTCTCCAACTTTGTGACTTTGCAGTTAAGAAGGAAACTCTTTATGGTCCTTTACAGATGACGTCAGGAAAGCAAGATTAGCATGAAAGAATCTCTCCATCCCACCTTTTATCCAAGGTAAGAAGCTGTTTTATAATGTTTGGATGTTTGCTCTTGAGTACTATAGGAATCTTGCTTGTTTTAGAGCAGAAAGCTCCAAGTCCCATCTGTTTCTATGTTGAACATGAATTCAGAGAAGCCAGCCTTGCTGGAATCCCTGGGTGGGGTTCAATTTGAAACCCACAGGGAGACACTGATGCTTATGTTGGAAAAGATAAAGTGAATGGAATTTTAAAATCAAACGGTATTTATTATTGATCCAGATACCAGGCGCGGACTTACCGACACCGTCTTCACTTATGTGGTGTTTCACAAGTGTGCGTGCTAGGAAGTTGCCAGATCAAAGACCGATGAGGAACTTTGCAGTTAACACCAAGCCTCAAGTGTTTTTATGCCGGGCACCCAAATACAGAGAAGTGTAGAGCTGTCAAGTGATGACCATCTGCGGTGAGTTGGATCAAATCATTGGGTAAACTGTAAGACTCAACCTTCATGTGGAGTGAGGGTGAAGTGGGCTCTTTTTCAAAACATCCTCAAATTATTATTTTTTGTTCGTCCTTCTGCGCTCAAGCTTTTCCAAGGCAAGTTTTGGACATACAGTTAAAGGAGTGAGGTGTTGGGTAAAGCCAAGCATGCAAACTACATTAAACATGTTGACGAATGGATTGTAATTTACACCCAGCTACCCATGAAATGACCGGCCTGACTTGGATGGCGCCGTGCTGCAGTGTTATCAGTAAAGAGAAAGCAGGTGGGAAAGGTCAAGCAGTGGCAGCTCTGAGGAAATTGCCAGCGCTAAGAGGAAGCTCTTCCCAATTTTGGTCTGGGGATAAGGCACACATGTTCCGGTCGGCCTGTTTGTCTGTGTGTAAGTGTATGACGTAAACAGGTGAGTAATGTGTTTGCTGAGGGGATACCGAGTTCCACTGACCCTAAGCAAACCTCTCATTCGCCGGGTGATCAAAGCCGTCAGATCATTGGATTGCTTCCAGCTCAGGGGATGTTTGTTTTCACAGCGAGACCGATCCAGCCGAGTGGTGCTCTGACTTAAAGCAGACTTCCTATTTGCAAACATCTGCTTGGGACCGTGCATATGCGTGAGCGTATGTGTGCGCTTTCGCTATGATCTCACCTTGTGTGCCTGAAGCTTGTTAAGAAAGAGATTACCGCACAAACAGTGTGTTGTCAGCTCAACATCGAGTCGAGACCTGGACTCTCTTGATCATCAGCTGTATGTACTGTGTGTAGATTTATCGGTATTACAGGACAGCAAATGCAACCGTGCATCTGTCAGCGGGTCTGTGCTTCATAGATAAAGACCGCAGCTTAAAAGATGTTTTGTAGCAAACATCTGTTTCTGCTGTGCATTCCGAGAAAGCAAGTGGTCATCTTTTTTGTTTCCAGCACAGATGAGCAGTACTGTCTTTGCAGATCTTTTCCCATAAATGGATGTTCTGCTTTCACCGTCCTTCTGGAATTTATCATGCAAGACATTTGAGGATTAACTTCAGGGATGAAATATTATTACATCCATTGAAGTAGCATGAAGGGTTTTCCAAGAGCAGCATTACCAGTGTGAAAACAAATGACTCATACCGTGTTAACATGCAAATCCAATATGCGAGCAATTGGTTAATACCTTTTAAAATAATTCTCCCTTTCATGTAGCAATTTAACTTTCCTTATCCACCACCCACAGGAGGTGATGCGTTTGACAGAGTAACAGGGACAGGCAGGAATAGAGAGAAAATTCCCAAAACACATTATCTATGTCAAGATAGCCACTGCCTTCTTGTTCATTAGATTCTCTTAGTCCAACATTTGGTCCTGATTTGATAATATCTTATTTAGTTTTAACAGGGAAACCTGGGGAAACAGGAACGATGGCAGAAAAACAGCAAAATTAGCAAACTACTGGAACACAGCAGATCTATTTGTCTCCAGAGGGCTGATGGTGTTCATTTAAGCTGTACAGTATTAAAAGTTTGAGCATCATTACATTCACCAGAACTGGCAAGCCTTTTATTTATTAAACTATATTCTGCGGATATACGCCCACGACTGCGTAAAGCAGGTCTCTGTATTACCACTGATGGATTTCCATTGTCACTTATTTAGAACAGGGATTCAATATGATCTATAATGCCACATTACACAGTTATATCAAAGCCTGTTAAAGTATCATTAAAGATGGTGCAAAGATACTGTAATGCATCCATCATAACTCCTAATTTATCATGCTGTAAAACCTATCGCAGTAAATACAGCCTGCACGTGATGAGGAGCTGTTTTACTATTCCTTTGTCATAAGAGAGCTGTGACTTAGACATTATGGTACATTATAGTGCAGTAGGTTAACTATGGTTGCTTGAAAAGGTTTTACTAATGAGATAGTTGTTTAGTTTGACCCATGGTTTACCCTCTGGATGCGCTTTGAAAAAAACAAAGACTAAGGAGGAGAAGATTATAAAGATAAAATAAAAGCAAGAAATATGAGTCTGGTATAAAAAAAGGAGGCCCCATCCCTGGCCTCCTCTCCTCTCTTTTTTCCCCTGGAAACCTGAAAGCAAAGAGGCAAGGATAAGAAAAAGGTAGTGGTTAGAATAAAGATTAAATGAGAAGAGTTAAGAAGAGAAAAGTAACGGAACAGGAGGGGTCAGGAGATGAGAGGAAAGATGAGGGAGCTGGTAGGAAAAAACAGAAGAGGAAAGTAGAGGCAGCCAAGAAGAGATCTGTGAAGAATTGAACATCAGATCGTGTGAGATGTATTCTCGGAGATGACAGAAGACTGACAGCTGAAATAAAAACCACGCCGTGCAGAGAGGGCTCTCCAGATCTCTCCATCTTTCAGTTTGCCTGTCTCCCCTGCTCTCACTCTGCTCTCCTGAACTCCACATCCACACCCAGGCACCCTTTTCAGTCGTGTTCGCATCAGGGTGTGTCCTCCCAAGCAATCAATCATCCATTAAAGATGAGATGCATAGGTGGCAAGCTGTGATAAAACATTACGTATGTGTTTTTCTTAACACAGCCAAGCCACAACAACCAGATCTGGATAGCTTTCATTTAGTGCAATTAGAGCAGCGCGGGGCAATTTCACACATCGGAGAGTCCAAATGGCAGCGCGAGGGAGCCGTTAAAAGTTTTGACAACTTAAATGCCCCGAAGATATGGAATTTGATCTCAGTAAACTCTGTAATCCCCCGACCCTATACGTTAGCTTCTATGCGCCTGCTGAGTGTGAAGGAGGTGAAAGGGTCCAAATATGTTGAGGAGTCAAACCGCTTTTGAGTTTTGCCGTTGAGATTTAGCGCTTCTTTTCCAGTGGGTGGAGAAGCCTGCATAGCTCCCGGCAGCTTTTTTCAATATGAAATCACAGTCTCTCTTTGCATCCTCCTCCTATCTGTACGGCATCAGAGAGGATTTCAGCTTGTCTCTTCCTGCTTAACACTTCTCATGCACTTCAGTGTTAGGCAAAAATCAAACAAGTTTAGGCTTAGAGCTGTCACAACACAAGTTTGTCACTATGCAGTGATCAGCATCAACAAATTAGAAAAAAGAAATCTGATGGTTACAAATGAAGAAACTATATGGCGGGGTTTGGTTGCAGGGGAGGGGTGGAGTACTGGGTTCAGGGGCTGACTGACACACCTGACCTCCATCGTCTAATTGTGTCTCCCTTTTTGAGGATGTTGCTGAGACCAGTGGAGGAGAGCGGTGTGCTGTGCTGAGCAGGGAACGCAGCTGAAAAGCTGCCAGAGTAAAATGTGTCCAAAAACACTTAGCCATAAACACATGACAACCTGCAACACCGTGTGAGTGGGTCCTTCTCTGCCACACAACTCAGTCAGTCCGACTGGAAACTATACAGACACCTGTGGACTGAGGGGCAACTTCAGGAGTTGAGAAGTGAAGCCAGTGCTGAGGAAGCCACACAGTGCCTCCAGAAGTCTATCAGCTCCCCACAGAATCTCATGTTAATTTTACATCTTATCCTCCTGGATCTGACTAACATGGCTTGCTAGTTTGTGCCTTGGTTTTGTCAATTTAAACTATTTTAATAGACTTTTACTTAGCACTAATTGGCCGATAAGTGCAGTGTTGGGGTTGTTACTGTTAAAAAAATGAATTCCACTGCTCGTTACCTTACTTTCTTGACACTCATGACGTGAAACATGCTGTCACATAACTACAAAACAACATAAACCTTAGGATATACTCCGAATCTCTGTGCAGCTTGCTAATTAGCTAGCCTTTGCTAATAACTTGACACTCCATATAAGGCTCTAAAAAACCAACATGGCAGTGGCCAAAACACTAAGATTTAAAATATGGAGTCTAGTATGGCCACGTGTATCTTTATACTTTAATGGAGCAGCTCTTCAGGGTTCTTGGAAATCAGAGAAAAAGCAAAAGAGCAACGACCAAAGCCAACAACAAATTAGTAATGAAATGAACTCAACACCAAGGCCACAGCCTGTCTCCCAGATGTGCAGGACAAGTATCTGCAATAATAGAAAAGTTAACGGTGATAATGGGAGTCACTTTAGTACGGGCTCAAATTGTGGTCATAAATATTTTAAATTGGTAAATCAAATGCGTATTTGTGAACTGAGTTTTGTGACCCTGTAAACCAAAATATCTGAAAATGTTTGTGCATCTATAGATGAGCTCAGCAAAGCACCGACAGACCCATCTGTTCTCTAATTGGATTGTTAAATTTGTGATTGACATGACATTGACCAATCAGCTAAAAGAAAGACAAATTGGGTCAAAATGTGTACTTGCAAGTTAAAAGTCACACACAGCCCGGGGAGTTGAGCGCAGAGTTTTACACGTAGTTTTTTGTTTGCTTTGTATCTTTACAAACATAACATATTCAGATATTTTGGTTTACAAGGTTACAAAACTCAGTTCACAAATACGCATTTGATTTACCAATTTAAAATATTTATGACCACAATTTGAGCCCAAACTTTAGCTTAGTTTGCCAGAAACTGTGTAGACACTTTGAGCTGAAGCTCCAGTTAAGCAGTTAATTGTGTAACTTATGCTTCAGTCACATTAAGGAGACCATGGCATGACCACAATACTGCTACAGTGTCCTAGGAAATTATAATCCCATTGACTTTGAAAATGGGGACCAGGTCTGCAACTGCTCACAGTCAGTGGCCATCTTCAAAGTGACTTATAATGCAATCAGACAATCACAATCTGAGTTTGTGATTGAATGGGGTCAAGCTGGCAATTATATGCAATATGATGATACAATGATTAACTGTGATGAATAGACATAAACTGGAAATCTATTACTGACCACAGAAATTCAGTCCAGCCAGAGCCTCACAGAATTGAAACTGAAATCCCTTCACTAATAGTGACGTAGACGCAGGGCAGTGATTTAGCTGCAGAAAGGCACAGAATACAAACATTTGGCAACCAGTTTAGTCACGTTTCCTACTGCAAAGAAAGGCTTTGCTGACAGGTTGCAGTCTTGAGTGCAAACTGACTCCAGCTGATTGCAATTTGTTAGCAATCGCTCAGTGTTTATAAATTAGTTGGCAATTAAAAGTAACAGCTGAGTTGTTTGAGAGGAGCAATTGCATAGGTCACTACTTGCCTTCCAACCACAGGTGGTAATGGAGAGCTTGGGGTTCTTATACACTCACATCTGGATGGCTAATTGTTTGCCACAACTGTTTGGGTTGCTGAAAAATTCACTTTTATCACGAGTAACCACAAAGTTTTCCAAGTCACAAGGATGTTATCCTACTTAAACTGTAGCAGGACCAAGCCATACATGGGATGGGAGCCTTCATACACTTGAAACTATGACTGTCATATCAATTAGAGCAGGGCGATATGGCCAAAAATATTTATCACGATATATATTTGAAAATTTGCGATAACGATATAACCGACGATATAATTGATGCGAGACAAAATACAACTCCACAACATTACTAGCGCAAAAAGACAACCTTCCATTTAATTTCACTTAAACAAGAAGCTGGTTTTTATGTACATTAAAGCTTTATAAAAATGTAACAGTGCAAATGCAAATTCCTTGCTGAAAGTTTAACCAAAAGGCATTTCCAGTAGAAATGGGCTGACATATCCTGAGCATAACCATGTATAATATCCACTGAAGTTAAAAAGAGGTGCTTTGCAACATTAAACTGCAGTGTGCAGTACGTATTTTTCGGACCATAAGGTGCACAGGATTATAAGGCACATTAAGCGAAACAAAGCAGTCAGATAAATCAAACTTTATTAAACTCATTCTTCTTGCTTCCTCCACTTCTGTACCATTGATTCATTAATGTTGAATTCTCTGGCAGCTGCTCTATTCCCATGTTGTTGCAGTATATTAATGACTAACCTCGTATTGTGGATGGATTATCTCAGTTGTTCTCCTGACTGAAGTTTGGTCCGTTTACAGCATCCTGCCATGCAATTGCATTTGTCTCTAACCATGAAGAACCTTCACGTTAACTTTTATAAGTGGAAAAGTGTTAGTGTTCGTCCTCCAGCTTCACTGTTTATGTTATGCTAACATAGCTGTGTCGCTAGCGATCACGTAGCACATCATTATATACCAGCTAGCCCAACTTCAGTAACCCTACAAACGTCACTGCTGTTTAGTTTCCTGTCTTCATTTATGTTGGAAGTGATAGCAGAACTGTACGTTTGATTTTTTTCAGAAATCTCTCAGTCAGAACATGCTATATCATGCTTAGGTAACTAGCGAGCTAACTTCCGCTAGCTTCCTGCTAACGTCTAACTCCGTTAAATGTAATAACTTTAGTTTTCATGGATGCCTGGAAGTTAAACTTCATAGTTACACCTGGTAAAGCAGCAATGCTGATCGTTTTATTAAAGATGAAAGAATTTAGACAGTTTTTAACTCTTAGTGATGCTGCAGTGTTGTTTGACCTGAAGCATACGGAGTTTAGGACCCAGATTACTCCCAGATTTAAGAGCATCTTAGTCCGACAAATATGACAATAACAACGGCCGCTTGCATGTTCTGCAAAAAAATGTGCTTTGTTGTGTATCTGACGGACAAACACCAAACCAGTTTCACATCACTGAAGTTGCACCATTTTTACAAACCAATTCTGGTTCATCTGTTTCACTCAACAATCGGCCATGTGCGTATGAAAACAAAGGCACTGCGCATGCGCGTTTTACTCTCATTCTATCGCGATATTTCATTTTCCTATCGTTGCCTAACATTATACCGGTATTACCGTGAACGGTATAATATGGCCCAGCCCTAATATCAATACGTGTATAACTCAACACCTCTATTGTGAATGTTAATTGGTAGAAGCAGTACGTCATACATGTACTGGATTGATGTGTTCATGAACTACTTGAACAGGATTTTATAACATACCAACTTTATTAAATCTGCAGGACTCAAAATAGTCAGTAAATAGAAATTCATTATGAGTGTTATTCAGCTCAAAAATGTAAACCATATCCCCTAAAACATCCAAAACACCCACATGCAAAATATGCGCTTATACTTTCTAAATCACACTTGATAAAGATACACCATTTCTTAATAAAATAAAGAAACCTGAAGGAAAGAGACTTTCACATAACTGCTGACGATTAAAAAAAGAGAAGAAAAAAAACCCCCAGAAGGCTAAAAAAACAAACTGCAACAATCTTAAGGCCGACATTAAAGTGCATATTAGACATAGGAAGTACCCTCAAAGACGGCTCCAGTGGTTTAAGCGGAGTATTTGTAAACTCAGCTCTTTTAACAGTGCAGTGTCATGCTTTTCTGCAAGCAGACACTAAACAAAACGGGACTTCAGGCAGCGAGCAAGAAAGTCTGATAAATTTATTTTCTGCTTCAGTTTTGCAGTGATGGATTAAACCTCCTGGGCAAATGCTGTTTGTGAGTTTGTTTTGAAGCAATTAATGAGAGACTAGAGTCTGTTACACCAGCGAGAACAAAGCATATTATCTATGCCATCCTTAAGGGTCTAGACAGAGCCACTGATTAGCTATGGAGCTGGCTGGAAAACCTGAAGAAATTATCCCCATGTGGTGCTAGTGGAGCTGAGTGGATACAAAAGATATTTTCTTGTGTGAAAAAAGTAATCTCTATTACTTTAATGAGAATGGCTGACATTACACCACAGAAACAAGCATCAATTGATTTAGAAAGAGCAAGAGAAACTGGAAAACCTGAGCACGGCTGTAATAATCCAAAGAGTGAAACATTCCTGTGGCACAGGCTCTGTGTTACACCGCTACCTTCCATAAGAAACATTGCCACAAGTCAGCGTGCTAGATTAGCATCTTGTTTGGGGTATGATCTCTCTTCTTTATCTCTGTATCAGCCGACGTCTGAACTGAATTCACGGACATCAGCAGTTTGTTTCAGCTGCACTGACTCAATCTATACTTCAGCTTGAAGCAGGGAAGTGCTGTGAAAGTATAAGTGGAAGAAAATAGATACAAAACTCACGAGAAAATTCATGATTGCGTGGTACAAATATAACTACAGAAAACAACCGAGGCACTGAAAAAGTAAAATGACATTTTCAGTCTGTTTATTGAGGATATTGGAATAGATTTATGATTTCCTGTTGCTGTATATTTGAATTTCTTTACATGTAGTTGGGGCACTGATATGTATTTTCTTGATTGCTGTTTATTGTTGTGTTTTTTTCACGAGCGCTCGAGCCACCAACCGCTGGGATTTAATTCAGACTGCTGGACCTGTCTCTGCCGCAGTACACAAATTATCATCCCATGACAACAGAGTGTAGCTGCTGTTATGAATGCGTGTCTCGTCCTCGGCTAAACTAATTTTAATTCCCCACAATCTTCATCTGTCCAGAATGTGCACCTCTGCTGTCTTCGGTGCTGCTGCATCTGCTGCCTGATGACGCACGTTCAACCTCAAAACTAATCTAAACTCACAGCAGGTTGTACATTTGCATGGATGAAAAGAGTCTCTATATTTTCATGCTTAACATGGTAAATTGTGCAAACTAGTAAAGTAACAGCATTAAGTATTAGCTGCAATAATGCAGCTACGGCAACCATGTTTTTCCGATAGCGCTAAAGAAAATGCTCTGTGATCAGGGTCCATCGCGATTCACCGATCAATAAAAAGATGCAGCATCGTTCCAATACGAGAGAGCAGGACACAAGCACCTCTCGCTACCTTCAATAAACTGTAAAATGTACAGAGCGCTCACATTAGATCGACCGTGCTGCAAAACTCAGTTGCAGTCTAAAGAAGAAGCCTTGAAATAGAGACTAAATGCAATCTTTTATAGCCACGAACCATTAGTGCCGAAACTATAGCTCACATTCTCTTTAATACCACTAATAAAGAAAACACTTTCCACTCCCTTCTGAACCCGCAGTATTGATTAATGATCCTCTCTGGTCTGACAAATACAGTTTATTCTCTCATTAAGCTACAACAAACTTTGGTGCTCACAGGGAACCCTAACAGTCTCCGTTATGGATTGGGTCATTACTGCTTAAATAAACCGCCCCTGTTTTGCCAGCTTCTACTCATATAGGGCCAAATGAGCTGTGCTCTCTGTTATGGATGACAGAGCCACACACACTCCTGCTGCTCGTGTAGCTGCTTCACTGACTTCCTCTGAAGTAAATCACTGAATCCTTACGGATTAAACAGTGAAAACAAACAGAAATCATTTTAAGGGACTAATGAAAGCTGCTTTGAGAAAGAGGCGACTAACCTTTGTTGTAAAGCTTAAGTGTGTGTACTGTATGTTATATGTGTGTTGATATACGTGAGAGGTAAAGCAGACTGAAGCAGCTTTAATGCCTCTAGCTGCCATCTGGCTAGTTAAACAACAGTGTGTCCAAAACAGCCACAGCTGTGTAGACACAAGTAAATGTCCTGAAATCAGGCTTCTGAACAAATTACACATACTTCCATTGTTATTACTAGTGTGCACCATCTTGTGGTGGCATTATAAATTACAAGTCAATTATCTGTATAACAACTAAGAGTGATTTTTAAGACTGCACAAAGGTAGAGCGCTCAAAAGGACGTCTTTGTACTGTTAGTGCTGACAAACCTAAACAGACTTTGACTTAGATTATTATTAATGCTTAAAGCGTTTTTGAATGGAACATTTTTGTCAAACTGTTTAACAGGATAAACCTTTGCCATGGAAAGCACCTTTTTCAGGAAATAGTGTTTTCTGCAGCTTGATGACATTTCTTTCTTTTGATCTCTAAACCAGGGTTTCTTCCACACAAATTATGGCCATATGGTGCAGCTAAATTGGTGGACTTATGGTTAGGTTCACATTTCACAGTCTTTAATATTGCTGTGGAGGAATTCTGGCCCCAAACATTTTTCCAGAATTGTTATGATTCAGCCATGTTGGACAGTTTTCAGGCTGTTTAAGATCATGCCAAAGGACTGGTCCACTCAACCACCTTTATTTTTTAGTTTTCTGAACCGAACCGAAGTGCAGTCGAACCTCAGGGCATCAACTGATGGCTGGACATTGACCTTTAGGATTTTTTGGTACAGCAGAATGCTGAAGCAGCAAAAAAGCCTCAGACCAGATGGTATGATGTTGTTTTTATGAAATGCTGTGTTAGTTTTACAGAAGATATAACGGGGCTCACACCTTCCAAAAACATTAACATTAGTCTCGTCAGTCAACAGAATATTTTCCAAAAGTTTCTGGGGATAGTCAGGATGTTCTTTGGAGACGAGCCTTTGCGTTGTTTGTGGGGCGACCGTGGCTCAAGAGTTGGGAGTTCGCCTTGTAATCGGAAGGTTGCCGGTTCGAGCCCCGGCTTGGACAGTCTCGGTCGTTGTGTCCTTGGGCAAGACGCTTCACCCGTTGCCTACTGGTGGTGGTCAGAGGGCCCGGTGGCGCCAGTGTCCGGCAGCCTCGCCTCTGTCAGTGCGCCCCAGGGTGGCTGTGGCTACAATGTAGCTGCCATCACCAGTGTGTGAATGTGTGTGTGAATGGGTGGATGACTGGATATGTAAAGCGCTTTGGGGTCCTTAGGGACTAGTAAAGCACTATACAAATACAGGCCATTTACAGGCCATTTGTCTTTGCTCAGCGATGGTTTTCACCTTGGAATTCTCCCACGGATGCCACTTTTGCCCAGTCTCTTTGTTATTGTTGAATCATGAACTCTGGGATCTTTTGTGACCTCCTGGATGAGTTGTCGATATGCTCTTGGAGTAATGTTGGTAGATCGGCCACTCCTGGGAAGGTTCGCCACTGTTCCAAGTTTTCTCCATTTGGGGATAATGGCTCTCATCGGAGTTTACTGGAGTCCCAAAGCCTAAAAAGTGGCTTTGCGACTCTTTCTAGACTGACAGATGTCAGTGGCTTTGTTTCCCACCTGTTTCTTTAGGCCAGTGGTTCTTAAAGTGTGTGGCGGGGCGCAGAGTTGTGACAGGTGGGGCGCAAGTCACCTGGCAGAAAAGTCATGTGGAACTAATGTTTAACATCTGAATCACTTTTACGGCAGAACCAAGAAATTTGCGGCAGTTTGCTAATAATATGCACATCTCCTCTGCATCCGCTGAAAAGCTGCAGCCGCATGTGTAAGTCCACAGCTGCAATAAAGAAGTGTACGGAGAAGTGCCAAGGTAGGTACCCCCGACGGAATTTGTTTCCCCTGCGTCGGGAGCAAACACTGGGCTGTCCAAGTCACGGACAAACAACATCCCACATTCGTGATTTTTAGTTCACAAACACTTCTTATAATGACCCACTACTCCTGACATTTTGGAGGTTTTAGCTCTGTACAGTTACAGAAGAATACAAATAATTATCAGTCAAAATCTCCTTGCTTTATTGAAATAATCCTGTCCAATAACACGTCAGAACAATAAATGTATCATTTTCTGTTGTCACCCACAAACTGAACAGTAATTAGTAACAGTAACATTCATTTTTCACTAAAACAGTCCATTACTTCCACGTCTAGCTGGTTGCAATGGAGGCGGCGCCAACTGGACCCGCTCTGCCTGCCCAGCGAATGCTCCCGGCGCAAGGAAACAAATTCTGTCGGAGATACCTACTTTGGCATGATTGCGGATACCGCTCAGGTCCGTCCAAATCCCCCGTAGCCGCGCCGCAGTCAAACTAGGCTGACTGCAGCCACTAAGAGTGAAACGCATTAAACTCTCACTAAATTATTTATTTTTCATCTCTGTTCACAAGTTTCTGGATTTCTTTTTTTTTTTAAATAAGACTAAGACAGAACTTTATAATGTTCACATTCTGTTTAACTTGTTGCTTTTTTTGAAGAGGTGGTGCAGACTAATGCAGCAGTCTAGTAACAAAAGTCACAAATAGTTGTTTGAAATGAAAGCTGTTTGTTTTAAACAAAAATTACTGAAGGATTCATTGTGAATTAGTTTATTATCTAAAGAAAGTTGCAGCTCGGCTTTACTGTCGTTGTTTCCTTTAGATGGGGCGTGAAAATACTTCTTCCTGCCATGTGGGGAACGATGTGACAAGTTTGAGAACCACTGCTTTAGACTGTGGTGATCTGGTGGTTTTTGGATTCTTTTAGTTTACTTCAGTTTGTTCGGCAAGTGATGATAAATTCAGCTTTCCAAAAAATATTAATTCATGATTTAGCACAAGGCAAATCCTCATTTAAATACTGCATTTTGTATTTACTCAGGTTAACTTTCAGGAAGGTGCCAAATACATTTTCACTGCAGTGTACTATTAGTTCACCTGCGGGGTGGTAAACCTTTGTATCTACAAATTAGCTCAGGCGTACAGCGGTCTTTCTTCAAACTGAGGCTTTTAACGAAGGTGAGATCATTTTTATCTTTTAAAAACTTCGAACGGGCGATTCATGCTTTCATTATATCCCAGCTGGGCTATTGTAACTCCTTATATGCTGGAGTCAGCCAGACCTGCCTGGCAAGGCTGCAGTTGGTCCAGAATGCTGAAGCTCGTCTTCTGACACGTACTAAAGGATGTGAACACATTTCCCCGGTGCTCGCCTCTCTTCATTGGCTCCCTGTCCGCTTCAGAATTAACTTTAACATTTTATTGTTGACCTACAAAGCCCTGAATGGACAGGCTCCCGGGTATTTGTCTGACCTCTTGCAGACTTATACCCCCTTTAGATCTCTCAGATCAAGTGATCTTTTGCTTTTAGCTGTACCAAAGTCGAGGCTGGTTCATAGAGGCGATCGAGCATTTGCAGTCGTAGCGCCTAAGCTGTGGAATAATTTACCCCTGTACATCAGACAGGCTCCCACTGTCAATCTTTTTAAATCTTATCTTAAAACGCATTTTTATTTACTGGCTTTTAATACAGCATGAGAGTTATTTGTTAATTCATATTTGGTGTTTGCTATCAATACTCTAAGTTATTTTATTATGTATGTTGTATTCTTGTACAACACTTTGGTCAACGCTCCTGTTGTAATTAAATGTGCTATATAAACCATTGAACCATTAAGCCATCTATAAAAGTAAAGCAGGGAATATTAGGATGAATGTGATTCATGTTACCTAAAGGTGTTTGCTAACTAGCACCACAGCACGTTGTGCAATTTCCCATCTCGCAGGCTTTGCCATTCATGGTCAAACTCTTGACATATGTTGTGTTCGACTGACGCACCTGTCTCAACTTTAGAGTGGTCGGTTCTCTCTGTCACCTTCTCCTGGCTGATGAGGTAATCAACAATCCTCACACCGATTGGGGGCTCCGTGTGGTTCCACTCCATGATGACCAATGAGCTGCTGGGTTCGTAGGCGTAAGACAGTTTAAGCCTGGCAACAGAATGACAGAGATATACAAGCGCACCACTTACTGTAAGATGTTTTCAGCACACTGGCCTCATTACTGTAATTGACAGCTAACATTATCCTTCTTGTTCTGTCAACTGCAATCCAACTGAAAACCTGCTCTGCACTGTCACAAACACCTCTGTCAGCAGAAAATATAGTCATTTATCCGCTAATGTCTGACTGACTCTGCTGCTCTCTTCTGTAGTTATGTCACTGAAAACATTGTGCACACAAGTTTTATGCCAAGAAATCGATGAATGGCAGCTCAGCGGATTGATTAGAGCACCCAAACCGAGCCGGAGAACAAACACGCTGACCACAGGAATGTTGCAATAAAACACTGCATGCACACAAATCCGCTGAAGCAGGAGAACAATTTCTGCCTGTGAAACAATTGATTGTATTTACCACAATCCATGTAAGGGGAAGAATACAGGTTTTACTAACATGGGCTGAGGAAGCGGGGCGCAGGTGGGCAGTCCGTCTGTGCCAAAAGCGCTGGAATCACATCGACACCAGTCATCGATAACATCGCCTTTGCCTGAGCACCACAGCATGCTCATCATTGCCTCCTGAAGAGCCTACGATAAGAAACAGCGAGAGGGCAGAGATAAACACACATGAACACCTGTATTTTTACAGCTGTTTTCTCACATAAACTTTTCTACTTCACGATTTTTATACCAGGAACTGTAAGTTAAAAACCCCTGTGTGTTTCTTTTTCCATGCAATGGTCAATTTGTAGGCAAATTTGATTACCTAAGTGGGTGTCTTTAACCAATACAATAAAATGTATCAAATATGCATTAAGTTATTTAATTTACTACACTTTCTCCACTGGACATTGCAAATTATTGCAAATTGGTGTTTGTCTAATGAGGTAAAACATAAAAACATGTAAAAAAAAAAAACATAAAACACTGCATAAAAAAGTAATCAGGTTATATCTATTAGATCCCAATAAACATGCAACATTTTGTTCTACATAAATTTAAAGACTTTTCAGTTCGATGCACCTGTTTCTACTTCAGTAGCGCACAGTTTTTCCCTTTTATTCTGTCTGCATTCTGAGGGGGTGGTTTGTATATCATTCACTGCCCGAGTTACAGAAAACTTTTTGTGATTGTTGACAGTATTTTCTGGTTTATAGGCTGACAAAGAGAGAGAGCTATCCAGAGTACTCTCAGCGGAACCTCAATTTATCCCTCCACCTCTAAGGCACCAAAAACAATGAAATAAGAATTTTGAACCTGCATTTATTCAACATTCAGATCAGGTCAAAGTGATTCGTTTTTAAATTTTCCACACTCCTCTTAAGAAAAAATTCTGCTATCCCCCCCCCCTCTCCCACACCAATCGGCAGACAAATCCGCGCGATCAGAAACAGAATTTAAGAGTGTTTTATTAATTTCCTCCCCTACAATCATGCCCCTCTGTGATGAACTGAATTCACTGGACATTAGGAAAAGCAAGCACCTGTTTATATAATGTGCCACAATAAATGAGAGAGTGCAAACCGATCCATGTGGCTGACAGAGCTGAGTGAGACACAAGGTTCAAAGCCCCAACACTCTTCATGGGGGCGCAAAGTCAAACATGAACAATCAGAGACAAACAGGCTTCGGTCAGACAGGAAATCAAGAAGCCAGTGTTCACTGGTGAGGAGGAACCTTACAGGAGGATAACATGGACACAGAACTCTGTGCTTTTAGGAACGGTGGACTGGAGTGGCTACTACTTAATGAGATTTTATCAAAAGACAGCCGAACCCCTGTCAGACCTCCAGACGTCTCACAGTGTTGGGGATATAGAACCCAGGCAGGGACAATGTTTCACATTTTAACATTACATAAAAAACTGGTATTACGCACGTTACCAGAATGCTGTAGAAAATGTGGAAAACCTGAAAGGCTCATAAAACTTTCAGAGTAAAAATGGTGGAGGTGGGTAGATGTAAATATTGGTGCAATGCTCTTAATGGTGTCAGATTAATACTAGCACAATAGAATTCTTTTCATTCTGCACGTTCAGCATGTGTTAATCATTTTTTGGTAATTAAAAAAAGCATCTCAACCATGCACTATGAAAAACGTCTGAATCTTTTTGTGTTGATTGTCACGTCCATATTATTTATAGCATCAGGGTATGTGAACAACAGAAGCTGACCTGAAGTCCTGCAGAGACAGGAATATTTATTATACAGGTCACAAAAAACACAGTTTTAAGCTGAAAGGTATGTTTTGTTAACTCATTATCTCACACACTGCTCTCCCCTACATAAGCAGCCTTTATGGGTTAAAAGTATTGGCAATACCGGCCCAGTATTTACTTGATATTGGATCAATACCAAAATCTGCAATATTGCATAGCACTAGAGTAAAGGCAATATTGGTAACTACAGGGAAGAGTTAAAAAGTACTTTTACAGTTGAACTTTTCTGCACACATACCTGCACAGTCAAGCTGTAGCAGACTCTAAGCAGACTCTTTCAATAACAGCAGCTGTCTGACTGAGCTTAAGGATAAAGGCCTGACACTGCAGGAGTAGCACTGTATTGACCCTGCTGGAGCAGTAGAAGCACTATTGATGTACAGTATTGATGGAGTCAAATAAGGCACAGCGCAATAAGGCAGTTTATGGCACAGGATGCTTCAAGCAAAGAAAGGCGTGACATCCTGGAAGGGAAATGCTTCTTTCTGAGGATTTCTGTTTCCATAACCTGTTTCCTAATGAAGCCTTTAGGATCACAAGGACACTGCATAATAAATGTGTTCTTCGATGCTGCACAGGGAATGGATTTCAAGAAGGCACCGCCTTCAATTTAGAGGGTGTGAAGAATAAATTTGTGTAGTTTAAATATTAAAGACCAAACACCCAAAACACTGTACACACCTGGTAGGTCTCATTGTTGGATACCAGCTCATAAATAGGTGTAGCCTTGGTAATCTGCAGCAGCACCGGCTCAGACTGCTGCCGCCCTTGTGCTGCCCTTGGGCTCATGTGGCAGAGGTGGCAGGACCGTGGGCACTGGCCTTGGCTGCTGCAGTCCATGCGGACTCCGGCTGCCATGCGCTTTGCTCCACTGTCCAGCAGACTGGCAATGTACGCAGGGTAGGTCAGCGTCCGGGGCTCCTTGTCGCGCTCCTTGTCGCGCTCCTCGGACTCCTCTGAAGGTGAGTTACCTGAATATACAGAAAGAAGGGAACTGTGTCACTAATTAACTGTCGTTTCTCCAGAGCTTAACAAAATCAAAAGAAGGTTAATAACGCCAAAATCAAATAAAAAAAACCCACAAAAGTCATTCCAAAGAACTTTTATTCATAATATTATTAAAAATAGCCGTGTGCATAAGATACAGAGATGGTGATGTCACATGTTTACGGTAATGAGATTAGGGATTAAGGGAATGAAAAAAGCTGAACTGGGAGATTTTTTTTCTTCTGCAGCAGCAGGCAAAGGCACAAAGCAGTAATGCGTTCCCACATTCCCATACCGCCCTTCTAGAGAGGCTGTAGTCTTTCTGCATCACATGCACAATGCATGAGCAGGAGTGTAAATATTTGAGCTACAAATGCAGCTACAAGAGTTTTATGTTTCATAGCAAGTACGGTTATATCAAAGGATGACGTGTTGTAATAATATGACTATTATTGACTTAATTTCCCTAATTAGTCTGTGGCATTGGAGAAAAATGCATCATTATCATCAGATATCTTTATCTTTGGGCTGAACTTTGCTGCTCAACCCACAATTGTAGCATCATTTAAGGTGAAGTCAACAGGCTTTCCAACGGTATAAGATTTATTGCCCAGAAGCATTTTTATAACAAAGAAATAATCAACCAAACACACATTTCCTTACTTTTTATACTGCGTTTCTATCTATCTACAGATGGAGACTTTACAACATTACTTTAGAATTTGGATACACTGAGATGAAAAGCCGGTGGACCTAATTCTCCAGCTGGTTCCCAGCAAAGGAGGACACAACATCATTAAGTAAATAAGAGTTTAAAGAGCATCCCAGCATCAAATGATAATATGGAATAATTGAGGGAAAATCTAAAAATCATATTTATTTCATCTGATCATTAGAGAAAGATTTATATTTCCACCTAGGCTTCTGGATTCCTTCTAACATTTTGTTGTCATTCTTTTGAAATGAGACACAAACCTTAGAGACAAATAGACAGCATCCACCCTGATCCCAGAGTTCAGATTGAAACACTGACCCGAGAACTAGTACAGATCTCCTAAAGTGAATAATGCAAGATAATGAAGCTGAGTTAAGTCCAGTAGTGATGCAGCTTTAGGCCAGATGGTCTTTCTGGGAAATTTACTGAAAAAATCATGACAAAAACGTGATTTGTCAACCTTAGAAGCCACATTGCTTTTACTCCTTTTAAGCAGAACAACAAATTTCATGTCCAAATGGAAGTCCTTCCTCCTTTTGTGTACCTTGGTGTGTAACATTAGTTAACTTGGCTAACAGAGCAGCCCACTGTGGCCAGCTCTGCTGTCTGTGACGTGACCGTGTTAATGTGCACGGCCAAGAGTCACTTTTGGGACAGTGGCAGTCAACTAACAGTAGGGCACAGTTACTGACATAAACTTGGGCTCAGGATGAATGTTTTACCTGTCGTTTTATGCAACTGCTTTTTATTTATTTTTTGGCATGAGATTATTTATGACATAAATTTATAAGGTTGCGACGAACAGAGATGGGCAGTACGTGTTACTGTAATCCGATTACTTTTTTCAAGTAACGAGTAAAGTAAGGGATTACTATTGTGAAAACGGTAATTAGATTACCGTTACTTTCCCGTAGGAACGCTGCGTTACTGCGTTACTAAAACCGTGATATTTTGCAAGAATGTCTCATGACAGTGACGTAAGCGAGTGTTCGTGACAACAGCTGTGTGCAGATCAACAAAGTGCAGGAGAGAGTATCAGCTGCAGCGTTTAAAGCGTGGAAGTACTGATCTTACTTTGAGTTTGATTCCATAAAAAGTGACAAAAACATTAGTGTCCGTTGTGCGTGGGAAGAAAACTTCTTTTTACAGCGAAAAAAAACCCTAAACTTCCAACAAGCACCGAGTAGCTAGACATAATGGGAAACTCACAGAGAAACTCGCGGATTCTTCCACTGACCGCGGCACACCTGCACCAGGGTAAACCTCCGCCTACCCCACTCCTGCTTTACAGGTGAAAATAGAGCAACAGGACCGCTGAGTCTTTGATTTTATTTATGTTCTGCTGTGTTTTACTTGCATCTATTTGAAAGACTGAGTGTAAACACACAAAATATTTTATTTTATGTGCTGGAATGTGCAGAAAATAGGTTTAAATGCTAAACTAATTTCTTCCAGTCAGAGAATGTTGCATATAATTAAATTTTTGCTTGATGCATAAAGTTAAAAGATTAAAACCAATAAAACAAGTTTTAAAAAGAGACTTTTCCATTTGATTACATTTTGTATGATGGATTATGCAGAAAAAGTAGAATTGGGCTGAAAGATCTATCACTTTATCACCTCTTCAGGTTGTAAATCGTGTTTTTAAAAAGTAACTAAGTAACTAAGTAATTAATTACGTTTGAAAATAAGTAATCAGTAAAATAACGGGATTACTTTTTGGGGGAAGTAATCAGTAATTAGTTACTGATGACCTTTTTCAAGTAACTTGACCAACACTGGTGACGAATGCTGGCCTTCTGTGATTTTGTTTGCCTGGGTCCCCAACAGACTCGAGAGCTGCCACTGACTATGATTAAGATTGTAATAGAGTTTTATTTGTGTAAATGAGAAAAATACACATCCAGCAGATTATAGCAAAAGTTTATTGAATGAAATTTCTGTATTATGCAAATATATGAATCAATTACTCCCCATTAAATGTTATTTCCTCTCAGACAGAGTGGGTTATCTGCTTGCAAAGGAAATAGGAAAGCAGTGAGAGAGGGAGACATGCTTAATGCAGAACTTTGACAATATTTTTGTTCTTTAAAAGGCTGAATTTTTCACATTAGCATTTTGGGGACTGCTTGGAAGTGAGCAAACACAGGCATTTTAAAAGCTCAAGCACCAATTAGGGAATAAGCTTGTTGTGCGAGCTGCCTTTGATGGAATACAACCCATTTTATGAGCCATGGGAAGATGGGAAAAGTGTGCACACAAGCTCGGGGACCAGCACACATGCAAAACAAGAAGGAAGACCATTTTCTGATTGTCTAATATGAATAATTTCCCCCTCTTAGTGTTTACTTTTTGTTTCACCAATTCCATTAAAATAGTCTTTTACAAAAACATCTCAACTTTCAGTTAACAGAACAAAAAACAGTCAAATACGAAAAGCAGAATTAGACTGATTGTGTTTGCGCTTATGCAAATAGACGTCTATGTGTGTGCACCTGAGTCGAAATACAAAGAGATAAGAATGAAAGTGCAACAGTAACAAACCAGTGGTGGCTTTGTTATGGATGCAGTTCTCATCCATTTGATAACATTGTCCCACACATCTGTGAAATATATACAGTGCACACTTCATTTTGTCTGAAACCATCTGAATTGTTGAGGTTTAAGGAGGAAAAAAACACAGACAGTCACATGAAAAGGAACGTTTCCACAGGACTGCAGCGTCACACCTTGATTCACTAATATTTGAAGTCATATGTTATGGTTATACCTCTCTGACCTGTCTACCCCACGTGATGCTGTGTAATGTATGTATGGTCGGAAGGGTAAGACGGTGCTGGCAAAGGTCGGCAGCCTTAACCCAATTTCCTTCGGGGTCAACCTTCAGGATCGATAAAGTTTTATTGAATTGAATTGAACTGAATGTTTCTTAATGACGTCATTGCAGAGGACTTTGAATGCACTCTTTACAAAGATGCCTCAGTTCAGTCAGGTTGAGCTCTGGGCTTTAACTGGAGCATTGCAACAGTTTTTTTCAGGCATCCTGCTGGAGATTTGCAGGTGTGCTTGGGATCGTTGTCCTGTTGCATGACCCAGTTTCAGCTAAGCTTTAACTGTTAGACAGATGGCCTCACATTTGACTCTAGAATATTTTTTTACACAAACGGTCAACTCAGTGACTGCAAGCTGTCAGGTCCTGTGACTAAAGTCAAGTTTATTACCTCTCCAACACCATGCTGACAGTTGGTGTGAGGTATTTGTGCTCATATGCTGTGTTTGGTTTTCTCCATATGTGGTGCTATGCATTATAGCAAAGTCTGAGATGTAATTTTGGGGCTTTTTGAGGTTTCTCTCAGTATTACACAGTCTGACCTTTGAGTAACAGTCAAAAAAACATCAGAAGATTCAACGATTCAAGATTCAAGAAAATCTTTCTTGTCTTATTGCAAGTCTTCTTCTTTGATCTTGAACAACAAGGTGCTGCTGCTGAGACAGGAAAACAGACCATGGCCCTTTAACTATGAGACAAAACTGTATACATGTGAAGAAAAACATCAAAATTGTAATAAGTGTCAAACAGAAGCAGTGGGACCAACAGCCTACAAATACATACTGTGCCAGTCTAAAGACAAATGTTTTATCTCTGCTTTCAGATCAGGTCGTTCCATGTTCAGCATGCAGCTCTGTTACTTAGATCTGTCGAGGTCTGGTTGCACGTTTGTGAATCTTCGATGTTTATGTCAGTGGCAATGCTAACATACAGCCCTGATTCCTTGTAACTGGGTCAATGAGGTAAATCTTACTAATCAGAGGCTCGTGTAGTTAAATGAGGTCTGATTTAGGACTGAGTACAAAATCAAACTTTGAATGTTCACATATGCCGGCTCCTGACAGGCATGTCTGCATGGTGTGCGTGCATGAATAAAAAATAAAGGCATCCTGTTCCCCTGACTAATCAAAGGCAATATAGAAGATCAGGCTTTTGTTTGTACTGGAGAAGTACGTGGGTAGAAGTAAATCAATACAAAAACAGAGAGATAAGGAAAAACGAATGGAGGCAGTACTTTGAGGAAAAATCAAACATTGCAGGTTACGTATGTGAATAATACCACGGACATCGATGTCCTTGCGCTCCTAATCTGCCAAACTTTAATCCATCCCCGTCAAACGGCCTTACTAATCAGCTCCCATCACTCTATCTTCACTTGCCACCTCCTGGCAGACGGATATTAAATGTGGCAGTTAAATTAGGGCAGGCGGGTGGCTTTTAGGGCAAAGAAAATTGGCAATGATTACTTCCGTTTAGTTTTGGTTCACTTCAGAAGTGTTCACTGTCAGCTGAGACCAAGGGGGATATTAAAATGGATTAGCAGCCTGGCCTGAAGACACCTGACAGACAAGATAAACAGCATATTATCACCCCAAGACCTTTCTACATCGTTACAGATTTCATAAGAAATAAAAATATAGAACAGATATAGTAAGTGTGGTACATATAGTATGTGCTTGAAGAATTGTTCTAGGATTTTATGGTTTTTCAAAGAAATCTGTAGAAAAATTCAAGTTTACCATAAAAACAACGCAGAGTAATAACGTCGAGTCTATCGGCAGCTCCAGGGTTTCCCCTTGGTGAGGGGAAGCTCAGCTGCAATACCAGGGGGTGACCTCAATGTTAGGCCACAGATGATGACTCAGCTGGTAAATAGAGCATACTATTTACTGTAACCTGCTTCAGCCTGCCCACTGTCGCTGCACATCTACAAGCTGCTTTGCAACCCACCTCCTCCCCAGCTCCTCCACGTAGACGACTGAAGAAGCTTCAGAATATATGTATATACATATATATATATATATATATATATATATATATATATATATATATATATTAGCCATGCTGCCTAAAATTACTGCAGCAGGAAGTATTAGTCGCTCTTAATTTTAAATTTTAAAGCTAACAGCTTTAAGAACATGTCAGATATGAAGTTAGCAGTTGAACTTGTCAGCAGCTGAAGATCAGCCTCTGGCTGCTGGGCTGGGGTGGCACCCTGTGATCGTGGGTTCTTTGCGGGCTTTTTGCTAGCATGCTACACGCCTGCAAAGGGTCAGTGTTACGTTATGCTGTAGTTTTTATCGTAGAAGTAGTTTACACTTTATCATTGCATTATTTTCATTTTTTGTATTAAAATAAAAGGAATGTCCATATCTCCAATCCACAAACGTTGCAGACTGCTCCAACATTTTCCTTCTCCCTCCACATGAACAATATCACCAAGTGCGTTAGTAGAAAAAGGCATGTTTCATGCTTTTCTCTTTCTGTCCACCCATCGTGCAGATAACTGAACAACCTGAGTAACATAGCGAGCAACATAATTCTAACTATAATGTAATAAATCTATTTATTGATGTAATTTGTTACATTACTTAAAAATGTAACGTGATTTAAGTAACATGTTATTTTAGGATGCATTAAACCCAACACTGTGGCTAGTAAGGAAAAAGTAGCCCTTCCCAGAGATCATCTTTTCCTTTATACTGCGTATGATTTACATCACTTTAAGCTCATGTAGTCAGTAAATGAAACAGCAAATGCAAAATGGCTAAGGTTTGTGGCAAGCAACCGCTGGAGAGAAGGGTTAATCAGCTGAACGACAAGACTTTTCTGCTAAAAAACAAACCCCAGCACCACTTGGAACTATTGCGTTTTTCTCATAAACGGACATCACTGCTAATGTCTTGCATATGAAACGATAACAATACTACTGCAACACAGAGACACAACCTGGCTTGTTTGTTTAGTGAGTCTCTGACATGCATACTTGTCTGATGCATAGCATAGACGCCCTATTGGATAAGTGGACTTGCTCTCCACAATCACACCAAGAGTCACAAAGGCTCGAATCTACTTAACGCGAGGAAATGAATGCCTGACCTTCAAATGCATGTATTTTAGAGATGTGTGTGCATTAATCTACTTGTACACAAAAGTGCAAGTATAGTCTTGATATGTTGAGAGGCACAGGATGTTGTATCGTTTGTATGAACATCTCTAAAAAGCTTTGAAAGGTAAGTTACAGCTCGCAGCTGTGAGAAATGGATGTTATTCCATCTGATATGCATGTTGTATTTTTCAGTCGCACAGACAAAAACAAGACAGCAGAGTGCTCCGCTTTGAACTTTGCTTAATGTTTCTTGCTGTTTCAGTGTCTCTTTGTCTCGTCTTGCCATATCTCCTCTGTGTGGCTCCCCTTTTACTCTCTTACCCGACAAAATGCCATAATCACACCTCTTTTTCACAACGTGCGGTAGGTGTGAGGGAAAAGCTGTAAGCACTGTATCCCTGCTCTGCATCTCTCTGCTAAAACAAGAAAACAGATCACATTTTCCTCACACATTTTCTGGCACCGCCTCTACATTTCCATTTCCATTACTTCTCTGTTTTTCCTGCCTTTTGTTCTGTCTTTAGCTCAAGCTCGCAATCTAGAAAGTACCCTCACACACATGCATCTAAACTGCTGTCAACTTCAACCAATGCACATGAACACACACATGCTTTAAACTGTTTTACAAGCAGTGTATTGCTTTGAAGAGGATACATGTTGGGGGAAAGACACACACACACACACACACACACACACACACACACACACACACACACACACACACACACACACACACACCCCTCATTAAAAGTAATCCATGTTTAACTGAGTCAGATGTCTCACGAAGGAAAGTGATGACGAGACAGAATAGAGAAATAGTGCCGTCACATCCTCCTCCTCCTCCGCCTCTGCAGAAATACAATTTTGGGTGTAAATTTTGGAGGACGCTACCTAATGTGGTCTACGTCGGACAGCAGGGGCAGAGAACACAGTACCTTTGCGAGCCTATGTGCGTCTGACTTTTTGATAGCTTGATATTTGGTTTATTCAGTGTTGGGAGCACATAAAGGAAACTACATGTAGTACCATTTTTTATTATATTTCTATTATATTAAGGTAAGGATTAGTCCGTTTTTATTTTTATAATGGCATACCTGATCTTGTCAGCATCAGTGTTAAAGCGATAAAGTACACATTTGCAGTTCCTCTTTGATTTTGTAGAGCAGTCATAGCAGCTATATGAAGCAATGTATCAGGTGTGTGTTTTTAGTTTTAAGGTGGGTTTTCTTTCTTCTTTTAATCTGGGAGTGGTAAAGTAAATGGGACCTATAGTGTTTTATATTGTCCTAGTGGAGCGCCTCACTCTCAGGCTTACTTGTGACTTCCGCTTTCAGGAGCTTCTCCTGTGGAACAAGCTCCCAGTTTGGATTTGGGAGACAGACACCCTCTTTACTCTTAAGAAAATGTTCAGATTTTGCTTTTTATGGATCAGGTGAACCCTGAACCCTGCCTTAGTTAAGCTGCAATAGCCTTCAGGTGCTGGGGAATTTCTCCTTCACTCGTTTCACTCTCTATGTGTTCATACACCACCGTTGCATTGACTCTTACCTATAGTTCACCCACTGTTGCCAAGGGCTTGTTCATGCATGGTTGTCTGATCGTTGAGGTTCGCTTTACATTAACGCACCTTGAGGTGTGGTTGTTGTGAATATAGATATAAAACTGAACAGAAGAGTTTCAGACAAAGTGTGAATAAATGGGCCTGATCAAGATGCAGTAAAGGACAAAAAGGATCATTTTGAACTCTACTCGATTCCCCGAGTAAGAATTTTGAGCTGAAAAATGAGCATAAGACTGTAAGTCTCCTTCAACACTTATTTTGGAGTTTAATGTTTGAGTTTTATTTTATTACTGCATATTATCATTGTTGTGTTATCATTTCAGAATGTTTGTCCCAAGCATCGATGTGGTCTGAAAACCAATCTCGGATACCAGCTGAGGCTTAATAGGCTTGACTAAACTGTAGACACAGTCTAAATGCACGATGGCAGACTCACTCAATCATGTATTAGTGGACGTGTTTATTTGTGGGTCAGTGTTTGTATGTGTGCGACTATGAAGCTGGAGATTTCAGGCTGCTTTGACCCGTGCTGTACTAGGCGGAATGACTCATCTCTATAGTACACAACAGATGGAGCTCAGAGCTATTCAGATTCATATAATACCTCTCCATCCACCTCGTCCTCCTACACTCTCTGATGAGATATAATTCTTGTTCATCTGCGACTAACTGACTCAAGTCAGTCGTCTTGTTTACAAAAATATCAAGTTTATAAATGTTTATGGCTATGAGACAGAAGACAAGAAAGAGCGACACGAGAAGAGAAAGGGATGAAGAACTGTTCAAGGATGTAATCTTCAGACGTTGTTTGGGTGAATATTTTTCAGAATTTTGGATTGAAAGCCTTAATTTCCTGTCTCTCGCGGGCCCACAGATCCTCTCCATTATATCTCCTTTCATCAGCCCTCTTTGTGAAAGGATGACTCATTAAATCACCATTCATCTTTGTGATCAAAGTGCCGTGATTTTAGCTCCTGACACCATCAACCTCATTTTTAACAGAGGCTTTTAAACTAAATGTCTGACTTGACACCTCTTCTCTCCTCCATCCTGTGTGGAATAATACCACTCAGTGTGACTCCACTAACTTCAGTGACTGTGAAATACTAGCGTTCAGCCACTAGATGATGCAAGCGGATCGCTCACTTTGGCGAATTCTGCAAATGGGAGACACCAATGTGCATGCTCCACTGTTCAGCAGACAAAAAGAGGGCAAATCATACCCAACCTTTTAAATGCGTCTGGCCGAGATGAACGTTACATGGTTATGGAACGTAATCATGAGCGCTTCTACCGAGCCGAGAATGTTGGAAATTAAAGCTGGCAGTAGCTTAGTAAATGGGAAAGCTGTGAGATGGAAAAAAAAGGAAAAAGCATTAAACATGGGGGAGTTTTGGAGGGATCGTGCCTCTTGTATGGAGAAACATGATAAATGGAATTAGAGGCAGCAAAGAGGAAACTGAATGAGACGCAGATAAACAATACAGTAGATATCCTGTGTGTCTGTCTGCGTGATCTAAACTCCAAACCTGTGAAGTGGAATACATCAGAGCGCTTAGCCAAATCTGTGTGACAGACAAATCTTCTCTGATGTGCATATGAGCGTGCACACGCTCAAACACTGTCCCTGGTACCCGCGTGCAGCTTGTACCTGATAATTCACGGTAACAGGGCGACGCTCCGCCAGTATCCAAACTAAAGCGAATTGCAAATAAAAAGTGTGGAAGGTTTCCTCGGCTGCGGAGCCACGCTGAGAGAGATCCAGCGAGATTGTTTCTGCACGGAGGATATGAGCAAAAGAGGGTGGCAGAGGGAAGGCATTTGTTTGTCAGTGCGTTTGCCAGAAAAGGGATGGATGAGTGCAAACAGTGCGAATTTGGAGGATGGGAAAGTGATACATTGAGATGAGTGACACAAATAGAGATGCGAGTGCAAGTAGCGTGGGTGGACGTGCGTTATTGTCACGCGTGCGTGTGCCGTGCAGCGTTGCAACACTTGAACTCCCATGTGAATTCGTGTCAGCAGAGCAGACACCCACGCTGCATGGAATCAACTCAAAGCATCACACGGCGTGTTATTTTACATGTGCACACGTATATGATCCTTCAAATTCAGGAAGCAACTCCATGGCTTGACAATTAGAGAGGTCACCGTTAATGTGAAGCGACCCACTGCAAGATGCTGAATTCCTGCTGCTAACTCGCTGACCTGCAGACAGTCACATTTCCCTGTTGTATCAGTTTACAAATCATTCATTTGCTGTGGTAAGAGCCCATTAACCTGGAATTCATCTCTACTCACATTAAACACTCAGTAATAGAGAACGAATGCAGCTGAAGAAGCAGCCTAAAGTAATTTCCTCAATCATCTGCCTGCAATTATTAACCTGTTTACTGGTGCGCAATGGACACTCAAATAGCAGTAACAGTTCTGTACGCTGCATATTGTACCTAAATCCGCACCATTGCTATTTATCCTAAAAGGCTGTAACTATATTAGTTCCCAGATGTATTCGTGTTACAATATATACCAGGAAAAAGGAAACACAGACAACGACAATGATTATTCTTTTCCTGCAGTGTAACATTTCTTGAATGTTTTCAAGTTTCCATCAGATTTTCTCACCAGGATGCACTCGGCATTTGGCAGGGGCTTTACATGTGAGCGGAGCTGACTGATGCGTTGCACACCATCAGGAGGTCCAGTGTGTTTGCTGCAGGCCGAATATGCTAAACGATCTTCTGAGCTCATCGCATCTGAACTGGCGGAGCTACTCTTAAAGAAAGGAATGATCCTGTTTTACGGTTCTGTGTTGTGCTGCACACACATAAAACCAGCTGTAAAACCAGACACAATTAAAAAAAACCAATTCTGATATCATCAGTTTTTCAGTTCAGGATCATATGAGAGCACTTCTTTTTCTGGCTGGGAAAAGCTGATGTAATTTATGGCTGCCAAAAAGCTACATCAGTTAAATCTAATCAGGCCTTTGAAACAAAGTTTTCAGGAGCTTAAATTTCTGTTTCTCCCAGTTGTTGTCATTCTTTTCAAATACTCTTGGAATTTAAACAAACAAATAAACAGAGTGGTCTACCGTTATTTTTTTTAATATGCCTTTGTAAGGCAAAGAGATCATATTTCTTCCAGTTAAACGAGTTAGCGTTCCAAAATACACTTGCATTGTTTCACTGTGTAGTCTTCACATGCATTATAGTCCATCTAACTGTCAAACTCTACCGAGCACACAGGTACAAATCATGAGTGAAACCTTTTTTAGCACATAAACACAGCAGCGCTGCAGCTGTGAACATGAAGAAGCTGCTCAGTTAAACACCTCAGCTACAGTATAAGAGTAAGGACAGTGTTGCAGTGCAGAAGCCAGAAGAGTGCACAGAATGGTCCCATATGCTACTTCTGTTCCTGTTACATTGCAATAGGGGGCATTATGTGTGAAGTTGATGGGAACCTTTGGCCAAACAGAGCGAGAGGCTCGGCAGTAATTCGCAGCACTGTTTTGTTACAGTAGTAAATGTTCACTCAGCAGCCCCGTGCTTTTTGGTTCTGTTCTATGTAGCGTTGTGTAAATTCACATTTGTTTCATGTTACTGTAGCTGCCGTTTACCCTTCTGTGGAAACATCGGAAGAAAACTACTTTTCAACTGCAAATGCATGCAAAAAAAATAAATAAATATCTGAAACATATTCACTCTGATACACGATACCAGTTATCCTCAGAATAATAAAAGTCTGCAGATATTCAGCGTCAGTGAGAAAATGTAGGGCGAGGTTGTCAGGAAACTAGAAGCATTTCTAAAATCTGCTGTGAGGCTGACAGAAGAGCTAAATATTCAGCACAAAAACATCAACTAGGATTAAACAATGTCAAAGGAATAGTGGCGGTGACTCATTCACTGATGCAAAAAGTGCATTTTGACAAATAAACGAATGGTTTTGTCTGAGTTACAGACTTTATGTGGTGATTATACTAACCTGTTTTAGTAACAGATCATTACATGGGTAAGACTTTACATTAACAGCACTATTAAGCTTCAGTACGTTAATAAGTTAATACTTGATTCATCATTTATATAGGATTGCTCTTCCTTACTATGTCATTTATAAACATGGATTTAAATGGTTTAGTGTTGGTTAAATGATAAATGATGGATTAACAATCTCTAAATAAACTATTAGACCAACTACAAACATGTTAGCATAATGTTAGCATTAAGAAAGTCTGTGGAAATGATTAACAACACATTTAAACATGAAATTATTTAATTTAGACAGTGTGGGGCTGGATCGGGTGGTGTTTCGATTCTGAAGCTTGACTTTCGTAATTCGTTAATCAGAGAGTGAGTGTGTCTGTGTGTCTGTGTGTCTGTGTGTGTGTGTGTGTGTGTGTGTGTGTGTGTGTGTGTCTCTGTGTGTGTGAAAGTTAGAAAGAAAGCAACAGATCAACAGAAATTAACAGACAGACCACAGTGTGACACTGAACATACAAATATGTATTGTAAGATGAGACACAGAGTTTAATTTATAGGTTACTTTAACTTCAACATATTGAAAATTCAGTAGTTTGAACCCATCAGTCATAAAGTATAAATAAGCCGCCATTAAACATGTTATCTATGAGCCTTTTAAGCAAGATTGAGCCAAGTTATATTAATGGTTATAAATAACATACTAAGAAGGAATAATGCTTTATAACTGAAGAATCAACCTTATGAATGCTTAACAGTGTGCAGTTATTCTAAAGTGTTGCCAAAAGTGAGAAATAAGAAAGCAACTCTGTCGATCTGAAATTGATGGATGACAACTTATCCAACTCTATATTACGCAACACCGTTATGGAACCAGGTGGTTCAGGTAACTGCAAAAAATAGATCCTCAGTTCACCTCCACATCCCTTATTACTCCTTTGTACCAAAGCAGGATGAATTTGGTTCCTCTCATTATCGTGTTCAACAGGAAAATCTGTGTCAAACATCTGTGTCCGCATCAAAGGACAAAATACTCCATTAAACGTATTTATGATTATGGCTTTTCAGACACACATTATTGGAAAATGACCCTCAGATCTCAGGCTTTTATTCACACAGTGTAAAAGAAGGTATGAAAATGTTAGTGATTCTGCCATCATAGAAAAAGCAGTGTCCTAGTTTCTGTGATGACTTTAAGATTGTACCTGGTGAAGAAAAAAAAAGACTTTATCACTCTCTGGATGTGAGATTTCCCCACCACCTGCACTTACAGCTATTTTAATACTGTGCAAAAACTAAACTGAAGTGGAGGAAAATATATCACAGGCACGATTTTCTTTTTTGGTAGCATCGCTGACATATCGACTCGTGATAAAGACCGGTCTAAAGGGTATTTCAAATAAACATAAGACCCATTTTGGCATGCATGAGTGAATGGCTTGCAAAAAAATCCTCTATTCCCTACGCTCAGGCATGGATCAATGGATAAAGAAGATGGAAATATCTGTTTTTACGTCATAGTCAGGAAAGCTCACAAAGTAAAGTCATCCTAAAGTTCAATATCTCTTTAATGCGACAACACATCTGCAGCATTACCTTGCCCGGGCACCCTTTTTACCTTTGCAGGCTTTCATAGTCAATCTTAGCTGGGCAAGGCCTTTGGTCAGCACTATCCTGCTCATCCAGCTTACATAACCATAGATTCAAACGCACACGTAGATGTTATCTACAAGGTATCTGACGAAGCTTACTGAGCCTTTATGTTTAAAGAAGTATGCGCTGCGCGTTAGCAGACACTGTTTGTCTGAGAGTGCACTGAGGCTGCTGACCGTGGCCTGACAGACCCATTACTGACATCTCCTTCATGAATGCCCAAATCCAAAGTACGCTGTCTTAATTAGTTCATCAGATTCACTTTCTTAAACCGCTCAGGTCATTAGTGATGGCCCTAACTCTAATCGAAGGTTTCAGAAACAAGCAAAAAGTTATTTTATTAAAAATAAAGTGAATCATCTTTTGGGGGTGTGTTAGATTATCATTAAAAATAAAAATAGATCACAGTGGGTTAAAGGTAGTGCAGCCAGTATCACTGTTCCTACTGGATGCACAAAAAAACCCAACCTTCATTCAACATGCCTACATTTCCAACTTGCATCTTGTATGAGGACAGCAACTCTGCAGTGAATTTGAACACACAACTTGGCGTCTGACAATAATCAGCCAAAAGCAGCAGGGGTAGTCTCATATTTCTAAAAAGAGTGTATAAAAACAAAAAGTATTTAAGCAAATACTTAAAGTTATTATACGTCCCAGAGAAAGTGCCCTCTAATAACTGGGACTAAAGACATTGTCAGTTCAATTGATTTATATGGCGCCAAATCACAACAACAGTTGCCTCAGGGTGCTTTATATTGTGAGGTAAAGATTCAAAATCCTCATCATGCTTCTCAGTGGTGAATCAACTACATTCATGCTTCAAAAGATAAAATTATCATGTATGTTTGAATATTATGTTGCTGATTATGCTGCTAAAGTCTCACAAGCTTTCTGTACTATAAGCATGTTTTAAACGATTTTAATGCTTAAATGAAAACAAAAAGAAAAATGACAAGTCTGTCGTAAAAAGCTAATATTCAATGTATGTGCATACACGCTTACTTGATTAACATTTAACAAAAGTAATTCTATCCTGTCTTTAACCTCCTAAGACCCGAACTCTTCCACGACATGCATTTTTAATCTCTCTTTGATATTTGGGCATATTGGGGCCTGATGAATGCAAAAACAAAGAATTACCAGATTTTTTTTTTTTTGTTTTTAAGAAAAATAAGAGCCACATATGAGGATATTTGTTTAAAATTTTGATAGAACAGTAGCAGTATAATGCCCATGTAGAGCAAAATTGAGTATTTTGGTCTAAATAACCCAAAATGTGATGTCCACATATGTGGGCGCCAGGTCCTAGGAGGTTAAGTGAAGACATATGAACTCCGCTTCCGGGTCCAAACTACTCTGCGTTTAAGAAGGCTGTTGCGCTTTTAATGCTTTGTATCTTGTTCTATTTAAATGGTAAAATGGTAAATGGCCTGTATTTATATAGCACTTTACTAGTCCCTAAGGACCCCAAAGCGCTTTACATATCCAGTCATCCACCCATTCACACACTGGTGATGGCAGCTACATTGTAGCCACAGCCACCCTGGGGCGCACTGACAGAGGCGAGGCTGCCGGACACTGGCGCCACCGGGCCCTCTGACCACCACCAGTAGGCAACGGGTGAAGTGTCTTGCCCAAGGACACAACGACCAAGACTGTCCAAGCCGGGGCTCGAACCGGCAACCTTCCGATTACAAGGCGAACGCCCAACTCTTGAGCCACGATCGCCCGTCAAATTTAATCTGAACAAGTCCCTAAAAAAGTCAGGGATCACTGTCGGCCTCTCGGTTTTTATTGTCACTGTTGATTTTACAGCTCAGTTTTTAAAACCTTACGATGTAACTGCAGCAGCCCATGCAGCAGTATATTAATGGCTAACCTTGTATGGTGGATGGATTGTCTCAGTTGTTTTCCTGACTGAAATTTGGTCCGTTTACAACATCCCGACAGGCGATTGCATTTGTCCCTAACCATCGGCACCCTCACATTAACTTTTATTGAAAAAAAAGTTTTAAAAGTTTGTGTTCATCCTTCAGCTTCACTGCTAGCATAGCTGTGTCGCTAGCCACCACATAGCACATCATTATATACCAGCTAGTCCAACTTCAGTAACCCTACAAACTTCACTGCTGTTTAGTTTCCTGTCTTCATTTATGTTGGAAGTGATAGCAGAGCTGTACGTTTGATTTTTTTCAGAAATCTCTCAGTCAGAACATGCTACATCATGTTTAGGTGTAAACTAGCGAGCTAATTTCCTGCTAACTTCTAACTCCGTTAAATTTAACAAATTCTGTTTTCATGGATGCCTGGATGTTAAACTTAATTGTTTCACCTGGTAAAGCAGCAACTCTGATCATTTTATTACAGCTGAAAGACTTTAGACAGTTCTTAACTCTCAGTGATGCCACAGTGTTTGTTTGACTTTGGGACCTGAAGCGGAGTTTGGACCTGGAAACGGCTAATGACGTCAGACTTAAAGACCGGATAGCTCTAATACGAAGTACTTTTGTTCCCAAACGTGAATCTCACATAAAACCAAGATTAAATTCATTTATTTACCACTAACAAAGCCTTTCTGAAAGTGTAATATGTAAAAATGTGTTTTAAATACACAACTTAAAGGACAAATGCTGGCCAGGAAAGTATAGCTAAAAATTCTAATTTGTTTAGTTGATTCTGTCATTAGCGCTATCGTTACGTGTTACTCCCAAGATTTGCAGGTCTTTGTCCCATTTGTGGTTGTGGTCTGCACTATAATGATGCCGGGCACCATTGCTGGTGCAAGGTGCAAGTACATAAATCATCAAAGTGACCCTCTATCAACAATTACTGCCTTACTTATTTGTATGTTAGATAAATGGGAGTCATAAACATCCATTCTGACTGTATATTTGAATATATGGCTGTGTCCACCCTGCTGTGAACATAAGTCTGCTGTTTAATTTTATTTTTTTTAACTCCTTGCAGCTCTCATTGTCTTTATCTCTAGAATCCTTATCTGCCCCATCTGCTGTTCAGCCTACAGCGCCGTGGGTTTGTTGAGACATGTTGAGCGCCAAGAGCAATTTATTACTTTTCCCTCCTGCTTGCCCCACCGTCAAACGTTACACCAACACCTCTTTTTTCCCCTCACAGATCTTTGAATTGTTGGGAGCTATAATCCTGAACTGTGTGAGTTCGTCTACTTCTGAAGACTGGAGTAATGTAGTGTAGCAAAATGCTTTTTCACTGATGGTGGTCTCATGTCTGTTTCCGTTGCATCTCGGTATGAAAGAAGCTCTTGGACGCTTTAATGAACCTGAAATCCAGGAGAGAGACAACTGAATGAGGTGTAATGATGTTAAAAATGGCTGGTGGTTGAGAAACAACATGAAGCATGACAAGAAAAGGTCAGGTTTGCATTAGTGAAGCAGCACTCCCTAAGACCTTGCAAGCCTGCATATCTGTCACCAGCTACAAAACAACTCTTCTTTGACTGAGGACCTTTTCTTTGCACATACTTTTACACGGAGCGTCAGACTCAATGTGGGTGTTTAATTTAAGATTTCTGTTGTACTGCACTTTAAACACATGACAGCGCAAATAGCAATTGGAAATCTATGAGGAATGAAGTCAGTTTGAGATATAGCAACAGGAAAACATTATATTTATGCCCCAAAACGTTTTTGACAATGCAAATAATTAAGATAATGAAGTTAAAAAAGGTGGTTCGGGCATCTGACAAGGATGCCCCCTGGGCGCCTCCTGGGTGAGGTGTTCCAGGCATGTCCCACCGGGAGGAGGCCCCGGGGCAGACCCAGGACACGCTGGAGAGATTATATCTCTCGGCTGGCCTGGGAACGCCTTGGTATTCCCCCGGATAAGCTGGAGGAGGTGGCTGGGGAGAGGGAGGTCTGGGCCTCTTTGCTTAGGCTGCTGCCCCCGCGACCTGGCCTCGGACAAAGCGGATGAAGATGGATGGATGGATGGAAGTTAAAAAAATCTGGGGAGGGAGGAGCGCTTTATGACTTTCCCTGCAGCACTAACAACCAAGATGTAAAAGCTCTGAGCTTTTGTTATGAAAACTGCTGCTGTTGGAGTTGAACTGGAAACACCAACATATATCAGAAAATGAATATATGGACATCTGATTTTAGACTGGTGACCTGTCCCCGCCTCTTACAGCTGGGATAAGCACCATTTGTTTAACAGACGGTGAATAATAAATCCCCATCCAAATGCTGAAGCTCTCTGACATTTACAGTTTTGATAAGATAAAGGTTTGTCTTGAAGAAAACTTTAAAATCAATTTTTTATATTATGGTATTTCTGAACCGAAGGAATCACGATTTTAAACCCTACATACATCTACACAATTTTACGCAATTTTATGTAGAACCTCCAAAGGTTCTGAGTCTCTTGGGGAAGTTTGTGCGATGGCTAACCAGAACAAAGAAGCACACATGTTCAGCTCGAACGAGTTACCTTTTGGTGCCTGTGGCACAAAGAATTTGAATAAAAGAATATGAGGAAAGAATGAAAGTCATTTTGTAGTACAAGTAGCAGAAAATGCTACTTGTACTAGAAAATGGTTTGAGTGATGACGCAGAAAATGCAGAATATACAAGAGACATTTAAAAAAGTGCTATTTCCATAATGACTTATAATGGCCATTTACCACAGGTGGCTGATCTTATCAGACTCTCTTAAAGGGATAATTTTCCTATAACATTTGCACAGTAGTTTGGACTTAAGACTCATCAACTGTCAACTGAAAGATAAGAGAAAAGATTAAGGCAGAGCAGCTCGCGTGGAAGAGAAGAGATGATGACCAAGGATTAAACAAACGAGTCAAATATTAATATATGGACACTTTAGTTTACAGAGACAACAGCTTTTATGAGCCTCCAGTTTTCTAATCTGCATTAGAAAACTGGAGGTTTTCTAAGACTAATTTGCAGGTTTACTTCATATCTATTTTAATGGTCTAAAACTAGGCGCTTTTTTTTTTAGCTAAAAAGAGATTATCCAGCTTTGACATATTCCTGTTTCCGAGTGGTCAGAGTTGTGGCACAGCAGAAGGTCTATTTGAGTGTAGCTGTTATCATTAATGATCTGTATTTACTCTGTAGGCTACTCTTTGGTACTTGAGTGCATTCTAAGACTAGTGTGTAAAATTTCAATTAAAAAAGAAAAAATTCAAAAAAGATCATTAAAAATCAAGTAAAAGAAGTGACAGCATTTCACGCTCCACATGAGCAGCTGAGTGTTTACTGCTTTCGCATCTTCCTGCTTTTTATGAAAATGACAGACAATGTTCTGAGTGCTTGCCGAGGTGATCTGCCAGTGCTGAATAACTGTGTGCTTCAGCTGGTGAAAGAAACGTCTCTCCCACTCATCCCCATTCCACCAAAATAATTTGACTGTCAACAGAAGTACAATTTCTTCTCTTTAGTGACAAAAAGCCCGTGGCACTGACAACTTATTTATGCTAATGGAAGTTTTTAGGAGGCAGATTAGCCTCATACAGCAACAGCAGAGACTACTGGCTGGATTTTGGATTTAAAAAATGTCTCATTCCTGTCCAGTCTAAGTACAACTTTAAGATTTTCAGCTTGGATATGCTTACTGACGGGGCTGCTCTGGAAATTCCTCCAGTGAGCCCTTCGGTGTGTCTCCTAGAATTTCCACTTGCATGGGACACAAACACACAACGCTTAAAAAAAAATCACCATTGAAAGGTGAGAACCATAAAGGTCGACTATGCCATGGGGGATTTCTTTTTTCACACCGATAAAGATCAATTTGAGTGTCTGAGGCTGTCGGTAATAAGATATAAGACGGTTGTAGGGGGACGTGTCTGCCAAAAATCTATAGCAGAGGCCATCCATTTTACCCTGCCAACTGGGAGTTAACAGTGAAGACTCGACAGCCAGCACACACACATACGCGCTACAATAAAATGGTTTACACCTGGTTCTGTTTTCTCTGGGATCTGCCGGTGTGGAGCTGTGCTCTGGGATCGTTTTATTTTAAACCTTTATTCTGTTTTTTTTATCATCTACATATTTATTCTTTCACTTTTATTCAGCTGTGGGTGGCCAGACAGGTGCATTTGGGGCTAGGCCCTTATCTCTCCAAATGAGACTGGCAGCTGGCATTTTCTTCACTCAGAGATTACAGAGGGGAGTGAGGGGGGGGGAGAGAAAGTTTTCTTCGCACTACTTTTATCGGACACAGCGCTGACCTTCACAGCAGGGTCTGACACTGCTCCAACCACTAAACTCTTCCCTCATCCAAACAAGCTAAGGGAAAAATTGAAAACGGAGAATAAAAGTCACATGAAGGGCATCTGAAACGTCTGCTCCTTGGTGCCATCAGCTGGGATTCTCTCACACAACCAACTCAAATGTCATAGTATTGATATTTCACATCACTCTTAGATTTAAAATTCAGTCTATGTTTGAATATGGATCAGATTAAAAAGTGTGTGTGTGTGTTTGTATAGAGGGTATTTGATGTAACTGGGGTACAGTAAAAGGGTTCTGGTTAGCTGGATAAAAGGAGGTTTTATCCTCTAAAAACAGTTTAATCCTACATGAAGCTATCCAAAGTAGTCTCATGGTGGTTTCCTTTTTTTCCCATTTCATTAACATTGCCATGAAAAACAAGTACTGCAGTTTAAAAGTGTGACAAAAACGATTATATTTTCCACGAGGTACACTAGGGTCCGCTTGGGTCTGAATGACTTAAATTGGTAAGTGTGAGGATCTGTGCAGACATCAAAGACTTCAACAAAGTATTGCAAGAATGACCGCTTAGCTGTTGGGCCTACTTATTTAATCAAGGTTTTAGGAGGAAGCCTGGAAGCTAGCACAATGAATCACTGGTGCTTAAAAGTTTTTAAAACGTAACATAATTAAACAACGATTTTGTACTGTGCTTTATCAGATTGCTAATAGGTGTTTGCTAATTAAGTTAGCTAGCATTAGCTGATAACTTAGCACTCTTTTGAGGTCTGTACCAAGACCTAGGCCACATCCTTCGGAGGACCCGGCCTTTGTGGTCTACGTGGGGCGGGTCCTTCGAAGACTCAGAAGGGCGGAAGTGCGAGGCTGTGAAATGAGACGGTCTAGCCTTCACATTTGCTTCACCAGCTGTCTCGGTGGAGTGTAATAAACTCAGCCGTCTGCTCCTCGCTCACTAATATAAAACACGACATTGGAGTAAATTTTCTGCCGTCTCACACGTCTGTTTAATCGGTTTTTCTGTTTGAAGATGTTTATTCAGCTGTGTGGAAACTAACTTTAATCTCAGCCAAACCTATTTGCTCTGCAAACAAATAAAACACTGAGAAAAGCCAAACAATAACATTTTTAAGTTATCTAAGTGACTTACATGTCATGTTTAACCTGAGCAGCGAAAGACCACAGGGGGGTTTGAAAACGATGTTCTGGGAGCCCGGTGGTGAGCCTTGCCCCCGGCTAGTTATGGAGCTGGTGGGTAACAGACGTCTCCGAAAACGTCGCAGCACTTTTGAAAATATGTGGTGTCTTGATAAACTGAGCAGATATTTGAAGTTTACACAGCTACATTCTCACCTGAAAATATGTTAAAAGTTTATTTTGTGACCCAGAAAAAGTAATAAGAGTAATATTAAAACTAAGTAGCTGCCGCCATTGTTGGAAATTGGAGTTTGGCTGGGCCGTGCTATGAATTCTGGGATAGGTTAGGCCACGAAGGATACACCTGACCCATCCTTCAAATTCGGGGAAATGAAGGACGCATTTGTCGGCCGCATCTGGAGAAGCCTTTGAATTGGGACAGCCTTCGTCGCCTGGCTGTGACGTAATCGGTCTTCAGATGCGGCCTCCGAAGGATGCGGCCAATGAATTGGGACATACCTATGGTTAATCCTGGCTCCAGAAAACCATGAAGGCTATGGTTCATAAGTTCAGCTGTTAAAATCCACATATTACAAACCAACCATGTCACACTGGCTAATTTTATATATGGTGATATTACTTGTAGAACAAAGAGCTAGTGCATCAGTTGAGGACAGTTGATGGAATAAGTTCAGCGGTTTTGTTTAGCAGCAATGTAGAATTCTTAAAAAGGAGTTACTGCGAGCATGTCTGGTATCATGGCATTCTGACAGGTTTGTTGTCATTCTGATAACAAATCTGATCATTTAAAAATAGCTTACATCACAGGCAGACAAAACTTTTCCAAGAAAAAGAATGCCCATATCTAAAATGTCAATCTAATTTTATAGGTCACTTTTGCAGGTGGCATTAGATAAGTTGGCAGTATGTGAAAGAGAAAGCGTGCTGTGGTTGAAAATACGGAATTATCAAGAGTGTCATCTCGTGGCTTACATAGAGAAAACTTTGTAAAGTTCACAGCAGTACAATGGGAGAACGGCTTTTTATCCTGGGTGTGTTTCAATCACTTTTCATTACAGAGGCTCAGAAGCAGAGGCTTGCTGAAAGCTGTTGACAAGCTATAGGGTTTAACATAAAATCTCTTGCTGTGTTGGTAGAATCAAAGTAACAAGGAAACACATCTCCCTGGGGAAAACACTTCTCCAGCAATTATCCTCCAACAGCTCCTGTCAGCTCACATATTGTACAAATTTAGAATAATGGATTCATGCTCTGTCACTGTTAATTTGTGCAGAGCTGCTGTACAGTGAATCAAATCAATTATTAGAGTTTATTGTCAGATGTAATTTATAGGCTTGGTTGTATGCGCTAATAATGAATGCAGCAAAAGCGCAGTTTGCACCGCTTTATTGGTTGCAGTGACGTTCATGTGACGCTTTTCCATCTCTAGTTTAGTCTAATTTTCCCAGCTCATCCTGTTAATGATTCTTTCATTTTCCATCTTGCGAGAGACCCCATATGAAGAAGCTGCGATCAAGTCTATGAATACAGTTGAAAAGCAATTCATCATGGTGTCACAGAGCATTTTAGCTATTGATCCAACACATTAGAAGTAGCACAGTGTGATTTCTCTGCTGCATAGGTGGGGGAGTGATTAAAATAAAGACTAATAAATGTTTGACAGATAAAAACTAAAACATTTGCCATTTCTTTCGCTGTGGGGCCTCATCAGTGTCGGTGAATCAGTGAATCGCTGTCAAGATACTTAAACTGTTATTTTTGATTATTCTGGATTCCAGCTTTAGTAGGTTTTAGCTGGAAAATAATACAGAACAGGAAGGAGGAAGATGCTACGTATATGCTAATGCTTTCACAGCCACTTTACAGCAAAGACAAAGTAATGCAGCAATTCAAAGCGCATGTATTAGTAGCTATATGAGAGATGAAATGAAACCCTGCCGTCTGACAGGAAAGTGCCATGGAATAACACGGCACTACGAGATCTGTAGGATACAATGGAATCTGATCAGTCGGGAGTTTGTATGTAAGGATTTTCAACCCTGTGCTACATTTAAAAGGAAACAAGTAAAAAAGAAATATGGCCTCTTCTTCTTGTAGTCTGGTAGTACTCTTGCAGAACTTGTCTGGACAAGCTCGTAATGATGAATTACAATTGTGAAGAGGGAGTGACAAATTCTTGAGCGAGCTGTTTGCCATTTTTGGGTGTTTAATGTGTGAGTTAATCATGGATTTCATTTAGATTTGTCTAACTTTGTTCCTTTACTTAAAGTCGTAAATGGTTAATCTATAATGATCGTAGTGTAAGTAAGTCTTTATGTATCTGATCTTCTAAACGGGGCCATTGAATGAATTTAACTTAACCGTCACCAAAATTTGCATCTCACGCAGAACTTTGCACTAAATGCATAAAATCTGAAAAAGCATCACATTGGCAGGATTTAAAAACACTGACATGATGATCTAAAATGAGTAAATAAAGAAGAAATGAATGCTAGAGAAAGAATTGTGTGCTTAGGTGAAGAAAAGCAAGTTTCAAAATCTTAATCTGCTGAACTCTCGCAGACTTGAGTTTTTTTTTGTTATTTTGCATCATGGGTACTGGTTAAGAACAGGAAACAACTGAAACGTCACGCCTCATATCAAAATATGTCAAAAATTCCATGTAATTGTTTCTGTATTTGAACAATTCTCCTTTCTTTGTGACAGTCTGCATGACTTTTAAAGCCACTGTATTTCAATTGGATGCAGATTTGGTGTCTAGACCTCAGGAAACAGAAAAGAAAGAAAGTGATGTCTTTGAGAAATGAAAGCTTTTTCTGAAGAGACTGAGAAAATTGTTCGTCTTACAGAGAAGCTTATGCCACCAGCTTCTCCTGCATCTTAAACGTGTGTCCATGAACACATAAAATACAACATACAATTTCTGTTTAAGGTCAAATTATTGTATTTTAAGCATATTGCATTGTTCAACATAAACTTATATCAATTAAATACATTTCATCGCTATTCCCCAAAATGCAGAGAATCTATGATGAGAGAAAATGATGTCAGTGGGACGAATATATTAGAGATACAAGCTAAAACAAACATCCACCGTCCAAAAGGAGACATTCGCTAACACAGGCTCATTAATAGCAAACGCGATAATCAGGAAATGAGACAATGAAACAAGAGATGAAAGAAGAAGCAGAAGAAAGAAAGAATACAGTAAACAGGCACTGATCTCAACGTGTGAAAGGTTAACAGAGGACAAGTTCACACATTCCTTTTTCTAGCTTTCACTCGTGCACAGAAACCTTCACCATCCTCTTAAACGCTGCACAGCAGCTTTATTCTTCCTGCCTCTCCTCTGTTGCTGCTTCTCTTCTCTCAGTTCAATTTTTTCTCTTTCTACCGCTCCAGCTCAGCCTCTCTCTAACATTTCCTAGTGATTATAAATAACTTAGAGAAGACATTTCAGAGAGAACAGCTTTGCCGCAGGAGCTGTCCCAGCAAATGGAATATAATAACCCACCTCACCCATTCTCCATCTCTCCCCACCTCCACCTTCCCTGCATGATGCAGGTCCAATCGGTGCAGCAAGAAATATCAGTAATTAGGCAGAGAGCACATCTTCCTGCAATTATAGCCTGATATCTGAGACATTCGTTATGCTTGTTAGTGGGGACTGCTGGCTTCATTAGGAGAGGAGTGAACGATAGTAACCGCAATAAAAATGATTTATGGCCACAGTGCTGGTGACCTTTGTCGCGCATCACCCCCCATCTACTTTTTCTTATTCTTCTAGTTTCTGTCATCAAATGGAATAATAATATAATATATTATAATAGAAGCAATAACAGATCTGTTTTTGGTTGAGGTACAGTGCAGTGAAATGAGGAAATACCAGGCTTCATTCAGGTGGAGATGCATGTAGAGGAATCTGTGACTGGAGGTGACAACATGGCAGTGCAGCACTGTCCACTCAACATGTCGACTCTTTTATTTCAGATCTGTACAAATGGAAACAAAAAGCACAGGATGAATCTGCCATTTAAAAAAATACAAGAGAAAAGGCCGAGGTATGGCATTGACAACACATCTTATGGTGTGATGAATCCAAATTTGAAATGGAGAGAGGTACAACAAAGCTGTCTGTAACACACGCTGGAGGCTCTGTTGCGGTTAGGGGCTTCATTTTGGTCAGTGGTGTTAGGGGTCTTATCGACACTGGAAATGGAAGTGTGAATGTAGAAAAGTCCAAAGAGTCTGACTGGAAACAGCTTTATTTTTCAGTATGACAATGACCGTAAAAACACTGGCAGTGCAGTAAAAGCACGGATAGAAAAGCAAACAACGAGACGCTGCGGACTGTCTCCTCAGAGCCTGGATCTCAACATTATTCGTGTTGTCAGAGAATGTAACACAAGACAGCTAACATCTAGAGAAGATCTCTGGGATGTCGTTCAAGAAGTCTGGGGAACTATTCCTGCAGAAAACACGAGACAGAGAGTTCACACTGTTGAAAAATAAATGTGGTCACACCAACTGTTGACTTTCAAGCTTTCAAACTTTAAGTTTAAGGTCGAATTGTAGGAACTTATACACTTATGTTTGCATTTAGTAAATGTATTTCCCATTTTCTGAGCTAAAATAAGATGAAATGAGGTTTTGCTCAATGTGTTGTCCATTACTGCATGTTAATGTACATTAAAAATGATAGCTTAGTCACACGTTGTTAGCATAGTTTTTAGATTACAAATGGTTCTTCTTCAGTAAAAGAAAATACATCAAATCAGTAATAAAATTAATATGCAGCTTTTCAAAATAAAAGTTTCCATTCAAATTGAAATCATTTTCACTTTGAGTTTATTTCTGTCGGAAACAGGCTGTAACATGTGCTACTCCACTGCTAAAGTTGTTGTGAGAGCTGAATGTGTAGAATTTGTCTGTCAGTATCTAAATGTTTGTGTTTGGCTGTCTACAAATGTTTTCATGGAGTCGAAGTTTGCTGAAATTTCTTGCGCCATCAAACTGAAATAAATTGTTGCCATTTCACTCTGTTGACAAACCCTATGAATGTTTTCTAATAGGCTGAGAAGCCCTGCACAACTTAAGTGGAAGTGCCACATAATGAAAGGCCCCGTCAGTCCGACTGCAAATGTCAGGAAAGGAAGTAAGCAAGACAAAGTATTCCAGGAGAAGAAAACTCACTTTTATAAAGCCAACAGTGAATGATGTGATTTTTCAGAAGTCACATTTTCAAGCACTGATTAAGTCTTTGAAAGTTTTCCATACAAATGCAAATACAGAGAGCACGGATGATAAGTCGTGTTGAAATGAAAGTTGTGCAAAAATTGAGGTGATGACATTTTTGTTTTGTTTGGTGTTCTTTCAAGAAGCAGGCAAATATTCAATATACGCCCTTCTTTGATTTTTATCCTTTTATTTTTTTAAGGTGTTATCACTTCTAAAATAATCCAAGCTTAAAAAGGTTCAGAAATCAACATAGAGAAGAAAAGACGCAGCTTTTTTTTTTCTTGTCGTGTGCTAGTTAACTGCAAACCTTTCAGCGAGAAAGAGCTTATATACATGCACTCATCGGGGTCATAAATGTCACGGTACCTTTGGGCTTTGAATTGTTCTAGAGTGGAATGATTGTAGAGCAAGTCAAGAACTGTCTGCACAAGATTCAAATTATTTTGGATTTCTCTACTCAGGGTCAAAAGTATACACACGCCTAACAGCATTCAATTCCTGGCATAACTCTGGCTGGATATGTGACCACTCTTCTTGGGAGATCATTTAAATTCATTGGTTTCCTGCCACAGATGTAGCTTTAAGACAAAGTCCACAAATTTTCAATAGGTTTGAAATAGGTTTGAAAAATGTGTTTGTTGACCCTGTGTGGATTCGACATCATCCGAAATAAATAACTCTTGTTTCTTTTGAAGTCGTTAAAGATGCATAAAGAAAAGCCCAAAATGACCATGATGAGTGTTTGTAAACGTCTGACCACACAAGCTGTGCAAAATATGTTGGTTATAATTTTTAAAAGATATTTAATCTTTAAACAAATGTAGTAAATTTAAATAAATGCAGGCTGCCTGACGACGCTCTTCGGTGTGTGTTACAGAGTGTTGTTCCATAATTTAGACAGTTGGTCTCTTCAGTTCTCTATGAATGAGATTTTCCACAATGGGTCTCTCATTTGTGGTTCCAGAGCGCGACGACGTCATTGTTTATTTTTGGGAGAGCGGATCTCACTGCTTTTGTTTTTTTGTTTTTCTCAGCTCTCGGTCACTGTGAACCACCTGCTGATTCCTCTGTGTTCCAGCATTTTGTCAAACATTTTGTACTCTGACTGCAACGAGAAGAAAAGACACAGTTTCTAAGGCCAGGATGACAGCTCTCCAATATTTTGCAAGTAAACACCGCAGCAATAGAAACAGCATACATGAACAGCCAAGCACAATTTGACACTAAGTCTGTCTCGTTGCTTGTCCTTCCTTATACACAGTCATTGTCTGTGATTATGTATAGATCAATAACATTAACAAGCCTGTGTCCTCCAGAGGTTTCCAGATGCATATATAGTTTAAATTCAAGGACTGTACTCATTATGTTTGCATGGTTTATAGTTGAGGCCTTCTGAATGCAATCAGCAGGCAAACACGCTTCTTTGTGTTCCTTATTCAACATCTGGAATATATTACTGAATACTCCCACCAATCAATACATCAGAACAGTGTTTGTGGGCCAAAAAAAGCTGACATCAGTGTGATGGAGAGAAGTAAATATTTCTGAATCCAGAAGCTCCTTGCTGTGAGGCAACAGTGCCATGCTTCTATATAACTGTATGCTATAATAAACGGTACTGGAATCAAAATGTAACGAGAATTGTGGGGAATTTTATTTAGACTGCTAAGCTTCTAATAGTAAAACCTGTTGATGGAATCCAGAAACTGGTAGTTAAGTTAAAGTTAACATCAGGTTGTTTCTCTTTGTTGCCAATGTGTTGCCAAGGTTTCTGGAAAACGACCGTCTGATTTGGTAAGTTTTCATAACACGCACCCAAGAAGCCTCCGAAAATTCTGACCATGATGTGTTTGAAACAATTCAGTAAATAGTATTAAACAGTCTTTGTTTTTCAAATAAACTTCCAAATATGGATATTTTAAAGCTCTCTTCCCACTCCCAGGAATACAAATGTATTTATTCGTTGTTCATTTGGACTTAAAGTGCTTTAAATCAAACAAAATAAGACTAAACATACCCGACAACTATGAAGAATGAACTCTCTGCTGTTAAATTCATGGACTTCCAGTTTATATTCTCGTGAAAGACATATTTTTCTTCCTTTTTAGTGCTATTTCAGCTCCATAAATTGAGTCTGGAAGGGTTTAAAAGCTGTTCACTGCTAACAATAAACACACACAATGCCTCTTTCAGCTATATCAGGAGCAGTAATGACCAACAGATTTATGAGCCCTTGTTTTTGTTGGTCTCCCAGTAAATTTTCAGAGCTTTAACCAATGAGGTGACTCGATTCTAGTTTTGCGTTTTGTGTCAAAGATGTACTTTTAGCATATGGGAAACATTTTTCTCGCAGAGTAAATGGATGCGCTTCCTAAATGAAATGGATATTAAAGTGACAGCTAGAAAAATATAAGTTCAAAAATTTCTATTATCATTTCTATGTAACTTTTAAAAGCATAACTTGGAGGCAAAGAACAGCATGCATGATGTTGCTGATACCACAGTTGGTACACAGTCATTTCTGAAATATGGTGGGATGTTAATATTTTGTAGCTAGAAGATCTGAGTCACACTTGTGTCCAACTGTGGGCTCATTTCTCACCTTTTCTCAGCTCTTGTTTCTGCTCAGTTTCCATGTAAATATATATTTAGCCTCCGTGTTTGCAGCTACGTCATTAGCAGCTATTGCTCTCAGTGTTTTAGACATTAGGGTGTTCAATCACGTTTCAGTTTCTCTAAATAAAAAGATTCCTAATCAGATCTTTTCAACCAAGATGCGCACACAATGAGCTTGCCACTTAAACTGAAAATATTTTAATCTGAAACTCCCACAAAAACTCCTCTCGGCTCGTTTTCTGTATAATGAAATGCAAATGTCAAAACGTGTTATTTAAGAATATTTATCCCGAAATGATTGCAATTGACTATTTCTGCTGGATAAATTGAGAACTTCTCCAGTTATTAGATGGTTTTTACTGAATTGAGGGAGGATTACATGTAGTTGAGGTTTTTCTCCCCACTTTTATTTTCTCCTTTATTCGACTGCAGCAAAGTCCTCACTTCTGTCTTAGAATATTTTCCGCACAATGGCAGATTTATTTGTTTTAAGAAAAACAAGATTTAGAGTTCTGTTCCAAAAGAAAACAACTTGACAAATGGGCATTTTATTAGGGTGGAAGTCGTAATTTGGACAGAGGTACATGTTGGCCTTTTGTTTCCCCCTCTCTAGGCAGGTGCCCTAACAAGCTATTTGGAGAAGAAGTCATTAGTGTAGAATTAACAATGTGATACCTCAACAGCTTTCCACTCACAAAGACGTCAATATGTTGTCCCAGTGCCAAACTAAAGGTAGTGTAGCAGGACGTCATACTGATATTTCAGCCAGGACTACTATAGCTAAAAGAGGATTCACTAGCTGGGACCACATCCTCAGTTACTATGAGTGATGATGAATGAGGGACCATGTGCTGGTGCTGCGGTTTGAGGAATGCCTCGAGGGGACTGGGAGAGGCTCCCGGGCCGGACAGATCCCCATGTACTAACAAGACGTGAGAAGAAAAGAGGAAAAAGGGGGGCCATGAAAATGAGAACAGCAGGTATTGGTGATAGCCTGATGCTCGAAGGGGCGTGAATGAGGTGTGGTCCTGCTCCTGAAACTCAGATAATATCTCCACTTATTATTTCCCTTCACAGTAATTGATCTTTGTAGGCACTACTCTCTTCTGGGACTGCTGAGACCCCAGAACAAATCAGAGCAGGCATTAATGATAATAGAGTTAACACTACTCAACGAGTCATCCGGGCCTAGAGACAGGTTGGCAACCAATATGGCAACCACCAGCAGTTGCTGGACATTACAGTGAGTTGTGCGAAGTTGACTGCCAAAGCCGGAGTCACACATGCTTAGAGATCTGTCTGGAACCTTCTGGAAACCAAAGGTTGGTGGGGAAAAGTGTGTATACCGTGACAGGTTGAAGAGTGGTTGCTGGGCGAAATTGGTTGCAAAGAGGTATATGGTACTGGACCAAGAACCTCCTTGGTGAATGCTTTGGTTGCTAGCAGTCATGGAACAGCAACTACTAGTGAAACTGTTAAAAGTGTATTGCAACCTGAAAATGGAGACCGACTAGTCACCTTTAAAGTAAAAGTTTATCTTCTGAAATGTTTTGGTTGCAGCAGTAAGACGCAACTTTTACTGTAAAGGTAAACAGTCTCAGTTTCCTGATCGGAGAATAAATAGAGAGCATTTGCAGAGAATTCGTCTTTCATTCAATCTATTGGTGACCGCAGCAATCTGCTGGTGAACAAAGTGGATTAGGGTGCAACACCCTCTTTGCTTTCACCTGGCAACAGCTAGTGATCTGGCCAACTGCTTGGGGAATACAGACTTTTACTTAGCTAATGGAGATTCCCAGTGGGTCAGTCGATCAGCCTCTAAAGCAAGTGAAAGGAGGATCTCATGGAATTGGGTTGCAAATGGTCCCTGCACAAATGCAAGCATGCTAAAAATGACTTAAATAGTTCACCCTGTATCCAACTTACCAGTCAGAAGTTTGATTTACTCATCAACTTGCATTCAAGTGGGACATGAAGATAAAAATGGATGCCCAAAAAACACAAAAAACCTCTCAAACTTTAAGCAAATTGTTTCTTCTGTTTTCAACAATAGATTACAGATAACTGTGTGTCCTGTTTACAGCACAACACCCCATTCAAGTGAAGAACCATGGCTGAGCCATTATATCCACAATATTTTATTTTTAAATTTTACACTCAGCTTCTACTTCTATCCTATTACATGCTCTATTTGGCATCTTCAACGATGATGTTACACTGGTGCAAAGACAGGACAAAAATCAGTCTAAATGGCCATTTGGTCAACAGCTCTATTTCACCGCTCTCTCAAATTACCAGTGTAGTACTTCAGTGTGTATAATGCCAAGTAATTAATTGAGCTCAGTGACTCAGTTGCTGTTGCTACTCAGTTTAAACAATACAATCGCTTTACCACCGTCAAGTAATTTAAATTATGCAAATCTAAGTTTTCAGCTGTTTTCTTTAACTTGTAGTTTACAGAATAACGTCTTTAAATAGCCTCACGAGCCTGATGATCCTAAAAACCTTCCTCAGCAGCAAGAGGCAACAGTCCTGTCTCAGTTTTAGAAGTGCAGCCATACAACACAACAGATGTAATAGTGGCAGAGGAAAATACACTCAATCTCCTGTTTTCAGAGTATATTAGGCCAAAATCAACAGAATCAGTCATTACCAAACTCATATCTGAATTGACATGGGTGGGCCTGTCCACTGGAAATGAAGCCACCATTTATTTAGCCAGATCTATTAGCAGAATGGGAATCTAGCATTCATAATTAAGTCATCATTAGTGTAATCACCTGTAACTATGAATCAATCTGCAACCTCACTGCTAAATGTCACTAAATCCTGTACACCGGCCCATTAATGAAATATATGACTGAAATGCCCTGCAGAGGACACACAGAGCCCGGAGGCAACAACTGGTCAGGCTCATAAAAGAAAATTGATGAAAATTAAGGTTGCTAATAAGTATAAATCCAAACCAACCCATAGGCTTCACAAAGCAGATATCTGAGCTAGATAGAAGGATCAGTTATGCACATTTTTGGAAGGAAAAGCCTGAAATAATTTTCTTTACCTGCCGCCTGTGGACAGAAGTCATGGCTTTGCTCATCCAGGCTTATTCAGACATGATAGATTTAAGATGGCTTGATCTAAATTAAAACTCTACGTTATTACATGACAAGAAAACATAGATTAGTGGTGAGGGGCAGCTATGAGTCAACAGCTTATCCACAAATTCCAGAGTTGGTGTCTTGATGGCAGGCAAGTACCGTGCAAAGCAGCACTAACCAGCATGTGCGGAGTTTTGGAGAACTACTAGTCAAAAAGTACTACACGAGATCTTTTACCATGAGAAGCCAGGACCAGACTAAACTTCCAGATGAGTAATTTCGTGCATTTTCATTATGTGTCAAAAACTAATGCTGAACACTCGCAATAATTAATTTAAGCAAAGAAGTCTGAGGACAAAGCAAAGACAAGATTAATATGCTGGACATCCACACCGATTGTTGCACTGTGGACAGTGTTTCTATGCTCGAATGTTACCTGGAAAACAGAAAGCCTTTGAAAGACAACGTCTCAGAGTAACGGATAAATAGTTTACACAGGAGACATTTTTGTGATACTATTTCTTTGAAAACTATTATGTTTATTTTATTATATTTGCACAAATTGGACCCCATATATGGAAGTCATACAAATAGTAATCTGGCCATCACTGCTCCATGAGAATGACTGAAAGGACCACTGGTATTGATTGCACAGCCACTTGTAGTAACAAGATATGCCCCGTTTGTCTGCACAACACATTTGTAGCTCTTTGATTGCCTTCAGTGGAATGCCGGCGTTTGTAAAGGGCAGGTGTTGAGCATGAATTTGATGAGAGGACGCTGGGATCTGGCAGTGGTTTAGTAAGCACACACCTAATTTGGTAATCACCTGTGTACTTGAGGAATAGCTGCATCTATCACGCCACTTGCCGACACAGCTGGATGATGGAAGCGAATGCTGGGTTTTGGTGGCCTCTCTAGAAAACTGGAGGGTAAAAAACTTGGCGACTCAGTTCAATTGGCCCTTGAAAGCTTTTACTACTTGATTCCACATGACTAGCATTGACAGTCAAATCAGCCCATATCTGTGGTATCTCCAGTCACATGGCAGAAATCCAACTGAGCATGTGTGAGATGAGATAGAAAAAGAGGTACTCCAGGTAGAGATGCACTAAAAGCCAAGGTGTTCAGAGGAGCGAAAACATCTGAATAAACATGGACTGCCGTTCGATGAGAGGCTGTGGCATCCCCGCTAGGGAATCAAAACGAGCAAACAGCCGCCCTGCCCTGCAGTACAGGATGAAACTCAGTACTGGGCAGTTTGTGAGGAGTCCACGAACCTTCATATTTCATCACATACTGTAATCTGTTTTCATTTTCTGTATTTCCCTTGACTAGTAGTCAAACTTTTATCAAATTTTATATATTTTCCCCTGTGCAGTATATCGACTTTTCAAGGTGTCCACTTTTGTGATGCGTTAAATTTCCTGGCTGTCACTATCAGCTGTAAACTACTGTTGGCTGGAACAGGAGCAAGAGCCTCTGGGGTTATCTCGAGCACGCACATGCACATTTATACACACATGGTTGGCAGGCAAACCAGGAGTGAGTGACTATAGCTGTTATCTTAGACATATCTCCAGACAGCGGTTATCCAAATCTGTGCACTCGCCTTGGCACAGCACACCACCGCGAGCCTTTTAGACACGCTAGTGTGGACAGATGCATAGGAGGGAGGGAGGGGAGAGTCACTTTCGATGCATTACCAAAGAGAGATGGATGGAATGAAGGCTTAGGGCGAGAAATTGTAACGGGGAGAGGGAGACTATTTGGATGTGCCACGATGGCGAGAAAGCGAGCCAGGACTAATGAAAGGAAATAGACTGATGTGGGTGATGGAGGAGCAGATAGAGAACAAGCAGAGAGGGCGAGAGAGATGATGACCTGTCTGTATTAAGCTGCTCCGTGTCAGGAAATTGGCCGACTGACCCGACGTACGCTGACAAGCCATGAAACCGTCTGTCACAACAGCCACCCCGAACAAGTCATTTAGTGTAGTGCTGAGTCTCAGAATACGTATTTATGCAATGAATGCAAAACACACAGCTGATGCCACTGAATGAACTGCCTCAATTTGTTTCCACTTTTCCTGAAGGTTGGTGTGTGTGTGTGTGTGTGTGTGTGTGTGTGTGTGTGTGTGTGTGTGTGTGTGTGTGCAGTGCTGTCACTCATTTTCCTGGACCCTCACAAAGAAAAACAAAAATTGAGGGAAAAAGGCAAGCTGATCGTTTTCTAAAAAGTATGATCATTAATATTTGATTTGGTTGACAAAGCTGTCTGCTGATTCATTCTTGAACTTGCGTGAAAGATCTAGAATCAGTGGCTCTATGTGAACGTGGGATTTCATTCTGGCACGTTAAACAACATTTAACCTTTGGTGTTGTGTTTGCATCCTCTGTGACCACATGAGGAAAGGCCAAAACAGGACACTGACAGCAACAATATATATATTGCACTAGTACAATAACAGGCCCCATAGCCCATAGGCCCTGCGATTCCTTAACATTTTCTATACAAATCTAAGTTTTGCCTCAAATATTAGTGTTGTGATAAGGTCACTAAGAAAAAGAAATTGCAACTCAGAGGCAGTATGACAGCGTGGCTGATGTATTATGGTAAGTGCCGCAGCTGTGAAATATCACTGCATTAAGCCTGCTCGCTCCTGTAAACAGCTGTCATAACATGCCAGTCATTTGTCTCAAGCTACCAAGTAAGCTGACGTGTTGAGAGTGACAAAGATCAAGCGTAATACTTCACACAGCCAAACATATACATGTACATTTCAAACGTACATTTAAAGTAATAACTTTACCTTCAAAAAAGGGCAACAGCAGCAGACTATATACGACCCCTATGCTGAAAATATTGCGTAAAATGTAAATAAATGAACAGAATGCAATAATTTGCCCACAATTTCATCACAAAGTGAGAAAATACCGTGTTAGCTCATTTTAAATTTCACTGCAGCAACAACTCAAAAAAGTAGAGAATGTCAACAAAATGCTGGAAAAATGAAGTGTTACTTAAAAAAAATGTCTGGAGAAGCATTTTGCAGATAATAGGTCAGTAACATGATTGGTATGAAAACTGCATCTTAGAGAGGCAGTTTCTCAGACCTAATGGTGGGCGGAGCTTCACCAATCTACAAAGAAACTGTCTCATCAGCTGCAATACATACTATCAAAACACTGTGAGAATCTGGAGAAAACTGTGTAGAAGGCACAGGCCTGAAAATCAATCAATAATCATCAATAAAGCCAGATACAAACATGAGCCAGAAACAACTCTTTCTTTTCTGAGCCATTGGATTTAAAATGGACCGAGTCAAAGTGGAAAACTGTCCTGGGGTTGAATGAAAATGTGAAACGTCGGCTCGTCTAAAGAACTAAAATAAAAGAACTATGACTGAAGCAGAGAAGGCTGATCTGACTTGTTATCAGTACATTTCTGATGCATTATGGAACCGGCACATGAACATCACAAAAAAATGTTTTTTGGGCTGAAAACCATCAGGTTAGGGTTGGAAAATGATCACATTCCAGTGTCTTTCTGTTGCTATAAAACAAATAAAATTTAAATGATATTTTATTATAACGAATGATTCTCGTTACGTTTGGTATAAAAAGGACCTTTCACAACCTTAAACAAATGTTAGATGACTCAGTCGTTTTTTGTGGGGTTTTTATTGCCATTGTAGCTTCTGTAACCCAGACGTGATGACATCAGCGCACATTTTCCATGCACTTATTCTTACAATTTCTACAAATTGCTTAACTTTAAAGTGTAAGTCTACATCACAGGAACAGCGTGCACGTACGACCTATGGAGCTGTTAGCTTGTGCAGGGCAGCCTCTGCATTCAAGTATCTCTGCAGAGTGGTTTCAGCTCCACAGTCTTGGAATTGTCTGTCCATTTCTGCCATTTTCAAGAGAGCTGAAAATTCTCCCTATCAAGTGATCTATCTGTCTGCCCTCAAAGCAATACAATTCTTATGTCTGAATGATTTTGAACCCTCCTCAAGCTCACAACTTCAGCCACGACCTTTCTTTTCTAACGTTTTGTCAAACCATAGTCATTTGTTGTTGTCTCTCCATCATTAGTTTGACTCATTTTCATTCCTATTCTGTTCTGCACATTGTGTCTCTTGCCTTCCTGTTCTTGGTTCTTTTTATGATCTTTTCCACCTCACTGTCATTGGAGGGCTCGTCCTCTTTCTCGTACATTTCTTTCCCGTCAGTCACCAATCAATTGTCTCTCTCTTTCTGTCCCTCTCTCCATCACACACACTCCAATTTGTGCAGAGATGAAAGCCCTGCAGGAGAGCGCTCTATTACAAATCTTGGGAAGTTGGTCAGAAACTTTCCACTTTGTAGGGCGAAGCAGATGGACGTCAGCATGGTAATGACTACACACCCTGACAACTAGGCCCACTAGCACACACGTGAGAACATCTTCAGGCCTAGCCGCACACAGCCTCCTATAGCAGTAATGATGCAGCTGTCATTGTGGTTCAGTATAGAAGGAGAAGAGCTGGCTGACAGACAGTTTCGGAGCCCTGTCGGAGTCGGCTGGGCTCTGTGACACCTGTAGCTTGTGTGACTGTGTGTGAGAGAGAGAAGAATGACTGAGCAAGGAAGACGAAACACGACAGAGACAGTAAGAGGGGGAAAAATATGTGACATGTGGGTTCCTGTGCATACTGTATGCTCAGCTTTGAATTAGGTAAATACTTATGTGCTGTCTTACACATACACCATACACTAAACACATACGTGTGCTGACCGACACGGTGTGTGTAATGCTTCATTACACTCACCTCTTATCAGGCCAGCACTTCTGCCATTCGCAGAGCATGCACACACATAGAGATCTTATACACACCATGCACACATAGATGCAAGGCAGAAAGCAGGAGGTGGTGTACATGCTTGGACTTCGAAAATCCATTTTCAGTTTTCATCTTCTCCTCCTTCCCATCATCTATCTGTCCTGTCTGTCCTGTCACTATGACTCACTGAAAATCCACTCACTGATTTACTCCACTCTCCCAGAGGAACGGAGCATGTGTGTGTGCACCTATGTGTACGTTTGAAGATGAGGAATGGATGAATGCGAGAAAGAGAAGAAAACCCTGCATATGCAAATACACATTTGTCTGGGAAACACGCACTTTTGCATTCATATAAACTGATTACATGTCTTTGCTTCAGAGTGTGTGTGAGTGTGTGCCTCTTCAAGGCCTTCAGATTAAAAAGGTGAACATCAGATGCAAGCAGGGCCATCGGTGACAAGGTGCTGCCACACCGTCATTTCTGGTCCTGTCTGAATGTCTGGGTACGGTGATGAAATGAACTTTAGGCAGTTTAAAGGTTGCATTCTTTAATTTTTCACATCGTATTGGGCCAGGGAGTCAGAGCATGAAGAATGCAGACAGCCAAATGTGCACCTATACATAAAAACACACTAATATTTCAATATCCTTAAGTCTGTAGAAGGACAAGCTATGGAGTAAGGAGCCACTAATCCCAATAAAAATCTCTGCCTGCACATTAAAACATAACCTAACTGTCGATGAGCGTTTTCTTCTGAAATATAGCATCGTAAATGAGTACTGCTCAAAATGTACTTGGCAAAAGCATCCATGCTTTGAACAAACTTTAATCGCAGTTTAAGAAGAAGTAGAGTGTTTAATCTGCAGAAAGCAATAACAATGGCTCTCATTACGCATTCAAATACCTTATTGTGTTGGAAATGTGCTGATTATGTAAAAATATAACATAATGGATAAATACATTTTTGAAATAATTATATTCTGTTTTCTTTAGAGGACCTCTGAGGCATATCATGCAAATGAAGTTGGGATCATACATGTAGCTCTGGTTCCTGGGCCACAGTTCCTGCTCCCCAAATACTGATACACATATACAATATGCAGAAAGCTAACTTCATTATAGCACAGCGCTGTTCTGTTCTTCAAGTCTGCAACAAACATTAGCTTCTGAGCACTTAGCATATGTATATATTTAGTCGTTTGCACCTGCAGTGATGAATTCTCAGTGGACGTGTGAATCAAGCTGCTCCTCTGGGGCTCAGAGATAAGCTTCTGGGTGTATGAGAGATCATCAGCCTCAAAGGTTAACCAGCAGAGTGATCAAAGCTTTGTTATTTGGGTCATTCAGGGACAATACCAAAGTGAAGACTGCCAAAGAATTGCAGCAGGTTCAGGAATAGTGCAAGCTTGTGCAGCGGTTTTCACGGATCCCTCAGAGAGAGTCGTGACTTTATGGTTTCTGCGAGATTTTTACATTTAGTCTTGTATAATCGTTGCATCAAATGCCACGTGGGTGGTTTAGTGTGTTGTACAATACATGGACAAAAAAGGACCATGTTTCTCCATCTGCCAGTCTGATGGATGAGTATGGGTTTGGCAACTACCAGGAGAACAGTACCTGTCTGATTGCACTGTGCTAACTGTAAAGTTTGGTGGAGGAGCGATAATGCTGTGGTGTTGTTTTTCTGGGATTGGCCTGGGCCTCTTAGTTCCACTTAAGGGAAATCTTAAGACTTTAGCTCATGCCCAGACATTTTGACATTTATATTCTTCCAGCTTTGTGGGAACTGTTTGGGGAACTGTCCCCCTGTGCACAAAGCAATGCCCATAAAGGCATGGTTGTATGAGTTTGGTGTGAAAGAACTTGACTGGCCCACAGAGAGCTCTGACCTCGAACACTTTTGGGATGAACTAGCACTTAGACCCCCGGAGAGCAGTCATTTTGGTTTTCTACCTTAGACCCCCGCGGAGTCAACATTTTGCGTTTCTACCTTTAAAAGCCGGAGAGCAGTCAGTCAAATGCTGGAGTCATTCATATGTATATTAGGTTGTTACCTAGGAATTCTGGAGGGAGGGGAGTGGGGGTGAGTGATTGAGGGGGTGGGGGAGTGGAGTGTTTCAGTTTGCCATCTTAGGGAGAAATCAACACATGTCCTTTGTATGTCCTTTGTTGCTGACATTTATTGATGAAAACAGTACAAAAAACCAACCATTTGTACACATATTTACAAATAATGATAAAAAGTGAGTGAGTACATTACAACATTTTCAGCAATCACTCACAATCCTGGCACTGCCACGGTATCTGTCGTCTGCATTTACCACATGTGTACCTGTAGCAGTGAACACATCGCACAGTGGCCTGATTTTTTTTGCATCTGTGTTTGACCTGACACGTGGCCCTTTTTCCAGGGCTCGGTGTGGAGGGTTGTGTCCGAAGCAACTGTTCTTTTCTTGCCTTCTTCGCAGCTACATGAGAGCGAGCCAACTCCCTTGCAAGCTCCACCAGGAAGTCCACCCGTCTTTCCTTCGTCCCGGAGCATGCTTGATACAGCACATGTGCATTCAGTGCTGCCATGTCAATCATGTTATAAAACACGGCGACTGGCCAGCGCCGTGTTCCTTTGCGGACAGTGTACTCCCGAACCATCTGGTCCATCACATCCACGCCACACTTTGTTTTGTTGTAAAGGGTGACAGTGTTTGGCTTCCTTTTGGTAGTGTTATCAGTCTGAACCACGCTGTGCATGCTGCTAAGAATATAGACTGTCTTCTTCCGTTTGGCCGCATACGCCGTCAGCGTGGCAGCAGAGGTTGAAAACACCTAAGAAATAAGATAAATTGTTATTTCCATAGCCCTTTTACACACAATGAAACACATAAACATAGAACCACAAAAGACCTGCAACATACCTGAGTGGTGAATTCATTGCGATCTGTCTGTCTAGTGGATTGAGGAATTTCCCTGCGAATCTTGTTGACTGTGCCGAGGATGGTGGTTTTCCGTCCAAGAAGTTTTTGCGCAAGTGAAAGCGATGTGAAGAAATTGTCCGTGGTAACATTTCTGCCCTTGTCTAGGAATGGTTCCATCAGCCTCATTACTACATTTTCAGAAAGTCTCTCCCCAGTGGGACGATTGGGGTCCTTGCCAAGATATGGGAAGACATTGCAAATGTACTTGGATTTTAGGTCGCAGGCCACTCAAAACTTGGTTGGTGCACAATCATAGAGATGATTGTGCACCAATCAGAGCACTGGGTGTTTTTTGTACTGGGTATATATATGACACAATCTCACTGTTTTCATCAATAAATGTCAGCAACAAAGGACATACAAAGGACATGTGTTGATTTCTCCCTAAGATGGCAAACTGAAACACTCCACTCCCCCACCCCCTCAATCACTCACCCCCACTCCCCTCCCTCCAGAATTCCTAGGTAACAACCTAATATACATATGAATGACTAGCCAATTTAGCTTCCACTTCCAGCATTTGACTGCTCTCCGGCTTTTAAAGGTAGAACGGTAAAAGCCTTCTTGACTTGACTGCTCTCCGGCTTTTAAAGGTACAACGGTAAAAGCCTGGCAATCCCAGCTAGAAGGGAGAACATCAGTGTCTGACCTCACAAATGCTTTTCTAGTTGAACGGACAGAAAATCCCATAGAAACTCTTCAAAATCTTGTAAAAAGCTTTCTCAGACGAGCACACGCTCCTATAACTGCAAAGGAGAGACCGACTACATATTAATGTCTATGGATTTACACCCGGGTTTCATGAAAGCTCCTGTAGGTGTAATGTTTAGAGGGACCAATATGTTTGCTCATACTGTATAGTGTATTGACAATATGCAGAGCTCTTTATGGAGCTCAGCTTTGGTGCTTTTCCAACTTCCACCAGAGAAACTTCACATAGGCAGCAACATCATTGCAGGGTTCTAGTGTAAATATTGTGTAAAAAAAAAGAAAAAAGATCAAGAGACAGTTATAGTGTACGACTTGGATAGCTTTCAAAAATAATTTATTATCATTATGGTACCAGGACCAGTCTCATTACTTCTGCCTGATTGGTCCCACTAAGAACTAAGAAACCTTCAGAGTCAGTCTGCGTTTAGTTCCAGTTATTTATGAAAGAAATGTTTTGTGAGAATGTTTTTTGTGAGAAAAGCTGTCTTTCCAAAAGCTGTTACTGCATACAGTCACACATGTGGTTTGAATTAATATATGCAAATGGTTTTGGTCTAGGTGGGAGCGTAAACAACTGAATGATGATATGTGTTTTTTTTCTGAGTCTGTTGTGAGAATCTTTATTAAACAGAATCTCATTTCTTAAAACTAAATGTGTGAATTGTTTTTTCTTAAACCTCCCCTCAGTATCCATGCACAGAGCCCCTCTCTCTCTGTTGCCAGTAAAGGTCACAGCCATCTAACTAAATAACAGTAACACTCACCAAAGGTCACCTATTTGCTGTGTACATACCTGGATAATTAAAAGGTCTCTGATTTGAACATATTAAAATTTACTTTGCAAAGACGCAAACCAGGGAAGGTTATCACCACAGCAACCCTGTCATTTAGATTACATGCATTCTTTATAAATGCTAGAGCTAGGAGTTCTGACAACTTACTCTCGGGCATGTGCACCAGCGAGCTGCCGTCCTTTAACCCCACGGGTTACTCTTTTTGTTCTTGATCTTTTGAAGTGTGAAAATGCACTAATGCCTAACATCGTCCAAAAGAATCTCCATGCCACTCTTGCTAAATGCTGAATCTTTAGAGAATAAGACACTCTGGAAAACTCTTCCGATGTAACCTTTCATCTGCATGTGGAAGTTTGACTGAGTGCCCTTGCTGTTTTTCAGCTGCCTTTCTATTCACACTTATTCACAGGTGGGAGCCCACAATAACTGCCTGCCATCTCCTGCCATTGGTCAGAGCTCTTTCAGGGTAATTGCCTTACTTGAAGGGGCAGAAGCGGTGTTTCTAAATGGAAGGTCATTTTAGCGGTAATACAATTGCCAGTTCATACTGATTCCCTAACCCCTCTAATAATGATTGGGTTTAAAGCTCTCAGGGCTTCAAGTATTTTTCCCTCAACATCTGTCCATACTGACCCTTGAAATCACATCCAATGTATACTGTACCTGCATATTCAGAAATATATGGAACTTCTGCATTTTAGTCATTTCACAGCTTTAGACTAAGAATGGAATAGAATTTATCACTCTGTCCCTCGATGAATGGTGAAAAGTATCTTTAATAACTGCTTGGTCATTCACAAATGTACAAGTGCTCCATTTGAAAGCTATTTAAAAAAAATCCAGCTCAGTTTAGTCAAGACTGTTCCTACATATTCCAAGCACCTGGAAGTCTTCTATTACGGTCCTCTAAGAATTTTAGACTCACTCCTACCTACTGATCCATGCAATGCCTGGGAAATGCAGATACCTGCACACCTTCCAGAGGTAGGATCACTTTCTGCATTTCCTCAATACATGTCAGAAGAGCCCTTTTATTTAACTGCATGGAAACGTGTGCATACATAATGCAGAAAACTTTGAAGCTGAAACTCCTCTTAAGTCAGCAGAAACTGTTACAATGTTTGAAAAACCATAAAAATATTTCAAATATTTTTATGGTTTTTCAAACATTGTAACAGTGATCTTGGCTGTCAGGCACCTCTTTGACCCATCCATCTATCCAAACCTCCTTTGTTATATTATCTCTTTTATGAACTAATCTTAGATATACTGTGGCTTGCAAAAGTATTCGGCCCCCTTGAACTTTTCCACATTTTGTCACATTACAGCCACAAACATGAATCACTTTTATTGGAATTCCACGTGAAAGACCAACACAAAGTGGTGCACACGTGAGAAGTGGAACGAAAATCATACATGATTCCAAACATGTGCGTGTGCGTAATTATTCAGCCCCCTGAGTCAATACTTTGTAGAACCAGCTTTTGCTGCAGCTCCAGCTGCCAGTCTTTTAGGGTCTGTCTCTACCAGCTTTGCACATCTAGAGACTGAAATCTTTGCTCATCCTTCTTTGCTAAACAGCTCCAGCTCAGTCAGATTAGATGGACAGCGTTTGTGAACAGCAGTTTCAGATCTTGCCACAGATTCTGGATTGGATTTAGATCTGGACTTTGACTGGGCCATTCTAACACATGGATATGTTTTGTTTTAAACCGTTCCATTGTTGCCCTGGCTTTATGTTTAGGGTCGTTGTCCTGCTGGAAGGTGAAGCTCCGCCCCAGTCTCAAGTCTTTTGCAGACTCCAAGAGGTTTTCTTCCAAGGTTGCCCTGCATTTGGCTCCATCCATCTTCCCATCAACTCTGACCAGCTTCCCTGTCCCTGCTGAAGAGAAGCAGCCCCAGAGCATGATGCTGCCACCACCATATCTGACAGTGGGGATGATGTGTTCAGAGTCATGTGCAGTGTTAGTTTTCACACACAGCGTTTTGCATGTTGGTCTCATCTGACCAGAGCAGCTTCTTCCACATGTTTGCTGTGTCCCCCACATGGCTTGTGGCAAACTGCAAACGGGACTTCTTATGGTTTTCTGTTAACAATGGCTTTCTTCGTGCCGCTCTTCCATAAAGGCCAACTTTGTGCAGTGCACGACTAATAGTTGTCCTATGGACAGATTCCCCCACCTGAGCTGTAGATCTCTGCAGCTCGTCCAGAGTCACCATGGGCCTCTTGGCTGCATTTCTGATCAGTGCTCTCCTTGTTCGGCCTGTGAGTTTAGGTGGACGGCCTTGTCTTGGTAGGTTTACAGTTGTGCCATACTCCTTCCATTTCTGAATGATGGCTTGAACAGTGCTCCGTGGGATGTTCAAGGCTTGGGAAACCTTTTTGTAGCCTAAGCCTGCTTTAAATGTCTCAATAACTTTATCCCTGACCTGTCTGGTGTTCTTTGGACTTCATGGTGTTGTTGCTCCCAATATTCTCTTAGACAACCTCTGAGGCCGTCACAGAGCAGCTGTATTTGTACTGACATTAGATTACACACAGGTGCATCTATTTAGTCATTAGCACTCATCAGGCAACGTCTATGGACAACTGACTGCACTCAGACCAAAGGGGGCTGAATAATTACGCACACCCCACTTTGCAGTTATTTATTTGTAACAAATTGTGGAATCATGTATGATTTTCGTTCCACTTCTCACGTGTGCACCACTTTGTGTTGGTCTTTAACCTGGAATTGATTCATGTTTGTGGCTGTAATGTGACAAAATGTGGATAAGTTCAAGGGGGCCGAATACTTTTGCAAGCTACTGTAGATATGACACAGCTTTGTGTATGAGTTTTGAGACACATCCTGGTCGAAGACTTTGTCCAGCTCTGGATTATAAGAAGTGTTGGTGACTACTTTTTTGTTTCTTTTTCAGATAAGCAACAATGTGTAAGCAACAAGAATGACCTGTAATGGTGAACAGTAGCTTTCCAGTTTGAAATCAGTAACATTTCTCCAACCAAAGTTAACAAGCGCAATATTGAGGAAAAAGCTTCACTGCAGTGCTTGTGTTACAGCTGTGGCTACAGAGGGTTGTAAAAAAAGAGTAACAAAAGACGACATGGAATAAAAGCTGAAGAACAAGACAACCTGACCTCATCCTCTGCTGAAACCGAACCAGCTACTCAACTCACAAAATCCCACACATGCATTTTAAAGTGTAGCAGAAATGACGGAGGAAGTTCGATCTACACATTTTCAACTCACAATACATTTTCAAGCTTAGTGCTATTGACTTACATAGCAGAGTGTATCATTTTAAACAGAGCTACAAGCATTCTAGTAGAAACATCAAAGCAGGATCACATAAAGCAAGTGGTTTTCATTTTTAAAACTTCCATTTGCTCTCAGTCTGGGAAACAAGGTACATCATGCACCGCAAGCCAGAAACAGAAATGATGCCTGCCGCCTCGTGGCATTTCATTTTCTTCCTGATGGCTGTCTCGCATGCCTATAGACACTTTATCTATCAAGTACTATAAGTCAGAGATGAGAGGATGCGGGCAGGCTTTAATGTACATTACGCTGTCAAGGTGGGATGTGATGGTAAAGACGGTGGGAATAACAAAGCAGGAAGGAAGGTGGAAGACAGTGTAAAGTAGTAGGGCAAAAAAAAAATCACTGTAGTGTAGAAATGAGATAAGGAGTATTTTAAAGCAAGAAAAGATTTGAAACAGATGTGTAACGTGCACGTGAGGAAAGACGAAAATGGAAAAGTGGTGGCAAGGTTAATGGGAATCCCAGGCAGGTCTCCAAAACAAAAAAAGAGGGAGGAGGAACAAGTTAATAGGCAGGGGGAGGAGCGTTACGTGGAGTGGAAATGACTGGCTCCCCAAAGCAGGCCAGTGTGTAAGTGTGGTAGACTTAGTTACCCGTGGGCTTCTTTTACTCTCATGCCTCCCCAGAGAAGCAATTAACAAAGAAATTATGGCGGAACAATTCACCCAGAGGCTCTGGGTGTCTCTCATGCCGTTTAAGTGTGCTAATCACTTTTTCCATTGCTGTACAAAGAGAAAGAGAAATGAAAATGAGGGAGAGAGTGAGAGAGATAAGGGGGTGACCAATATGACAGCAACAAAGATAAAGAGCACGATGGAAAGAGCAGGATAACATGTAGACGTTTTGTACATTCCCAAGGCAAATTTAGAGCGATGACATGCAGCCAGATTAGCACTTTATTGTGATCTAAATAGTTAAATAGTGGCTCATGTCTGTGGAGGACAGAGGCTTGTTAACAGCTGAACTGCTGGTTAGCATACCTCAGATGACACAAATCGATTAGTTAAATTACAGGCAGGCCTGGGCAACCTCTAAAATTTCGACAAATTTATGGTTACTGCGTTTGGCACTAAAAATCTCAGAAACACACCTTGATATGTTTCTCTGGTAATAATGTGAGGACTCCTTCAGTACATACATTCAATAATCTTCATTCATTCAGTATCTAATGTCTAGGTAAAATAATGGTTTCTATATGTGGGGTAGAGCTGGGCGATAGAACGATAACGATATGTATCGCGATATAACTTTTACTCGATAGAGAAATTAAGCTATCGCGATAGACCTCGCTGCTCTTGTCCTCTTAAAATAAAATAAAAATTAAAAAAAATAAAAAAAAGGTCAGCCAATCCAAACTAAGTAGCGCAGAGCCGAACCAATCACAGCCGCAGCGTCACGTCGCGTGACTTGTTACGTACAGCACAAGTGCCAAGCCGCACGTGTGTTTGTTTGGGAAGCAGCCAGCGGGTAATGGAGGAAATGAGTGTGCCGACTAGAAAAATCAACCGAGTGTGACCGAAGAGAAAACAGATGATGGTTCCAACGCCGGAGAGATTGTCGAACAGAAGAGCCATAGAAGTTCCGTAGTGTGAAGGTATTTCGGCTATTTCAAGACTGACAAAAAACAGAGTAGCGTGCACTGTAAATTGTGCCGAAAGCAAGTCTGGAAATACAATAAACTGGTGCATGCGTCACACTGTGCGCCACGTTATTGTTTCGGTGAAATGAATTTCTACAATACTGTTAATTCTACTCTCTGCAGTGTTTAAATGCTTACATATACACACAGTTACTGTCCGTCCACACATACGACTCGGTTCTGCTTCTATGCCCCAGCTTTGTTTACTTTTTCCCACCGAGGCTTTCTTTGCAAGCTCCTTTGACTTTATTTGATATTGACAAAAGTTAGTCAGTTTTGTCTGTTCTTCTGTAAAACAAACTAAGATTTATTTTTAGAATTAATATTTTGTTTCTAAGTGGAATTGACAATTTAGTCTGTTTCGTTTGTTCTATTTTGAAACTTAAACGCTTTAGTGGCTGCCTTTTGTGTAGTTTGCAATATTTGCCTTTATTTATCTGAAAAAGTCTCATGTTCCTTAAGTACATCTACCCTGTTGAACTTATTATGGGAAATAAATATTTAAATAAAAACAAGCTGCTGATTATTTCACATTTTACTTGTGAGCAACGGCACATTTAAATCTTACAAATATAGGTATTTGGCTCATATCGTGATAGATATCGTTATCGCCTGAAATGAAGAAAACATATCGTGATATGAAAAAATCTCATATCGCCCAGCTCTAATGTGGGGTCAAAGTAGTGTTTTGTGGGGCCTGTTTCTATGCTAAAAGTGAGTTGTGCATTCATTACTTCTGCATGACTGCAATTCATTTTGGTCAGGTTGTTCTGAAAGTCCCCTGAAAAACCTTGAGATGGTCCAAAACACTGATTGCTAGCAAGGACTGTGAAGAAAAGTCATTTTTTTTGTAATTGGCTTCTCTTCTTTGGGTCACTATAAAATCAGGAAAGGAATTTAATTTTTTTTGTGCTCGCTAAAGACCTTTTGGTGTCATGCTGACCCAATAGTGCAAGCCATTAAGTCACTGTTTTTTTGCTCTCTAATATTATAGGGTTTATATATATTATAGGGTTAATATTATAGGCTTTATGTTGCAGTACAAAGCACTTTGAGGTTACTGTTGTTATGAATTTTAACTGTAATTCAGTCTTGACTGCCAGTTTAATGGGAATCAAACTGCCAACCCGGGAACAGGTTGGTGACAAACTGCATCAACATCTACTGTAAGCCACGACTGACCACCAAATCACATTTGACTTACTGGGTAGTACTTCTCCAAATGGCCTTTTGGGATTACAGATAATTTCAGTTTAACAAGTAGCTGAGCTGTAAAATGCAACGTGTGTGATAATCAAGAAAATAAACCAGGAAAGATTTTGTTTGTACATACATTCAAAGCCAAATAATTTTTATATGAAAAACATGTAAAATTGCTGCCTAAATGAAAATCTTAATCAACTATGTATGATTAAGACTTATGTACTGCTCTCTTTTAACAGCTACAGTAGCTACTAGTTAAAAGAATAGTGAACTGGTTTGGATAAATTCACCCGGTTGGCTCTGTCTTCTTTAACGAGGAATGCTTCCGTTGATCTAATACTGCTAATATCTGCGGAGTGACCTCTGCTTCTTCAAACAATCTGGATTAACTTTTACCCCACCTTGAAAAATGCACTGACAAATAAAAGACACACTTGTGCTGTAAATTAAACCGAATGTGCCTCACAACTACAGTACTGGGCAGAGATATTTCTGCAGTGCACAACATTGGCAGAAATACCTCAAACTGCTGCTATCCCACTTTACACTTGACTATATAACCCGAGGTAGCAGCCTCCACCTGTCCTACCCACCAAAACCTCCTCTAGACCGAATGTCTGCATTGTAATTAAACCGAATCAAACTGAGCACATCTAACATTTACACTAAACGGGTCTCTATAAATAAAATGGATCTCTTCTAATTTAAGCACTCGGGCATGAAAGGCTTCTCAGCGGCGCCTGAACTCTTTTCCACCTTGCTAGAAGGAAAAAACAAATTAGCCAACTTAGATTAAAGCATGCCTGCTGTGCACGACTGGTAGCTATTTTGAGGTCGGATTTTTGTCTCAGATCTCAACTTGGAGATGGCCCCTCTCAAAGAAGTCATGTACTTTTTGCTTGACTTTTGGTGAATGTTGGTTTTGCTCTTTGTTGTTTAATGTTTTCACAAAGTTTGAGGAGTAGAAAAATGTTTGGGGGATTTCTTCTTCTTGTCTAATTCCAAAAATATCATTATATTGTGTAATTCTGCATCAACATGTAGCTAAGGGTAAGCTGCTATTATCAATCCGCAATATAATTTCAATGTTTTAGCCAAGAAGGGAGGGAATGGAATAAGATCTATTTCTATCTGTTAGTGCTGAGCGCTGGGTGGACATTTCTTTCTGAATACAGCATGCACAAAGAAACAACATGATAATTATCTGTGTGTAGCTGACTTACTTGCAAGTCCCAGTTTGTGACTATGATAAAATCTCAGGTTTTCATTTGTATGAATGTACTGTGTGTGTTTGTTTCCCCAGTGTACCCCCAGGAGACTTGCAGAGTGTGAAATGACTGAATGCAGCCTGGCAGCCAGCACTCCTGAGACACCCGCGAACATGGAGACACAAACAAGTCTGCAGTGACAAAATCATAATTAGTGTTTTTAAGTAAATGTGAAAGACACTATGTGTCTGAAAGTCCACAAAAACACTCAGTTTACATACATATTTGGTACAGTTAGTTAATTGCTAAAACAGTATAAATGAATAAATGAAGAGATTTCTCTCTCTCTCTCTCTCTGTCTTTCTCTCTCAAAAATCTCCCTCTCACAGCCTGGGGGGTGGTGTGTGTGAAATCTTTAAGCTCAAGTCTTCACGTCCTCCACCAGAGACCTGCGAGTTTGAGGGTCCAGTATGTTAGCTGCTCCTAGGACTGCCCTTTCTGCAGAGATCACTGATGTTGCGTCTGGAATCTGTTGGAACTGCTCTTCCAGTTTGAAGGTTACAGCTTCTAATTACTACTGGGACCTATTGCCTCTGGGTACACTTTGGACATCTTCTCTTCCGCATCTGGATCCAGTTGTTCCTTCCGTCTTTGGTACTTCTGTATTTTTAATGTTCCTTCTTTCTGATGTTGCTGTCTGTTGGGATTCCCACATCGATCACAACTGCAGTCTTCTGCTCCTTGCAAAGCAGCACTAAGTGTGGTTGATTGGTCAGCAGCTGGATGTCTGTGGAACTCAAAGTCCCAGAGGACCTTAGCCCTGTTGTTCTCAAGCACCTTTGGTGGTGTCTCCCATCGGGACTTGTTGGCTTGTAGTCCATATGTGGGGCAGATGTTCTTCTGCACTATTCCATCCGTTTGGTTGTTCATTTCAGTATCCATTGTCACAGAGTACATCCTGATGGATTGTCTCTATACAGTCTGCAACTTGGGTCATGTTGGCTGTGGTACAATGCTGCCTCTATGAATCTGGTCCTGGGGGCTGTTATGCTCCCATGATCAGACCCTCTGTGTTCTTTAGTGCTGGAATTTTCTAGCAACTGTTAGGATTTCTCGATGTCAGCTCTTTCTGTCAATGCTACATCCCATGCACTGGTTTGGTTGATAGTTCCTCCTCCTAGTCATCATCACCATCTGTCTGCAGCTGCCTGAGGCATTTTTTGAGCAGCTCATCTCAGTGGGACATCTTCCTGATGTATTCATGGATGCTCTGTGTTTCATCCTGCATTGTGGGACTCTGTCATGCATTAATCCTAACCCAACCTCCTTCCATTGCTCATAGAGCTTCAGGGTGCTGGACCTTGGGTTAAGAGGAGTTTTTGTGTCTTGACACCAGTGACATCCAACTCCTCCTGTGGTCAGCTTATTATTTCAGCTGGGTATTATATTGGATCTTATTCCTACCATTTAGCTGGCTTCTCAGAACCTTTCTTGTCTTCTGTAAGTATCTTCATCTTCGCCATATTTGCTGCTTGCCTGCCAGATATCCAGGTACGTGTAGCTGTCTTGCAGATGTGATATTCAGCTTTCTGGCAACTTTACCCCTGCCGTCTTGATCATCTTTCCCCTCTTTCAACTGTTTGACCACAGATGAGTGCAGTTCTAGGAACAGCTAAGATACAGTGCAAGACCCTAAGCTCCCAGGCCTCTTGTAGAGGACCCAAGCTTGAAGGACAAACAAAGACCACCCGCAGGGCTGAAAAGCAATGACAAAGTGTCTTGAAAATCTGATGGAAGGCTGAGACAAGACGGGCATGTTTTTCTGCTCCTCTAGTTTTGTGTAATGTTAAGATACCCACATAGATTATCATGGATGTTGCATGCTCCCCCCAATACTAAAATAGCACTGTATATGGCAGATTACCTTCCACATTTGGTGCTAATCCCTCTCTGACTACAATCGCTGCTTCATAAATACAGACTAATCCAATAAACGCTAACTGAATGACCACAAATTGAATTTAGAATAATTCGAGTAAAACTGTGTTCTTTTGTGCTACTGGTTAATTTGACAACAAATGCATTGCAGCTACTTTTTTGTATCAAGCAAGATCAAAAACTTTTCTACACTTAGGTCTTTTTTGTGTGCCTATGTTTGTCGTCATGCACATTTAGAAATTAAGATCTAGGAAGCCACGTACTTCATCTTACTTTGTATCTGAAATTAGCCATTGCATTTGATTTCTTTTTCTTTATAATCCCCAAACTGGAAAACTACTGAGCTCCCTCAAGGGCACAACACCCTGAAAACCTTTGAGCTCAGTTCCATTGTAAAGGTACAACACTTTTCAAGCTTTAATTCTAGCCTCGGCTAGGGACTCAACAGTTAAATCACAAGTCTCTAAACCACGGTGTCTTTTGATTGAAACGGGTTGTTTCCAAATGAGAGTGGAGAGCAGTTTTCCCTCCATCCGTCTTGTCCATCCATCTTCGTTACAAAAGGCTCTCTTGTCTCTCTGGCGTCCCCCACCCTGACACTACTCCACTCCTGAAACCAGCTAGTATTAAGACTGACTCTTCAATTCCAGACAATCGATGCCGTCCCTTACCAACCGAGTCACACCACTGATTACCGCGTCCCTCAATTTACACTGCTGGTGGTGAAAGGTGGACGGGTGTGTGTGTGTGTGTGCTGCTACATGAGGTGGACTCCCTGCTGGGCTGGTGTGCGTACAATAAGACTCTGCTGCCTTCAGGTGTAGATGTTTGCGAGGAAATAGCTTCATTGCTTATAGTAGATGCAATGAATGTTTTTTCTAAATCATTTTATCCTTAGATGACTTGGAAAATAACACTGCCAGGAGGGCTCTGCAGTCTGCTTTTTCACAAAGCAGCTGACACCGTGTGAGCAGATGTTGCATCGCGGCGACAGAAAGCATCAGTCTCCCGCTTGCTCGTAATTATGAATACACGAGCTTTTATGCTTGCAAACTCAAGAGTCACACCATTTGAATATGTGTATTTACCTTATGACATCACTCTGCATTGAATTCCAGAAAATTATACTTCCTGCAGAGTCTCCAGGTCACACACACTTGGACCATTACCTGCTGCAGGTGAAAGAAAATCAAACTAAATTTTCCTGAAAATAACATTTTCTTATTACTGCACTTTAAAAAGAGAAAAAAGGGAGTTCTTTCTATCTATCTATCTATCTATCTATCTATCTATCTATCTATCTATCTATCTATCTATCTATCTATCTATCTATCTACTTCACCACATGCTCTCTTATTGTCTGTGCCCTTCATCAGCCGTCTTAATGAGTTCCATTGGAACTCATTTGAGTCTGTGATTAGATTCTTGCTAATAAATTATGTGTGTTCTCAGCAGGTTGCTATCTCTGTGTCGGCTACCACTCAGTGTGTGTCTTCATGTGTAAATGTGTGTGTTGGAATGGGATGGGACGGAACAGAATCAAAACCTAGTGAATACTAATTTTCACTGTCTTCTAATCATTTCATGTAAATTGCACATTTTTGAGTGTGTGTGTGTGTGTGTGTGTGTGTGTGTGTGTGTGTGTGTGTGTGTGTGTGTGATGTCTGACAGCTACCAGATAACAGATACAGGACATCTTGTGTCCTCCTGATGCATAAAATGTTAATAATCGTAATCTAATAATGATTAAAAATGCAGACCACCTATTAACTACTAACGAACCAATGAAGGCCAAATGTAGTAAAGGCCTAATGGATTCTTTTCTGTTGGCAGCTCATACTAATTTTAATGGCAAGGTGAAATTTCATCCCCCATACGCGAAGGCTAAAGGGTTGGCATTATGCAAATCTTTTTATTACTGTATAAACCCATCAGGTAACCAATAGTTTAACATCAAATAAGTTTTACAGTCTGTCTGAAGTATTGTGGAGAGCCAGAAGTCTGGTTGTGGCTCAGAAACTTCACCCTCTTCCATCCACTGCACCGACACAGCAAAATGAGGTGTTGCACAAATGTGGGGCAAGCTGCTCGCTGACTGAATCACTGCTCTTTTCATCTGGCTTATTTTGGCAATTTCTGGCATGTGGATATACCAAAAATACTGGCTGACAAAATAAATTCCGATTTCTAGAAGTTTTGAGGTAGAGGAATGTTCCAGCATGATAATGATCCAAAAGCACACTGCAAAATATCCCACAAGACTTGAAACCTGTGTATGACCCTCCCAAGTTTCAGCAAGATATAAATCCAGTAGGTAAGTCGAGCCACACAAACCCAGGATTAGAAGATTGCTTGAAACATATCTTAAAATGGAATACGTCCAACTATGAAGGAATTCACAAGCAAGCAATCTTACTTCTTCTCCTTCTTCTCTTAAAAAAATGTCATCATGCTGAGGAAATGCATACGAGTGCAGAAATGCAGCACTGGGACCAGGATGCTCAAGGCTGGGACCCGTTTTCATTGAAACATCAAAGAAACATTAAAGAAAGACAGACTCACACTCACACACTCACAGAGAGGGAGTGAGAGAGAGTATCCTACAGAAGCTGCTGAATTCCATCATGCCTGACTCAACTTGTGAGTACTTAGCATACACTACCCCCCAAACCTAAAGACATGACGGCGCTACGTGCTCTGCAGTTCTGGCCGTTTGAAGAAGAGATTTAAAAAGTCCACTACAAAATAGTCAGTGATCAAAGGACGTAAAAGAAAGCTATGGAGCAAATACAGTGTTTCTGTATAAGCCTGGACACAGAAGTGGACAATAGCACCACTATAAAATGCACTGAGGTGTGGAGATGTAGCTACAGGTCAGTGGAAGAAAGAAATGGCTTACTGGACTCCAAGATACTGCACAGCAGTTTGTCTTCCTTTCAGTCGAGATGCCTCTGAGGTAGAACTAGCACAATGCTGCAAAGTATTCAGCTCTGATGCTTGCTCATACAGCATTTGTATGGCCCACAAACACTGCTGCTACCACAGTGGAGTACCAAGAAGGGAGGATTTTTTTGTGTCTGCAGCAGTAACACTGAATGCTTCTAGACCGAGGTCAGGCCCGGCGTATCCTGTGGCCCGTGATTTCCTGATGTTTTTCTGTGTTGGTGATAATTCAAAGTATTAAATTAAATGTTAAAGTTGAGTTATACTACACTTTTAAAAAGTTGTTTCTTATACTTCTAAACCAAAGCACATTAATATAAATAGGGTGGACAAACTTTTTAAAAATCACTAAAATGGAGCCAATTTAACAGCCTCCAAATCGATCACGTTAACATCTCTCTGAGGCAATTTAAAACAAACTGAAAACTACAACAGTCCAAATTTGCACTGTTGTACTGTTGTTGGATGTCTTTGAGCTTCGTATATATAAATTGACAAATTAGTTCATTTTACAAACCTTCTTGGAAGCAAAGCTATAAAGTTTTATTTTGTTGGCACAACTACAGTTAGATGTTTCTATCTTGCAGTGTTTATATTTGACAGTGTGAATGTGCGCAACGACAGAGCTGTGGATGACAAAAGCAGCCTTGAGTCAGAAAGCTGGAGGCAGGGAGAGGAACACAGAATGTGTGTCAGTGGAGACATGACATGATCTGGGGAAGTTTGGTGGGCTCCAAAGTGGCTTGCAGATGCACAACAATTGTTTGCACTGTAGGGACTGTATTTGGGCTTGACTTCATGGCCTGCTTTATTTTAATTGAAAATTGTTCAGTGTAATATTATGTTGAGATGAACTTTCTCACAAGTAGCTCCTTTCATCCTGAGCCCGTCTCTTGGACAGTCTCAGGTCACCTTTTGCTTTGCGCCCATTTGCATTTCTTTATCAGTACTGAATTAGAAAGAAGGCAGTAGATGCACTCACCTTGAGTCCATATAAAAGATTTGGTGGGTGATCCCGATCACCAGTACTGACAGAATAAAGTTGACCAGTAAGCACTGTCTAAGATTCTTTATTTAATAACGACATTGAGCTAGAGCTACAGGGTTAGAGCTGAGTAAAGGGATTTGCTGAAAGTAAAAAGAATAAAAAGAACTTACACTGTTTATTTGCCCACGTTCTTATCTGCACGCTTCCAAAATTCTAAAGTATCCCTGGTGGTGATACGCATACTCCTATGCACATCTGCACATCACCATTATCAATATTTAATACCTACAGGGACCGCTCCACGGTTGGTGTGGAAGTTCAAAATGTGTGCCCTGCAGGGCCTGAGACAGCATGAGTAACTATTCAGGAGAGCTTCTTATTTATTTATTCAATAAGATGAGAATTTTTATTTAGTTTTGATCAGTTTGCATTAGTTTCTTCCCAGCAAGTGACACAAAAAAAATGAAAGATAATGCTGGCTCCAATATGAAATGTAAGCCTTTCTCATATCAGTGGTGTCACTGCAACACAATGTGGCCTAATCTCTGGAGCCACCCAGAAGCTCCAGATATAATTTCTGAACCACAATAGCGGTCCTGATACTGACAACAGTACATTGGTAGATGGTATATTATTCTTCAATGAAACACCTTCTGCAGTATGATTATCTCCTCTGTATTGTGTTTGTTCACAAAACCACTGCAATGAACAAGTGTTTCTTTGTGGAGGTTTTTTTTTCATTAGCTTGATTCAACACAATACAGAGACGTTAGAATAAAAACTCTGCTTTTACACTGAAGAGTCCGACTGAGGCCACTTATAATCCCAGTTAATCATAAAAGTGTTTCCTACAATGCATCTGTCAATCTGCTTCTCCTACAGCGTTTCAGGAATTGTTGTGGCGAGGATATCGTAAAGACCCCCCAAACAAGTTTTTCAAAACTCTGCGCACTAGAAAAAAGAACCTGTACAGGTAACAAACACAAACAGAGCCATTAGAAAAGTATTCAAGTACAAAATGAAATGACATCACAAGTGATGGGTTCCACGTATTATTGGCAGAATGTACTTAAAGTGTCAGAAAACAGATGATCCCACTAAGCATTGCAGTATATAGGGATTTAATCTTAATCCATTATAATAATAGTTCATAATGAATAAAAATGCAATTTATTACAATAATAAATCCAATTTTACTATCAGAGATGTTGTAGTCGCTGTAGGGCATCCCTTGTATCATCACTTGACAACAGAAACCTTTTCTGAGGATTTGAATTAAGAGGTTGAGAAAATTTATTTGGTGCTTTATTTTTCATTGTTACTAGCTGTCCCCTGTGTTAGTGCTGTAACTAGCTTTGGTGATGTTCTCATCCTAGTTTTATTGCTTGAACCACATGAAAACAGTTTTTATAAAAACCAGTGTGGCCCATTTGTGTATTGTCATACAAAACACAGACCTATATAATTATATTGTGTTCAGTATAATATATATCTATCTGTATATGCATTCACATGCCTGTGAAGGTTCTCTGTCATCCAGGTTATAGTAATCTAAGGCAGTGTTTCCCAACCTTTAGGAGTCATGGCACATATTCCACATTAGAAAAACCACACGGCACACCACCAAACAAAAATGTCACAGAAAAAATTTTGATCATTATAGCGGAATTGGCTCAGTTTGTCTCCAGTATACCTTTTTTTGCTTTATTGTGACCACTACTCGTGCTAGGGCCTTCATCTGGGTCACAATTTGCTCCGGGACTCAGGTCAGATTGACTACTTTTTCTTTTCAAATATTTATCTGTTGCTACAATGCGCTGCATTGTCTCATAGCATGACTATTGACTATGTGCACGTTAGCATATGCTACTTCCGGTGCGGAAACTCCTGTGGGGAGCTTTGTTTCCGGTGTCTTATTCGCGCCTGGTTTACGGTCCAAAACAAGTTAAGCAAATGAATCAAGTGGCGATTTACATTTCTATAGATGTCTCGGGCATTTACCCAATATATCTGTAAATGATGTTCATCGACTTGTTGATATTTTCTCCTGCGCCTCAGAGCAAAAGAGAAAAGGGATTCAAATGTTATATTTCTCAGCTGTCCCTCGTTTATCGCGGGTGTTATGTTCTAAAAATAACCAGGATAGGTGAAATCAAGTAGCCGATTTTATTTTTTGACGGTGCAAAACGTTTCGTGGACATCGTGGACATAAAGCACTGCACTTCAGAGTCACACTGCTAGCGATGGATGCAGCGATTCTGTACTGTACAGGAGAGACGTCACGGAGGAGATCGTCTGCAGCGATCAGGATGCAGGACACAATGTGACGTAAAAAAAAAAAAAAAGTGCAAACTTGCACTAAAAAATCCGTGAAACAGCGAGGTGAAAGGTGAACCGCGTCATAGCGAGGGACCACTGTAATTTTGAAGGCAAGTCACAACATATCCTTCGTACATACTAATGTATAGAAACCGTTACCAGCAATCATTCATTTTTTGTGTGGCTTTTTTCACGGTTTGTTAACATGCTGTGTAGGTGTGTACTTGACTAGCTGATATCGACATAACGGGGAAACATCTGGTTTGACTTTTCTTCACCTGTAGTTTGAATGCTGAACATTTGCCTGTTTAAATCATAAGACCAGTCACTATACAGAGATGTGCTTCTGAATGTGGACGATGTGTCTTCTGCTGCAGTGATGCAGTTCTGCTTGTGTTGAGTGATGTAAACAACTGATCGATCTAAACTCTTTAAACGTCAAAATTGATCATTAGATTTTTTATGACACAACAGTGGTGAGTGTTCCCACCTTCTGCTCTTTGTAACTTAACGCCATCTTTCTGTTTTCGAGTTTTGGACATGATTTTGGAGTATATCTTCGCAGTAGCGATTGACCGCAAAGTAAAGCTACCGGAAATATACAACCCCACATCCGGTCTCAAACCAGGAAGTTAGCATTTTCTCGTGCACATAGTCAATTATTTAATTTCTTCTTCTTCTTCTTCTTCTTCTGTTTTACAGTGGGCAACCCATTTAATTAGAGCAGGTAGTTATACTGCCCTCTAGTGGAAGAGAATGTATATGTTCTGTTAGCGCTGCACACCTACATGCCACAGCACAGTGGTTAAGAAACATTGATCTAAGGAGCTTGGAAAGAAAAGCGCTTCATCCGAGAAGCTTCTTCAGTTCTAAGAGCAATTGGTGGAGAGTCCCAGATTTTTAAGCCCTGTTGGGAGCGTCTCTAAGAGGGTTATGAACCCACTACTGACCTTCTGCCTAATCACATGAGCCAAGGTGTAAAAACGGCTGTGGGTCACTGTTAGCCAAGGTTTCGGGTGAACCCATTGTGAGACCTTGCCCCACCCTGTCATGTGACTTGCTCAGATCAAATGACCCAAAATGTAAATGGGCGTTAAGGCGTCTGGGATCTCAAAACTGTGATCTTAAAGCTTCTCGGATAAGAGGTGATACGTATCTGCACAAATCCAAAACTTCCTGTCCTCAGTCTGTCGATCATGCATGGGAATGTAAGCCTGAATATCATGAAGCAAGATTCAGTGACAACAAACAACTGATCAACGTATGCGTGAGCATGTGCATTAACACACCAACACACACACACACACACGCACGCACTTACTGACAGTTTCTATGCGAGTTTCAAAATTAGCTGTCACAACCATTAATCATGATGTGCTAATCAGGTCTGTTCGTGTTAGTTTGTGTCTCCCTCTGAGAATCATGCTGTTTCTAACAAATTAATCCCCCCCAACAGAGTGTACGTGTGTAAATAAACCAAATGGCCTATGTTTTGCAAGGTGTTGCTCTGCATGCTTTCTCCACTTTCTCCTGAAATTTGAAAATATGCCAGTATTTTGCTAATGATTACTAATAGCAAGGCAAACAAACAGGGTGCTCTACAGTACTGCCTATTGTTTGCTTCAAATTTCATCACGCATGTTGTTCTTTGTGTCTCAGTGGTGCTGAATAAGAAGAGCTGAGAAACACCCTGAAAAATGCACATTGAAAATCCTCTCTTCACTGAGAAGCATCTGTTATCCTTCCAGCATAACAACGAACACCGATCCTAGATAAGCGTTAGCTGTTTTGTTGTTTAGTTCTGAATTTCATGTACTATGCAGATCTCAGATAGTTGTAAATATCACCTGGTTACCAGACAAAACCATAGTAAACTGAATGCATCTACCAAGGATTGAAGCTGAAGCCACTGTGAATGCACCCAAAAGCACACTGGAACGTGCAACTTTTCTTTAGGTTCTTTAGATCAGCGGTCCCCAACCCCCGGGCCTCGGATTGGTACCGGTCCGTGAGTCGTTTGGTACCGGGCCGCGAGAGTTGAGGCTCAGGTGTGAAATGTCTGGTTTTCAGGGTTTTTATCCGTTTTCAGCGTTATTTTGTTATCGTTTTGATCGTTAACTCGGTTTTCCTGGGTCTTTTCACGTGTGTTATGAATAAATCTTCTTTTTTTCGGTACCGGTACTAGTTTTATTTTGTTGTATTTATCCGCGACATATTAAAGGCCGAGCCATGAAAATATTGTCGGGCATAAACCGGCCTGTAGCGCAAAAAAGGTTGGAGACCGCTGCTTTAGATCTACCAGCATTCCAGTAACCTGTTCAGTGTTGGAATTACAGTTAGGTTTATATCTACCCTTTTATAAGACAGTTTCACCTTCTTGGTGCACAACCATGAAAATCTTCTAACAGAATACTATCAAGTCAAAAACACAGTTGATTTGGCAGCCAGTTCAATTCAATTTTAGTTATATAGCACCACAACAACAGTTGCCTCAAGGCACTTTATATTCCAAGGTTAAGACCCTACAATAATATGGAGAAAACCCCAACAGTCAAACAACCTCCTATGAACAATGGCGGAAGTGGGAAGGAAAAACTCCTTTTTAAAGGGAAGAAACATGTAGCAGAGGAAGGTAATATCTGTTTCTGACACCACGATTCTTTCACATATGGCTCTAATTCTATATTACTCTAAATGTTCTTCGTTATAGACTCAGTCTCTAAATTTTGGACCTCAGTTGCTGGCGGTAGTGCTACTACTAAGGTACTCAGCTGAAAATGTAATTTTGTTGTTCACTCACAAAAACACGACATGGATTCAAATCTTTCAAAGAGTCTATTACAAGAAAGCACACAGTAGAGTCAGAAGTATAACTATAGTATAACTGTTAACATGTATTTCAGTGTACACCTTGTTTAAAAGATCTAAATATCAATACATTAGAAAATGTGCAAAAATAGTTACACAGAATGAAAGACTGACGGTCTGCTATAAAAAATCAACAATGGGACAACCATGATCTTCTTCTAACTCACTGGGTCCCAAACTTTTTTTGCTAGGACTGTAAATCAGTCAGACACCGCTTACAAACTAAAACAAAATAAGAACATTCAGATGTTTGTCTGACACCTGTGCACTCCATGTTTGTTATTCATGGCAGGATTTTATTCAGCACTCCCTCTCTATCTCTTTGTCCTTGTACTACGACTAGCAGTGGATCTGAAGCCACATAGTTTGTGGTGTTTAGCATGATATTACTGCATTTACTCCCCATTTGTAGAATCTCAGATCTCAGATCTGTGCAAGGACGCAGACAGCTACTGGTAGTTCTGTGCTGCTCTGTTATGAACTTGCTGTTGGTTTGTTGGCCACACTAATAATTTTATGCTATGACTGCATTGCATGGTTCATATGCATGGTTCATAGGCTCCATGCAAATAAAAATCTCACCATTTAAAGTTTTTGTTGTCCCAATCATCCACTGACACAAACAGACCACTTGCAGTAAGAATTGTCTTCTCAAAGAGAACAGCTGAGGCACTTTCTGACACAGATAGTGGCACTGGATGAAAAGCCAGGGGAACATCAAAATTATTCTCTGGTGAAAACATGGCCAACATTCATCCCAAGAGACATGCTGCAAGCCTGGCATAAACTCTGAACTTGTGATGACTGGCGCCATTGAGCATAAAGTACTTTTATTTTGGTGTCAGAGAAGAAGCCTGACCAAAAGGTTCAGATTGCTTATTTATCCTTGTTAATAGAGACTCAATCAGGCGCACAAGGTCGGAACAGAAGTGGATTTTTGACATCTGTTCTTATTATGTGTGGGAGGTTCCAGAGGTCATGGAAGTAAACTGCAGTTTAACGGTTCAATGCCGAGCCTGCCGTTATGAGACACATTGTTGAGAATTGAGTTATAATTAGGTAAGACTGACAGTGTCTTTGAGGTAATTAAGCAGAAAAGGCTGATGAAATTCCCTTAGGTAGGCAGGGAGGGAGCAGTGGCAGGAAGGAAGTGCTTTCGAGTCTGGAATTAAAAATGATTATTGGGACCTGATGTGTGAGAACAAAAGATTGAAAGAGGTCACACAGACAGAGTGAGACAAAGCACGCCATTAGGCCTCCAGGATCCTCCCTGTCTTATTTGTCATGCCTATTTGCTCCCATGTTAGTGCTGCTTATGCAACCTCAGAGAAGTGCCACCTTCTTCAGCTCAGATGCTTTATGATGCTATAACAGTTAGCCATGACAATATGCATCCAATTAGCAGGGTTTATGCTATTAGTCAGCCAATCCATTCATCTAATGTGATTCACATCATTGCCAGATGACTTCATAAGGAAGATGATCTGACTGCAGATACACACCGACAAAGACAAGAGGGAGGGGTGTGTGAAGGAGATGATGAAAGCTCATTTAATCAGAGAGCCAATTCCATATGATGAGGGAACCAATGTTTCCTCCTCTCAATGATAATGATTTGAAAGGACAAAGCCATTTAGACTGATAATGCAGAATGTGAAAAGCCGGTTTTAATAGATGAAATATATGATATTGTCAGTTCATGTAAGGATGGACTGCAAAGACTGCCGCAGTGGAGTCTCAAAGCAGTAAAAGCCAGGACACGATCATTTATCTCAGCTTTTGAGGAGCTTTTAGGATTGACAAGCTAAGTAAGCCAGGAGCAGCCTGAGGATTAGGAGCTGGAATTTTGATTAAAAGAATGAACTCTATGATACCTTGTCTGCACTTCAGATAGGATTTTAAAGGAAAGTAGAAAGAGACTGCTCGCTCTGTCAGCAGCCCTTGGATGAATAAAACAAAGTGATATTGTGTGCATCTAGACAATCTTTAGCAATGGGGGCACAAGCTACATGCAAGGGTGGGACTAAAGGGCGCAGAAGGTGATGGTGGTAACCAGCGTTGACTGTAACGTGTTGCAAAGTAACACATCGCTGTAATCACATGACCATTTTTTTAGTAATGCAGTAATGTGACACATTAAGGGTACATCAGTGCTGACATTACAGTTACAATTATGCCGCTACTTGCATTACATGCAAGCTGCTGTTAAACCCCGAAGAAGAAGAAGTAGCTCTGTCCCAGAATTCATAGCGCAGCCCTGCTCAGTTTACAACAATGGCAGTAGCTAGTTAGTTTTAATGTTACTCTTATTATTCTTTCTGGGTCACAAAATAAATGTTTAACATATTTTCAGGCGAGAATGTAGCTGTGTAAACCTCAAATATCTGCTCAGTTTATCAAGACACCACATATTTTCAAAAGCGCTCCGACGTTTTCAGAGACGTCTGTTACCCACTAGCTCGATAGCTAGCCGGGGGCTAGGCTAACTAGAGCCGTGAGAACACCGGACTCCCAGCTAATCGTTTTCAAACCCACTGCCGTCTTTCGCTACTCAGGTTAAACATGATATATGAGTCACTTAGATAACTTAAAAATGTTATTGTTTGGCTTTTTTCAGTGTTTTATTTGTTCCTGAGTAAATCGGTTTGGCTGAGATTAAAGTTATAGTTTTTACACAGCTGAATAAACGTCAAGCAGACAGCTGATTATCAGAAGTGTGAGATGCTCGAGAATTTACTCCGGTGTCCTGTTATATTTTAGATAGCAAGGAGTTTATTAAACTTCACCGAAACAATCTGCAAATTTCATTAAAATTTAATAAACTATCATCTTGTCTTTATTTTTAGTCAGCACATACCTGAAACACTTAAAGCTGTAAGCTAATGCTAGTTATATAAGAGCAGATGCAGGACAGCTAAGGGAAAGATTAACTTTAACAGGGAATACAAGCAGTGATGAGTAGTCAGGCTTGCAGCACAGTCGTCTCCATTTCCACCAAGTTTCTACAGTAGAATCACCATGGCGACTGCTTTGAAGTCTCTTTGGGATGGTTTTTAGCTTTGCTTTATGTTGTAGCTTTGTGTTCATGAAATCTAAAAGAAACATCATATGTATGTCCTCATAAGGATAGGGAACTCTATTATGTTAAGTTGTTAACTTTGTGACAATGCATACTTTTATGACTTTTAGGACTACGTCAGTCTTTTTACATCGCCGTGGAGAACCTTTGTCCCTCTGCTTCAGTTCTTTGAGTTTCATCACTGGTTTGTGCACAGCTTTCTTAAGGTGTCACGGTGTGTGTTTTTTTCCTGTCTTCCTCCCCTCACCCACAGCCAGTCGTGTTAGATGCCCCCCCCCTCCCTGAACCTGATTCGGCTGGAGGTAAAAATGGAGTTCTTCCTTCCCACTGTCATCAAGTGCTTGCTCAATGGCGGTCATGTGATTGCTGGGGTTTTATTTGTATTAGGGTCTTTGCCTTACAGTATAAAGTGACTTGAGGTTACTGTTGTGATTTGGTGCTACATAATAAAATTGAACAAAACTGAAATGAAACAAACTGAAGGTCCCACCACAGCATTTCAATCAGTGGCTTATCTCAGTGCTGAACACACAAGCTTCATCAGAACTGTGGGATATGAAACAAGACTGATTTTTGGAATACAAAAGCATACAAAACAAAACAGTGAAACATAGAGACATTGGACTTTGGCACATGCCATCATCCACGAGAGCTGCACATGCAAAACCACTGCCAAGCAGAAACTAAATGTGCTGAAATGAGCTTGTAGCAGATGGTAACCTTGGCTCCTTAAACAACAGTATCACAATGGACAGAAGACACAGAGATTAGTGGAAAGGAATAATTTAGACATTGAACTTATTATAACTGACACAATCAGTACTGTTACAAGCAGAGGTGATGTTTTTTTACCCAGCAGACTCTTTTGCATCTATTTTGTCAAACCTCTGCTTTTACCTCTGATAGTCACCAGTTTAGTGTTTATAGAACAGTACTCAGCTTCAGCAGTAGCTGCATCCCTGTCGCATCTATCAGCTTATTTTGGGCTAGGTGGGAATTAACTGGAATACTAGTCAGCAAAAAACAGGCATCTTAAGGACTAAAAGTCATTTCTTCTGATATGAAAGCAAAGAGTATTTAAAGACACTTCCCTATGGGGAGAAATAAAACAGCAGAGTGGCAAATCACTGTGTCAAAAAAGCGAATGTTCCACTTTTGCAATAGCTCTGACCTTTGTTAGCACACTTGTGAATGTGAACATTATTTCACTTCTAAAAGGCGAGACGGGAAGAAGAGAAACAGCCTCTAACAATAGAGCTTCAAAGGAAGACAAATGTCTGAAGATGCAGTGGCATCTCTGAGTAGGTAAAGTCAGCTTTAGTTAAAACAACACCATAAACAGTTTGAATTTTTAATTTGCTTTCAGAAAATAAAAAGAACCCTCTCCGAAACAAACAACAGTGTTTGACATATCAGGTAGAGAAGACGCGAAATGAGAAAGTTCTCTCAGCTGTGGAAGTCCTCGACTAAAGAAAGTGGTGGCCTGAAAATGACTAGATATTTTCATAAAAGAAAAACCCAGTTCTGGGCTGCACACTACCTCAAATATTTAGACATAGAAATGCATATTATATACCTAAAAGTGAAAACATAGCAACCAAAAGGAAGGAAAGAAAAAATGTTTTACAATTACCACTTATATAAACTTTAAATTAACATTTGTTCCCCTTCCTTAAAGTAAATAGTAAGTTTTTTGTAATGCTTCGACATCACAAATATAGTATGCATATGGCAGACTGACATTATGACACAAATGTTATTGCAACCAAGAAATATGCTAGGGCAGAGGTTTGTGAATAAGCTATTAAAATTACACACACCCTTAGGGGATACTTTAACTTCTTAGTTACTGAAAAACTGTTTTTTTAAAGTACTTTAAAAAAAACTGCTAGAGCTGTTGATTGTGTGTATCTTTGCATGTGATGACTGTCAGCATGCTTTTTAAAGAGTTTGCAGAATACAAACTAGAGACGTTTCTCAGCTGTAGAGATGTGCTGGGAGTGGGGCTGCACAACAAGACTGCGGGGGATCAAAAGCCGAGATAAAGCAGCTTTATTGCAAAAATAATAACACATGGGGTAAAAAAAATAATGCTGCGTTTTTACTGGATTAAAAAAAAAAAGCAGCTATAAACTGTCAGATTTACCACCAACATCAGGTAAGATGAATGGCTTGTTTTGAACCGCTTTCTTTTCTTCATCTGACCACTTAAATACATATTTTGCGAGTGCAATATAAACAATCATTGTTTCTACACATAAATACAAAAAGCAGACAATGTCTGTAGAGACTGGGGACAGGTATGAGCGCTCTGGTTGTTGCCATCTAGTCACGTGCCACAGAATCCCGTTAATTAATGCAAGGACACACCCCGGGGACAGAGCTAAGGAAAAGTACAACAAAACATCCCTGGGCAAGGTGAAAGTAACAAACGCACACATAAACCCATCCACAGAGCTAGGAGACATGCTGTGCGGTTGAGTCAGTAGCAGCCCGTATCTGTTTGACAAGCAGTGTGAAAGCGGCAGTGGAGGAAGCCTGTGGAAGTGTTAAGCAGAGTGGCGCCCTCGGCTCTGCCCGTCGCTCGGTGTCACTCACTCTCCCGGCCCTGTGTCTCCAACGCTTGTCTTTTCCTCTCTGCACGTGTTTCTCTCGCACGCGTCCTTTCCAGAGCCTTCGGGCATCTCTTTTTGCCAGCCATTGGAAGCCATTTTCTGATAAATAGTCACTTGCCCCCACCCCACACCAATGCCCCTCTCCGCACACACCCACCCCCTGCAGCCTGCTGTGTCTGTTTGAATGCTAATCAATTTCTCTGAAATTTCCACTGGCCTACTTATAGTTTCCTTTCCCCTCCCTCGCTCTGCTCCCCTCATCTTATGTTCCCGGCATGTTCGTTCCCTTTCGTCTTCTTATTGTACCTGCTTTGTGACTTTTATTTCGATTGATTGGATTTTGTTTGATTTCCTTCCTTTTAATTTCCTACCCTTTGCTCTGGTCTCCTCTTCTTGTCTTTCCTTCCCTCTTGTTCATCCACTAATGTCTTCCATTCTATTGTATTTTCTCCTCTGTCTCCTCTCTTTTTCTCGGTTTCATGGGCTACAGCTCCTTCCTTTTCCTCTGCTTCTGTTTTACTCTTTCAATTTCACCCCGTCGTCTCATTTCTTGTTCACCACAATCCCCGGCCCTACCCTCCCTTTATCTTCTCTCGTTTCTCCACACCAGTGCATTTGTTTTTTGTGCCGTCTAGTCTTTCCTCTGCTCTGAACTTGCATCCAAAGACAGATGAAAGAAGATGTAATCTTCCACCTTTCTCACACACTGTCTTTCTTGGCAGTGGCATACAGATGTAATCACTCAGTGGACAGGAGGAGCAGGTGGGCGTAGGGCGAGTGTTCAGAGGTAAGAGCAACTCTGAAAGGTTCTGAGGGAGTTTTGGTGCAATGAAGAAAGGAAGGGAAGTGAGAGGATGTGGCGTTAAAGCCTTCAGTGTGAATCAGCAGTGTGGGATAGTGTTTTCCACACCCTGTGAGTAGGAAGTGCTAGTAGCATCTCATCATCTCTTGCAGCCTCTCAGGGCCCCAAGATGCACCCCCTTGGGAGCAGCAGCATATGGAGGGCCGAGAAAAAAGGGGGAGGGAAGTAAGAACATGCACAGTACAGACATTTGGAAATTCAGGATGTGGGACAAGGCAAAAACAAGGCAAAGGTTACAAAAAAAGCTCCAGGGGGTGGAAGGAAGGGAAGTGAGTTGCAGTGTGGGAGTTTTCTTTAAACACTCAACGGGATACACACAGACAAAAAAAGGACATTTAGAGAAGTAACAGAAAAAATGAGTACATCTATCAAATGAGCCAACACACCTGGGATATGCAAGTAAAGAAAAGGGGGAGGGGGTCTGAACAAGAGAAGGAAGGATGCAGGTTGAATAAAAGTGTGAGGCAAGGAGAATAAAACCTTTGAGGGAGTAAACAGCACTGACTTGTATGTGGAAAGAAATGAGGTTGGAGGGAGATCCAGAGACAAACAGATTCTTATGGCTGTACAGGGTCAGTATGAGGGGAGTATGCAAATGGAGATGGGTAAAGAAGGTTGGAGGGAAAGACTGACGGGGTGAGCGAAACAGCAGTGGAGGGAATTTGAGAGCGTGAGCATTATTAACAAAGGGATTTAATGGTCTGACTTGTTGCACTACAATCAGCTGATTTCAGTTGCGGTGCTGGGAGGAGGAAAATAAGGAGTGATCTACAGATTTTGAAGAGAGAACTTTGGAGACACTGCTAACCCTATTGCACAGACGGACAATAGCGTGATGGTGAAATGCAAGCATCTGTACAGACAGGATGCTAATGCAAAGCTAGCCAAGAGCGCACAATGATGTTGAAGCAGCACAGCAGCTAAACCCTGAAGTTCAGCCAGTCATGGGCAGCACTTCTATTTCTACCTGTACATGTTTCTACTGTAGGATTACTGTGGCCATTGCTTTAAAGTGTGGTTTTCATCTTTGCTTTGTTTTATTGGGTAAAATCCTTTAATTTTCTCAAAAATCGACAGTGCGCCCTATAATCCAGTGCGCCTTATGTATGAATTCTGGTTGTGCTTACTGACCTCGAACTGATTTTATGTGGTACACGGCGCTCAAAAATCTGTCAAAAAATGTTTTAGTACAACTTTGGTAAGCTACGAAGCTGCACTGCTTGATGGATTGTCGGAGCTTTACAGCTACCTTGCGGACTCGGAGTAAACTGGGTCCATCTGCTTCAGGCAGCAATGTTGCCAACTTAGCGACTTTGTCGCTATATTTAGCGAGTTTTCAGACCCCTTTAGGGACTTTTTTTCTGAAAACTGACTAGCGACAAATCTGACGACTTTTTCTGGTGTTATAGGAGACTTATTATGACGACTTTTTGACGTGAAAGCGCGTATCGCTCTTACTCTCAACAAGCAGCAGTTGCTGCCGTGGGCACCTCGCCCGTGCCAAAGCGCTCACAGGTGGAGGATAGTCCTCCCCCAGCTGCTATCAGGGCACAGAGATGTTCACCCCTCTGCGTCCAAACTGCAAATGAATCGCGCATGAGCGAAGCCGCTGCTCTCGCACTGACTGTAACGCAGTCAGTTCTTCTTTCACTGTTATGCTGTTTTGTGGATCACAAGGTTTAAAACCACTCATAAACACACACACACAGTAACTCCACCAGAGCGCCTATTTCGGGTCACTTTTGCCGGTCCAATCCCGGATAAAGGTACAGGGTTGGAATTGTGACATTAAAAAAAACAATAATTGCTAAAAGAAATTTAATTTGTAGTTCTAAATAAATTCTAACTGCATTTAGGACATTTTTTACTCACTTTATGTCTCTTCCACGATGTTATTTCTCTCCCTAACAACGTAGGTTACAATTGACCATTTAGCAAATTAGGCGATGACGTCATTTAGCGACTTCTAGCGACTTTTAGGACAACCAATAGCGATTTTCCTTACTGAGGAGTTGGCAACACTGGCTTCAGGTTCCAAAGACAAACACTGAGAGTTAAAAACTGTCTAAATTCTTTCATCTTTAATAAAATGATCAGCGTTGCTGCTTTACCAGGTGTAACAATTAAGTTTAACATCCAGGCATCCATGAAAACAGAATTTATTAAATTTAACAGAGTTAGAAGTTAGCAGGAAGTTAGCTCGCTAGTTTCCACCTAAACAGATATTGCATGTTCTGACTGAGAGATTTCTGAAAAAATTGAAACATACAGCTCTGCTATCACTTTCAACATAAATGAAGACAGAAAACTAAACAGCAGTGACTTTTGTAGGGTTACTGAAGTTGGGCTAGCTGGTATATAATGTTGTGCTACGTGATCGCTAGCAACACAGCTATGTTAGCATAGCATAAACACAGTGAAGCTGGAGGATGAACGTAACTTTTTTCCACTTGATAAAAGTTAACATGAGGGTTCCTGATGGTTAGGGACAAATGCAATCGCATAGCAGGATGCTGTAAACGGACCAAACTTCAGTCAGGAGAACAACTGAGATAATCCATCCACAATACGAGGTTAGTCATTAATATAAATTTTTCATTTTAGTCATTTATATACTGCAACAACATGGGAATAGAGCAGCTGCGAGGGAATTCAACATACGGTACGGAAGTGGAGGAAGCAAGAAGAATGAGTTGAGTAAAGCTTGACTTATCTGACTGTTTTGTTTCACGTAATGCGCCTTATGTATGAAAAGAGACCCGTTCATCGACAGTGTGCCTTATAATCCGAAAAATACAGTGGTCTAATCAGAGATTGTAGTATGTTCGAGAACTGGCCACTGTGCCAGGAGGCTATCTGAGCAGGTTCCCAGAGTCCCAGTTGAAAATATGAAAGTGGATAAACTTCCAGTCCTACCCCAAATGTTTAACTTTTCAGAGGCTTTAGGGTGAAATCACTAAACGGCTAAAATTGTTCATTAGTTTTTGTTCATTAGTTTGAAAATGAGGTCCTCATTTTTAAATATCACAAGTGTTACAGTACAGAAGATCAATAGGCTATATGTACGTGATGGCCTTGTAAAGATCCTGTCTATAGTTACATTCATTAGTCTTATTTAATGAAGACTCATTAAATATTTATGTCTCTATTCATTTACATACCTGACAATTTTGTTTAATTACTCAACATCCACTGCCCTTTGACTTCCAGCATCTCTCACAGCAGACTATGACACTACAGCCTTTAGATGGGGTCATTACACACCAGCTCTAACTCTGTTTGTTCATGCAAATCATATCCCAGTGCACACAGCTTAATATCACACACCATCAATGCAAACGCAGGGAAAGAAGGTTAATAAAGGAGCTTGAGCTTAACTATCACAATATGACTGAAGCCTGGTGTTTGTTCATGAAAAGAAAAAAAAGGAGTTTGTGGATCTCATACTTATCTCTGCCAAGATAAGCATTAAGACAAAGGAGAAGAAAAAGTCAAGTCATAGATGCAGTGTGGATGTGGAACAAGAAGGGGAAAACCCCACAAAACATTCTTTTAATTTAGGGGGGAAAAGCTTACTGCAGCAAACAGCTATAATATCCCCAACAAGCCAGCCATTTACAAACCACAAGTTAATGCATACATTGCTGCTCATGTGCTGCTGTATCTAGTTTTTATTTGTCATCGTCTCATTTTTATTCGTCTCATCAGTGGGTAGATAGCAAGGCTAGCTGCTCATTAACATTCTCATCTATCCTCTTCTAGTGTTTGTCCAATCTGTGGCCCTGATCTGACTCAGAGGCTGGCACATTGGTTTGAGAAGGCAATTAATCACACTACTTAATAGGCGAGATGTGGTAGATGAGCACAAGGTGTAGGTCTCCATGTTACACCGACAGACGATTAGATAATTTAAGAGTTTGATGTACTGCCTCATGCCGGGCTGAAATCTGCATCGATGAAGGCACAATGTTGACTTTATTTTTTTCAAAAGAACACTCCGTTTCCTCTGGAGCTTTCGTGATCATTTAACCAGCTTTAGCTATGGTGTTCGGTTTGTTCTCAACTTTTGTTTTTACTGAAAGCTGGGTGAGAAATATTCACAGCTGCGTTCCCCTAAAGAAGCAGGTGTTCTTGAGAAAAAGTTAACTTTTGGAGTAATAAACAGTGACAACTTTGGCTGCGCTGAGAGCAGGCGGTCACGTTTTTTTAGACAGCTTCATTACAAAAAAAGAGCGTCGTGCCTCTCACAGGCCAATTCTAGGTGAAGGGGTTGACAGCAACCGCAGCTTCAAAGTCCACTGCACGCCTACTCGACACTCCTGAGGGTTTTGTCAAAAGCAACTACTTTTAATGTAAAGTCCTAGGCTCCACTGATAAAAGGATGTATGAATTTTGATGCTACCTTATTTTGCCTGAATTGAAAGATTCAGAGTTTGAAGAGGTGAACTTTTTAACCTTTGTTTTCAACTTAGACTTGACCTCTGAAGTGGGTCTGCTGATCTTTAGCTTCCATGAATTCAGAAATGACAACCTATGCCACGTACGCTTATGCATCCATCCATCTATAAGTGGAAGATGCTTATCTAATTCAGGGTGCAGACAGCAGGAAAGCATGACAGTGTAAATAAATAACTACCCTTATGAATAAAAAATAAAGTGCAGTAATGTCTTGCGTCTAACCGCCTGCCATGGTGCAGCGAGCAGTATGAAGATCATACACATACGGGATTATCCTTCAGCTCACAAACTCAACTGTACGTCCTGTTAGGGTAAGAAAAGTTTAGAGCACTGTCATCCAGAGTGAGGAGGGTATTAGCTTGTTTTTCTCACTTGTCATGCTGTACTTTAATTTACTGATTCTTGTATAGTACTTCTCTACGGCTAAGTGCATTGCCAAACAATATTTTGGCAGCTGGAGTAGCCAGGAGTCAAACCTCCGAACTTCTACTTAGTAGATCACCTGCTCTGCCTCCTGAGCTACAGTCACGCATACACAAGAAAGACATGAGCAACAAAAAAAAGTTCTGCCATTTAATTTTCACTTTATTATCTGGACTGTATTTGTATCCTATTAGGGTTCGTCCTTCTGTCCTAATCAGCTAGCAGTAAGTGATATTTGGAGTCGTTGTGCAGAACATCGGAGAACTTTCAAGGTAAATAAAGGAAGATTTAAATTTCAGATGTAAGTTATCTAATCCTGTCATCATTTTGGCAACGATCAATGTTGTTTGTTGGAACACTGCATTTTTAAATCCACCTACAAAGCTCTGATTTGTTTCCAACCTGTAAAAATTGTGTATATATCCAAAAACTACATCAAACAGCTCCAAAAAACATCTCTGGAAGAACAACATGCAGGAAATAGCCAAGGGCACAATCAAGCCTAGGCCTCTGCAGCAGCCTTGTGGTATATGTATTGTCATGTATGAGTGAGTCCAGCAGAGCACACTGGCATCCACTACTGTGCAAGACTAAAGCAGTTCTCTTCAATCTGCCCTTTCATATTCCCATAGGTATAACATCTGAATTTTATGGTACAACATAGTTTCAGTTTAAAAAAATCCTTTGGCTAATGTACCGAATAACTAAAAAATCTATAAATAAAAACACACATGCCTGTACACTCTATATCAGCAACACATTTGTGGAACGTTCTCAGGCCACTGGCAATATTTATAATTTGGTGTTTCAAATTTTCCTGCCCTTATACTATCAAAACTCTACTCAAAAGCATATGTACCGACACTTTCAACACTGCAGTGGAGGCTGTGTGACACAGCTCATGGGGCAATTAAGGAACTTCTGTAATTGCTTTCTCCAAACTTGTGGAAGTAAAAAAAATGACATTCTTTTGAAGCAGTGATAACTGAGGGAAATATGAACACACAGGACACACAAGTGCAAAGCAGCAGGCTTTTAGGCTGTGTGGGCATCTTCAAGCACACCTGCTATTTTGGTCTGTGTAGGTGCAGCGGTGCAACAGGCAAAAGGCCTGGCTACAGTTAAGTGTGAGGAATGACAGAAAAAAGCCCGTAGCCCTTCACTTTGTGGATATATTTGCTCTGCAATGATTCTGCTAATCGCTAGACCAGCTTACTGTCATTTGCACATTATTTAATAAAAGGTAATAAGAGCTATGATGCAGCAGGTATTATACGAATAATTCATACACATTACATTATGTATTATAGAAATGGCCACACAGCATTTCAAGCAACTGAAATTTACAGAAGGAAAAAAGATTTGGTTTGACTTTTTTATTAAATGCTGGTTTCAAAACACCTGCTGTCAGTTAAATAAAGAAAGAAAGAAAGAAATCAAACGCTCATTTTGTACCAAAAAGTAGCAGCAACTCATTCTGTTCTGCTTTATTTGAAACACCTTTGTTTGTTCTGCTTTAACAGACACCAAAAATACACCACGCATGAACAAAGAAAATGTCAAGGTGTGCAAATGAAAAGTCAGACTGCTGGTGTTTGAGCCACCTACATGTATGATACATATACTTTTTCATTCTAAGGGACAGATCTATTTCATCTCACTTTCAAACTTGAATAAATACTCATCATAAAAAATAAACATTCTTCAGAGTGGCAGGATCTGGCTGAGACCCTTTGGACCTTCTGACAGTATGAAGTAACCTCCTGAAATCCTTCTGTTGTTGATATTAAAGAAATCCTCACAAATATCACTTAGAATCCTAATATTTGCCAAATCGTCGTGCAGGGATTTTAGTGATTGTCATTCATGTGCATTGTCTTCTCAGTTTACTCAGAAACAATACAGACATTACACTGTCATTGTTTTTTCTGATCTCCATTCATTACTTCATACAAATTTGTGCAAGAAGCATTTAAAAATGTCCATAACTCTGCCCATAAATACCATAACACATACCTTCCATTTCAGTGCAGCTCTGAAATTTGTGGAGCTCCGGCCTATGCAGAAAGCAAATATCAACTATTGTGTCATACTGATGGGATTTTTCTGTCAAGGATCAAAGCATCCAAGCTTGAAGGCAACATGTTAGATCTGGAGTGTGGGCTGGAACTTGCAAGTTGTATTATTTTCTTCCCTATTCACCAAATTGTGCCTCACAAATTCATCCCCTAGGTTCAGACAACATCCTGATGTGACTGAGGTAGGATGCTGAGCCTAAATGAACTGACATGTGGTGCAGGGAAGTGTCTTGGCCACACTAATACAATTGGCCTTTGTCATCCACCCTTGGTATGTCTCCCTCTAACCTTTTCCTCTTCCCCAAAATGAAACTCGATCCAGCATGAACTGCAGGTGCATGAGTGCAATCAAATCACTTTTGGGTGGAGTGAAAGAAATTTTCCATTGCAACTTGCATTCCCTGCGTTTTATGAATTAACTAAGTTTATTTTTTTTTACTGAAACCCGCCTTGATCGCGTGACGATTGAAGATGTTCAAAAACGACTCGAAGTTGCCCCAATCGAAAAGAAGAAGTGGGAAGCGCGCCCACGGTGGTATGGACACGTCACGCGAACAGCCCTTCGACTCGACCCTGGAGGCCACCGATTGCGAGGAAGACCGAAGAAGCGGTGGATGGACGCAGTCACCGAAGACATGCGTGCAGTGGATGTCGCCCCAGAGGACACCCAAGACCGATTCCAAATGTAGAAAACAAAGCCATGCAGGAAGATGCTAGGAAAGAGAGATTGTTTTTACTGAACTCTAAATACACTAAATAAACTTTCAAACGTTCCTAAAATATCTATAAAGCTATATTTAAAAAATTTTCTGTGTTGAAAACATTTATTTTATTATGACTTTGTTATGGACGTTACATATATAACAGGTTTAAATACATAACATGTCAAATATCCCTGTATACATATTATTTTTTGTTGGGAAAAAAACTTGTTTGATTTGATATTTATTACTAATCAATAATGAAATGAAAGTTATGCTGTACTGTACCCACCTAAATAAGAAGTAAGAAAACAGGTTTCAACAGTGCAGGAAAACCCTGAACGTTGCACTTGTTTTTACTGCACTACAAACTTTTTAAAGTAAGTTTAAAAGGAACAAAGAAAACAAAATGAATATATAAAAAAATGCAATCCGGTTGCTCAGTGATGATGTGACGAATCCTACTTCCGGGCCTAAAGTAGTCTGCGTTTAATATGGCTTTTGTGTTGTTAATGTCATGAATCGCTGTGCGGCAGGCAGGAGTTGGACCCAAAGTGCAGGACTCACAGACTCAGGGAGGTGAACTCAAAACTCAGCTTTATTTGCTGGCAGGGAAAAAACATACAAACTAATCTAAACTGGGAACTTGGAAAACTCACAGAGAGACACACAGGGAGAGCCACACAGCATGAGGGACGACGCGACACTGACTCAGAGAAACACAGGGTTTAAATACACTGGGAAGTAACGAGGGGAATGAGACACAGAAGGAGGGCACAGCTGGGAGAAATCAGGACTGACGAGACAAGCAAAGCAGGACGCATTCACATGAGACACGGACCATCAAAGTAAAACAGGAAGTATCACACAGAGACGCGAACTTGACACAGTGGAGACAGCAACTAAGAAATACAGAGACATAAACCATAAGGCAGAGGTCTAAGAACCAAAATACACAGGGAAATACTCAGCTGGGAACACAAGAGACTAGACTAGAGAGAGTAACAAAAAAACCAACCATGAGAACATAATGCACAATGCAGAGTGACAGAAAACAAGAAACTCAAACATGCAAAGACACACAATTACACAGAACAGAGGGGACACAGAGAGACATGAAGGGCAAGGGATCAAAACTAGAAGCCATAGAATAAATCACACACAAGTACAATAATACAAAAATCACAAAGAACTAAAAACGCTGGGTCAGGAGACCCAGGACCGTGACAGTTAACATGTTTAATGTTTTGTATTTTCTTCTATTTAATTTCAAAAAGCTCCTAAAACAGTCAGTGATCACTGTTGACCTCCCTCGGCTTTTATTACCGCTAATCATTTATTTAAGCTCAGTCTTTAAAACCTTAGGATGTAACTACAGCCCAGCCCATGCAGCAGTATATGAATGACTAACCTCGTATTGTGGATGGATTATCTCAGTTGTACTCCTGGCTGAAGTTTGGTCCTTTTACAGCATCCTGCCATGCGATTACATTTGTTCCTGACCACCGAGAACACTCACGTTAACTTAAAGTTAGCTTGTTTATATTATGCTAACATAGCTGTGTCGCTAGCGGTCACGTAGCACATCATTATATACCAGGTAGCTCAACTTCAGTAACCCTACAAACGTCACTGCTGTTTAGTTTTCTGTCTTCATTTATGCTGGAAGTGATAGCAGAGCTGTACGTTTTAATTTGTTTCCAAAACCCGGCAGTCAGGACATGCTATATTGTATTTAGATAGAAGCTAGCGAGCTAACTCCCTGCTAACTTCTAACTCCGTTAAATGTCATAAATTCCGTTTTCATGGATGCCTGGATGTTAAACTCAATTGTTACACCTGGTAGAGCAGAACGCTGATCATTTTATTAAAGATGAAAGACTTTAGACAGATTTTCAACTCTCAGTAATGCCACAGTGATCGTTTGATATATGGACCTGCAGCGGAGTTTGAGCCCAGACATGGCTAGTGACATCAGACTGAACAATCGGATCCTGTTTCCTTAGAATTGAATGCTGCCTTGATGGAGTTTTGTGTTCTTGAGTGCTTCTTGTTCATTATTATTTTCCAGGTGGAGGCTGTTCATTGATGTGTCAATCATGGTAATTACTCTAATGGATCCTACCACTATATTTGTATATTCCCGTGTTTTGTCACCAAAAAGCATCATGGAAATTGGTCCATACTCATTTTAAATCTTTGTCAAAACAAAACAAAAAAGGCTCAATAAAAAGGGTAAAGTAGCTTGAGGAGGTTTAATCATACACTAATATTCCCCATGCAAACTGAATTTTTCCCTGTAGGTCATATACTCATATAAAAGAGCTGATAAAGACAAAAGTGTGTCTTGGCTTATTAAAAAAGATCAAACTTCTGCAGTGTAGATAAAAGAAGTTTGAGCAAAACACACAGAAAAATCAATGTGTAAAAGCCTTTGAGAATGTGCATCCTTTTGCAAGGAGAGACACAATCGAGTTGGCGAGATGAATTTGATTTTGTCAATACAGGTGCTATTTTAATCATAGTAAAACCACAGTCCTATTTGTCATACTTGACAGTCGTTTTTCACATCCAAGGTTGGTGCATGTGAAGGAAAAAAAAAGACATGACGCTCCACAGCTTGACTCAGAACAAAATCTACTTTCTTATTACTGACTCGTTACATCAAATTATCTTCTCCGGTGCTTCTGGGGGAAACAGCATTCTTTTGTATGCGTTTACTCCAGCCAAATCTGTTCAAGCAGCTGCAAGCAGAGGCTTTGTCTCTGGTTTCTTTTGATTATAACGATCACCACAACTGAATGGAAGTGAAAGCATCTGCCCACAAGTTTTGAGTAAATGGAAAACTTCAAACTTAATCAAAACTCAGCTCACACCCACTCACTCACCCTGCTTCACACACGCGCACGTAAACATACATCTCAGCTGCCATCTCTGTGCTCACAGTTTGAGTATTCTGTCCAAGGCCAAACAGCTTGCTGGAATTCGGCAGGGAGGCGCTTATCTAAAACAGATTGAAAGCATGCTGATAGACACCTTGGCTAGAGTAGAAACCACTTTAGACTGACAACAGTCAGACTTACACAAGGTGCAACAATGTCTTCCCTTTGCGTATTTAAAAAAACCACCATACAAATAAAAGCATTTTTATTTTATTCAGAGAATAGTTAGTGCTTTTGTCATAACACAACTGCAGTACTTCATGAACATTATGGGTCTTATAACTAAAGACTCTGTTGGATTTCTGTCAGATTAACTATGCAGCATAAAATACCTTTTAAACCAAAGACACATTATTAACACAGATTAGAGACGTAGCTTCAGTAACCTTCACAGTTGTTCTGATTTGCTTTTTTTTAACTTCCCCAAACATGTTTTCAAAAGACAAACAGACGCAGAGAGTGATGCCACGGCTGGACGGAGGTACCAACACTTCATCTGTGATGTTCAAAGTGAATTCCAGTCTTGCTGTTTGTATGTCTCGATGAGGAAACCGTTGCATCAGATCCTGTTTTCACGCAGCTGCTTTTTGCTACGCAGCATGTGGTAGCGATCCGTTCACAGGATACAAACTACAGATTCCTAAAGCAGTAAATTGCAGCCAATCTCCTGAGATCATTTGTGTTAGCTGTTATCGTATTATGCTCAGTACAAGGGGCTTGCTACTGTCTTCAAACAGATGTCAGAACTACTAGAGGATTGTGTCACTGATGCAACATAAGGGTTTAAAAATGACTGTTAAAGCAAGTGAACATATGAGCCTGGAGGAGCATTTCAGCCATGCGACTTGCCTTTTTCCCTCTAAATAGGATGTTTGTCGTGTCCTTTTTTTGTCCTTGTTCCTTTTAAAGGTTAATTAGGGTCATTCACTTGTGGTTCCTTTAGTTCTGTGTTATTTAACCTCCCTGTGTGCTTGTGTGTGTCTGTTATTTGGAGTGTTGAGTTCTCAGTCATGTTCAAGTGAGTCTATGTTCTTTTGTTTGTTTGAACATTTGGACTTTTACATTTAAGTTCTAGTTATCGTCCATGTTTATTATTGTGTGATTAGTTTCCTTATTGTTTCTTTTATTCAGTGTAGCTCTCTCTGTGGTTATCCTCTAAGTTACTTCCTGTTCTACCTTGCTAGTTAGTTGTCACCTGTTTCTCGTGCCTAGTTTGTCTTTGCACCTTTATCCAAAACTTAGCAACGATACACTTTGTGGGTCCTCCCTCCTTTTACTCTCCAGACTGTGATAATGTTAGTCTTCACAACATCTTTGAAGTAATAATCTTCTCATGTAATGTGAGGGATCTGGACAATTTCATGAGCACATTTAACACTGTAAAGTCTAAGTACCTTAGCTAAGTATTCCTAACACTGTCCAACCAGGTAACATTATGAGAAAATTTTATTTTCTCATTTTTATTTATTTTATTTTATTATGACTTTGTTCTGTTTCTAAAAGCTAAAAAAACACATTCATTCAGATGCAGTAAGGCCAAAGGTCAGGGTAACTGTCATTGATGGCGACCTCACAGAGTTAACTTTGTGAGAGTATAAATTAAAGACATATAAAGTCTAAACATTTTCTAGGATTTGATTTCTAAGATCTGGTTACCTCCCGTTGTTTCATTTGAGTTTTGTGTTTTTTGTAATGTTCAGACTATCTGTAATAACTTGTTAATGTTTGGTGGGTGCAAAGGCAGAACACCGCTGAGCAGCACAAATGGGAATTGTTGTTGGTGATGAACAAGTGAGGGAACAAGTTGTTTTTACCAGCTGAGCATTTTATATCAGCTCTTCGAGGGAACAAGCCAGCAGGAAGCTGCGCTGAGTGAGCCGATTAAACAAATATTCTGAAAATTTTAATGTGCAGCTCTTTTGCATCTGTCTGTTACACTCAGCGGGTTAAATTTGGAACCAGTTCAGGGTCCAATTCATTTATTATGTAAGTGGAAAGGGTGCATCAATGGTAATATAAACATGTGCATATGCATACATAGCTGATGGTGTGTTACTGATGGAAAAGTCATTTCCATTTTACTGTGCTTACCTTCTATGTTGATGAGAGAAAGTACTCATCAACATAGCTTTGAAGTGTCAACATCCAACAGTGTAGATGCTGCAGTCAGTGAACATATTGTAAATAAACACACATAATTATTCTACTTCTTGTTCATTTTTCTTCATTTTCTTCCTCCATGTTCATATCAAACAAAGGTCAAAACACCACCATCATAACAGGCGCTCTTAAGTTGCAGTGCGTTGGACCTCTAAGGTCACTGTACGCGCTTCCTTTAGTTACTGTTCTGTCTTTGCTCTCTTACTCTGTGAGCCAAGTCTTTATGTCAATCATTAAACTTTGAATACATTTTAAAAAAAAAAGAACAACTAACTCAAATCTAACAAAAAAGAAAAGGCAAAGTTTTGAATGATTTTTATTCAGGTTATTAAAATTGTTACATTATAGTTTCATAAAAAACAGACTTGTCCAAAATTCTGAAATATATAAAATAATCTTTTTTTTCACCCAGAAATAAAAAGGTATGCAAATTGTCTCTGCGTCCCACACCACTTCAACTACACTGCTGTGAAAAGAAAGCTAAAAGCCATAATTTCAGATGCCTGAGGTTTTGTGCAGGTACTGACTTTGTTCAAGATACAACGAGATGGATTCAGCAGCAAACAAACAGAAAAGAACCAGACTGTGCTCGACTCAGAGAGCGTGTGCTTTGTGCTTCTTGGAAACTGGAGAGCTCTGTAAAGTCAAAAGCCCTTCTTTAAATGAGTCCCCCCCACCCCACCCATCTTCAAATGTAATTAAACAAAAGAATAGAATGGAGAGCCTCTCACTCTTACTGCATTCTGGAGGAATAATTAGACATGAGAATAAACTATGAGGAATGATACAGCTCAGTTAGCAAATAAAAAGAGGGAGGGAGGCAGGCGACGGGGAGATCTCAGACCGCTACAATGTTTAATATTCATAATTCCACTGAACAGAATTGGCTTTGGCTCCGGTTTGTTACATTTCCTCACTCTTTCTTTCACTAAAAGTGCTGTGGCGGTGTAGGCCTGTAGGGGGCAATTTAGCAGCATGACATCGCTAGTAAAGGTACATCCGGCTCAGTGTGTGTGTGTGTGTGTGTGTGTCTACGGGTTTTTACTATCTTGGTGGGGACCAAAATCTGAAATTTACTATACTTTTGGAGTCCAAAATCCACATCCCCACAGGGTTGAAGGCATTTTTCCCACTCAAAATGTGTGTGTGGGTCATGGTGATATGGGTGCATGCGAGCTTTTGGGTTCAATTCAAAATCAATTGAGTTTAAGTTGGTTTTAAAATCCAAATGCTCAACAGCATCTAACAAGAGGAGGTTGATGCATCCAACCTAGCATGAAATAATTAAAGATAAATGGCTTTTCATCAACAAATTAATTGCTGCCTCAATTTACACTTGGAAGGGAAAGTTAATTTACCACCGTGTGTGTGCGTGCCTGTGTGTGTAAGTGCATGAATAAATGGTTTTCTTCTTTTCAATGCCACCATGTGGTGAGGATTAGCAGAGGCGGTTTTATTTGGTATTTTAATTGAAAAAACTAAGTGCTCTGTATCCCAATCACTCAGACTTAACCCCATGAAATGAAACTCGGGGCTCGTGTTTGCTTTGATGAAATAGAAATAAGAGTGGGAGTTACTGTAACAGACTACAGCATCTCAATGGCAATGCCGGCGCAGCTGCAGGAACAAAGAAGCAATGATGAAATGCTACTAGTCAAACAGATTTTATCATCATGCCTGCTTGATCCCACTGGGGAGCTTTGAGAGCTTTTTTTGTTTTTTTTTCTTTCTTGCATCTTTATGTGTGGTAAAGATGAACTAACAGAATTATGTATACACTTTACCTAGAAAACACAACCTCAGCTTGGGACCTTGACTCTGCTAAGATATGTTAATCAAGACGCTTTGCTTCCACACGCTGGCTGAAGCACTCATCCTCCGCAGTGTGCTGATAAGCGAGCGTGGAGAGAAAGGATTTTGTGCTGGTTTGAGCACAGTTATCTCCTCTCCTTAGCGTTATCTTTTATCTGCATCAGCTTTTACATTAAGATTAAGAAAGGCGCCAAGGTAATTTCCCACTTCAGTTATTTCATAAACCCCACAGTTTAGATCAATCGACAGAGACATGAGTTTCTTATGTTTTTAATAACGGCAAAAGGGAGGAAACCATAACGGCCATCCTTAAAATTTTCTGTCTTAAGGACTTGATCTGCTGTTAACATACAGGATTTCCTAGCTGCAGCGCTGAGAGCTATAAAAAACATAATTTAGTAAGATCGGGGATACCCGCTGCCTGAATGTGTCAGGAGTATTGGAACAGTTGAGATGCATTTTTCTAAACACCACGTCTCTGTGGCTTTTAAACCCTAAAACATGCTGTGCCAAAAATTGGTCCATCCCAATTATCCCAAGAACTATAGTGTACGCTGTTAAGTGCAGGAGGACTGCCAGGATATACATCGGGGAAACCAAACAACCTCTGGCTACAACACAGAAGAGCCACCTCGTCAGGCCAGGACTCTGCAGTCTATTCACACCTACAGGCCAGTGGACACTGTTGCAATGATGAGGATGTTCACATCCTGGACAGGGAGGAACGCTGGTTTGAGGGCGGAGTCAAGTAGGCCATTTACGTAAAAAGGGAAAGAGCATCTCTGAATCGAGGAGGGGGCCTAAGGGTACATCTGTCACCATCTTACAATGCTGTGATTGCAGCCATTCCCCAACTCTGTGAATGGGACTCATGAACATTGATCAGAGGTTGTTGAGAATTTGCATAATTATGATGAAGGTGACCTCCCAGCCCATTGTTCCTTCAGTGGTGCTGGTTTGAGTCATTATGCAAATGTGCTGTTTATAAGATTGAAACCTGCAGTCAGCTGAGCCTGAAGACGTCACCTGATGATGACGAAACGTTTCTCCCACTGAAAACGCTTCGTCCAGATGAACAGAATCAACTTTTGGGGATTTACTTTCCTGGATGATTGAGCATGCATCAAGACAAGACAGAGGATAGTTTGTTCTAATGGATTAAGAATCAACATCTTCATTATACAAATACAAATAAATATTACTTTGGAAAATATAAAATAAAATAAAGAAAATAAAGTATTTTTAATGGTAGAAATCTTTCACATGGCCTAAAAATGATGACAAATCAAGGCTAGAATAATATTCAATGTTCAAGGACCCAAAATTGAAAAGCTTATAGAATTTAAATATCTTGGTGTCTGAATAGATGATGAAATTGCTTTGAAATTTATAGAAAATCTGGTTTGGAAATTCCAACATAAACTTGGCTTCTTGAAAATACAGCAATAACTTTTTTTTTGCATAAAAACATAATTACTTACCATGTATCTTGCATTGTTTTGTATACTTTTAAATTACTTGAAAATACAGCAAATGAGCAGCAATCAGTCATAATTGGTTTTTATTTTCACAAATTCCATTAAATACCAAGACAAAGTTAACTGTGTGATGTGTATGATTAGGCCTTCTTGTGTCCTTGAAGTAATTTACTCTGAATCACACATTGCCATACTTGTGTACTTGGGACAGAAGATACAACATGCAATGGATTTCCGAGTTTATTAAAACATATGTACATATACTGTGCAGATCAGCATAATATTCCATATTCCCTCTGAACTCTGATTTTTGCTGCCCGTTAAATTTGTGAGCAATAAAGATAAAAGAGTTCAAGTCTGTTAAATTAAGATTGTGAAACTGTGCGATGTCTCCTGACTGGTAAGAGAATCCTCAGTTTTAATCGTTAAAATCACAGAACCGATCTTGTCCCTTCCTATTACAGACCAATATCTATGAAAAGTGAACATAATCGCACATTATGTGCCTTTTTCATGGGGAGAGGAGCGTGGCATCAAACACTGGCTGCATTTCATTTGTTGTCTCACAAGTCAAAAAGCCAGCTGTGAAAAATCCCTACTCCAGTGTGAAATAGCACCTGGATGTGGCATCGTACTACTTTGGTCAGTCAATAAGTTTGCTCTTGCAGGTAGCAAAAGATAAGCAGCACACAGCTGTGTAGCTAATCTGCAACACCAATTATGAACAGAAAATCAACAAACAAAACCAAAAGACACATTCACCATATGCAAAGGAAAAAAAATAGTAAAGTGAAATTATTTTTCAGCCACAGGGAAACAAAAAAATGATTAATTTGTCTCACAGAAATGTCATTACATTTTCACAGCCCCTCTCTTTTATTAAACCTCAGCTACGACTGCCTGGCAGCTGTTGCACACAGTTGAAACTTTACATGGACTTAAAAACTGAAGCCATATATAAAGAACTTTTTGTAACCGATGCCTTGAGCTTCCTTCCAGTTTCCCAGGAGCCAACATGTTATTAGAGTCCACAGATTTGGCCAGATAAAGATTTAACTATCACAGTATGAGGATATGACACATCTATGAGTCATCTTGGCTCTTTATTTCTTCCTCGGGAGCTTAAAGTCTTTTTCAATTTTACCTTCACCCCCCGCAGGGATGACGGTGCAACACGCACATGTCCTGCACTTTCATTTCGTGGGACGGTCAAAATGATTGTGAGTGTATTCTATGATCTTTGAAATGGTTCCTTTGAAGAATCAAGTTTCCATCTTCAAAGCGACTTTAGTGCATCAAGAATACAATAGCACAGCAAAAACAAACATGATTCACTGTGATAAAGTAGTGAAAACTGCAAATTTGTTCTTATCTGCTGCCGTCTACATGAACAGAAATTAGAATAAAATAGAATTTAAATTAAACACTTACATTCAGGGTCCAGCCAGAGCCTCACAGATGTTTAGGCAAAGTGTGCTCAATGGCAGAGACTTACTCTTTAATGCTTCAAAACAAAAATCCAGCTGCCATTATTTTTAATGATCAGCATGTTACACAGTCTGGCTGCCCTTTTCCTAACTTAGTACGTTCATATGCCCGTAGCATGTCACTGAAATCTGTCGTTGGAGTTTAAAACCATTATTCTTATTGTTTTCTATTGCTTTGTATAGCAGCACCGCTGTTAACAACACCCATGTTGCTAACCATCTGCAGGACTTTCAGAACACAGTAGGTAAAAAGCAGCAGATATGAAAATGAAGGAGTGTGTCTAGATGCGCTCATGGCTACATGTGATGCACTGAACACTGAGGCGTACTCTAGCTGTGGTTGGCTCATCAGTTTGAATCTCTCTGATCACACACACACACACGTGTGCGCACACACATACACACCACAGTAGCAGTTACAGTCCCCAGGGCAGAAAGCTAATTCTTCCACTTTATTTAATACTGCAGGAAAGGGGGTGGGGGTGTTGTCCTTTATTTTGCGGAAACAGGAAACTATCGATTTGCAGCAGTGGCAAAAAGGAACAAAGCAATTAGACTCAGTGGGGTGAGTTTAAATAAAGTCTTTTAAATACAGGCCTGCTGTAATCTGCTCAAGTTTGAACAAAGGAAGAGGAGAGACCTATGGGTGAAGTGCAACACTCATAGATGATGAGGTCTTTGAATGATGGAGGTGGGAATGGCCTAAAGCAGACACACACGCACACACACACACACACACACACACACACACACACACACACACACACACACACACACACACACCATCAAACCCTCCTGAGGAGCACTGTCATCACTCTTCATTTACTCTGTGGAACAGCAGAACCAGCTTAATGTACCACTGCAGGTTCACACACACACACACACACACACACACACACACACACACACACACACACACACACACACACACACACACACACACACAGACAGCTGCAAACACACACATCATCATAATCTACTATCTCATCGTATTTCCATGTGACTCATCCATTATACTGCATTCTATAACTTAAGCGATTTCTCATCCGTGACCATCTCAATCTTCAGCAACAAAAGCGCTGCTGGAGCGTGAAGCCTTTGCCATATGAGCGGTAATTAAAATACTTAAGGAACCAATCTGTGGGCCCACACTTACTTAAAATGTGGGCAAAAGGGTTTCATTTTGAGTTTAATTAGCAGGCCTCATGCAACACAGCTAAAGTTTTGACAGTTCAACATAAGTTTTCGGCATATTTAGCTACTGTCAAGTCGATATTTAAAGATTTAAGTATCTGCATTGCCAGTGGGAACATGTCAGATGCATGCATTGGATGCTCAGTGTGGTGAAGACCAACGTGAAGACAGCCTTGCACATTTTCAGTTTTTCAATTTTAATTAAAAACAACATGCAAGGGAGGAAGTTGAATGTTTTCACCTTTTTAAGCAGTTTTTTTACATGTAACCACAAGAATATATTTTTGTATTTCCATTATGCAGAAGTTTAAGGATGTGTTAATTATGTGCAGATTGAATTCCCACATGAGGAAGGAGTATAGTGACAGATATGTGTAGCATCCAGTTTATTGCTTGATTTGTGAACTTCATGCACAGTATGCATGGAGTCTATTTGAAAGCTGTTTCACAGCTAGTTACTTAAATTAGGTAATGCACCATTTTTAATTCTTTCAGGCTGGTAAACACAGTTTGCTGGTTATTGTCCTTTCAGTAGCATTTAAAGGAATGTTTTTATTGCTTATTAGTTGTTGAAAACTATATTAAATGGCATCATATTCTCAGAAAGCTTAAAATAACATGCTAATTTAAATTGGATGATGCCTAGCCATCATGATCATTATACTTTACCGTATTTTCTGTCATACAGTGAGGTCCTATAAATTTGGATACTGACACAAGTTGGTTTTTTGTTTTTTTTACCTGTTTTACATCAAGCATATTCCAATTACAGTCATATTATGGACATGGACAAATGGACAAATGAAACCAAGATCAGCCTCTACCGGAATGATGGCAGGAAAGAAGTACGGAGAAGGTGTGGAACAGCTCATGATATAAAGTATACCACATCATCTGTAAAACATGGGACAGTGTAGTGGTTTGGGCGTGCATGACTGCCAGTGGCACGGGGACACTAGTGTTTATTAATGATGTGACAGGATAGAAGCAGCTGAATTAACTCTTAGCTGTTCAGTGACATACTGCCCACTCAAATCTAGCTAAATGCAGCCAAATTGATTGGGCGGCATTTCATAATACACATGGACAATTACCCAAAACATACAGAAGTTTATTAAAGCAAAGAAGTGAAACATTTTTGAATGGCCAGGTCACTCATATTGATCTTAAGCCAACTGAGGATGTATTTCACTTGTTGAAAACTAAAGTTTTTCTCAGGACTGTATTATTGTAGGGTCGAGCTTACAATATAAAGCACCTTGAGGCGACTGTTGCTGTGATTTGGCGCTGTGTAAATACAACTGAATTGAACTGAAGACTTTCAGGCTGCCTTTGTCAGCAAAGGGTTTTCAATCAAGTAAACATTTTATTTTTCAGTTTATTTAATTTTTCCAATTACTCTTGAGCCTCTGAAATGAAGGGATTGTGTTAAATGCTTTAGTTCTCACATTTCTATCCAATCTTTTTGTTCAGCCACTGAACTAAAGCTGGACGTCTGCACTTCAACTGCACATGAGTTGTTTCACTTGAAATTCATTGTAGTAATGTACAGGACCAAAATTAGAAAAATTTGTCTCTCTACAAATATTTATGGACTTAACTGTAAATTCAATGTTACAATATTGGATGCTCATATGAAACCGAAGTTTCAGATCTTGAGGTCAGTGCATGTAGAAGTACTGTGAGTCAAAACCTCAGGCTTCAGACTGTAATACTCTCCCAAATGTATTCTCTGTATTGTCAGTGAGTGTAGACTTTGTTGTTATGATCATCTGACTTACTAAGGTGTCGGTGAGCACAAATGCTCCACCTTCCTGCAATGCAAATGTTTTGTTTTAACAGGGGCAACCAATCAGAAGAATGCTTGAAGACGTTTCACCTCTCATCCGAGAAGCTTCTTCAGTTCTAAGGTCAAATGGTGGAGAGTCCCAGATATAAACCTAGTGGGAGTTTCCCCCCACAGAGGGACAAAAGGACCCCCTGATGATCCTCTAATCGCCTGAGCCAAGGTGTGAAACTGGGTGTGGGTCCCAATCAGCCAGAGTTTCGGGTGTGTTCATTGTGAAACCTGGCCCCACCTTATCATGCGAATTCCTGAGGTCAGATGGCCCAGGATGTGAGTGGGCGTTAAGGCGTCTGGGAAGGGATCTCAAAACTGGATTATAGATGGCAGAGAGTTGGTGTCGTAAGCCCCGCCTCTGTTCAAAGATGGTCGCTCACAGTGGACATAGATGCTTCTTTCACTCCTCTTTCAAACCATCTGTCCTCTCTGTCCAAAATGTGAACATTGGCATCCTCAAAGAGTGACCTTTATCCTTAAGATGCAGATGGACTGCTGAGTCTTGTCCTGTGGAGGTGGCTCTTCTGTGTTGTGCCATGCGCTTGTGAAGTGGCTGTTTGGTCTCTCCAATGTAGAGGTCTGAGCATTCCTCGCTGCGCTGTACAGCATACACCACGTTGTTAAGTTTGTGTTTTGGCGTTTTGTCTTTCGGGTGAAAGACAGATTCTTTGCAAGCTCCTTTGACTACGATGACCTGGATGACTGAGAACCTTCACAGACAATCAGAAGAATGTTGGCTAAAAATAAGGGTGGCCTAAAAAAGGAAAAGTCCAGGAAAAGTTATTGTAGTGGAGGCTAAAAATCAAAATGTGGACTCAAAATGAGCACAACTGGCAACTGTAGAATGCTAACATCATTGCCGTTGTAGTTGGGTAAGGTTTGCTTAAATGAATAACTGAACTCCTCAAACTCCAAAGGATAGGCCAGCCATCTTTTGGAAAAATCTATTTTCTGCCACTTGTCTCAATGATCTCATTCTTGTTTTCACTGCTCAAGCTTGTGACTAAAATTTGAAGTAAACCGGTAAACTGGCAGCTTCCCTTTTGCACTCTGCTCGGTGCAGCGTTTGCATCACTGCGGCCCCATCCGTCTATCATTCTCCTGTTCCCCTAACTTGTGAACCAGACCGCGAGATTCTTGAACTCCTTCACTTGGGACAGCGATTTATCCCTTCCATGGTTTCAGACTTAGAAGTGGCAATTCTCATCCTGACCGTTTCACACTGCTGTGAACTGCTGTAGCACGAGCTTGAGGCCACCGCCTGATGAAGCCAACAGAACCACATCATCTGTGAAAAGATGACATGAGATTCTGAGGCCACCAAGGTGGAAGCCTTGTGCCTAGAAATACTGTTCTTCTCCAGGTCCACAAAGCACATGCAGACTGATTGGACAAACCTCTGACGAACACTCGAACAACCTCGAGAGGATAAAGAGCCGGTGCAGCGTTCAAGCTCCTCCTGAATCCTGGCATAGGCATTCCCAATGAGATTGAGCGGTGTGATTCCCTGTAGTAGTTTCACTATATATAAGTGAAGTGTAAAAACAAACAAATAAATAAAACATAAAAAGATGATCATTAGGGATTGCAGTAGCAGATCACGATCGCGTTTAATGACCACACAGTCCAGCTTTTCTTTTGAACTCACACAGTGTACCGCCTCCACACAAATTACGGTTCTATAGAAAACAAGCTAATTAATTTTTTTTCCTTCGCCCACCATCCTTTGCCACACCTACACATAATCACCTAAAAAGTTTCAGAAACACAAAACCAAGTCACCCTCGCTGTACGTGAACTCCTCTTAAATGGGGAATGCAAACAATGTCTGCAAATCATAGAAACGGTCTGCAATTTCAGGATGTGCTTAAAAAACAATGGCAATCACTATATTTGATCAAAGCCTTCGATTACTTGAAGTGACCTGAGGTCCAATAACGAAACTACCTCTGCAGACGTTAAAAGAAACTGAAAACAATCGACTGCGGGGTCTCGGGTTCGACGCTTAACGAGACCCTCTGATTATATTCTTCAGCTGGGTTGAAATAGGATGACAGATTGGAGTTTAAGCAAACTGCCAGACTAGACGTGCTGCATGGCAAGAAAGCATGCACAGAGCCCTGACTTGGCATATTCGAATATGAAACACACCAAGTATGCTGATTATGAAAAGGACTGCAGAAATCTAATTATATTATGCAAAATAGGCTGAAAGGCTGTGAAATGATGTAATACATCTGAAGTGCGACGGCTGATGAATTTGCTCAAGAAAGGCTTCTTCAGTTGTATGAGGTATATTGTCTACTGGGTGCTTCCAAGAACAAGAACTTCCAGCTCCATTGGTTAATCACCTTGTTCAAACACATTTAACAGTCATGTTTACACACACCCAGTCCACAGATTTCAAACCAGACAGAAGAGAGCGTCTCCTGTTACCTATCTGCTAAGCAATTCCTCCGATCCACAAGCACCACGTGGAGCACATTCTAATTAATTCCTGTTGCCAATTTGTCCGCATTTCAGCACCTATGTGAGGTGTTCTGTCTAATCATTGCCAGGTTTAAAGCATAAAATCAATAATGAGCTGAACAGCAGGTCAAGTCATCATACATGCTGCATGCTTGGAAGGAAAAGAACCCAGAATACTAAAGCAGGTTATCCACAGCTTCATGCTATGCACAGATCAGGTGTGTGTTGATGAACTGGAGGCTGCAGTAAAAGCATCAACATTTTAACAGATTAATTCAAAGTGCTCCTGCAGCTGTCAATATCCCTGTGAAAAAATGGTTTTCCATTATGTGGCAATTTCGCGTAGCTTGTTGTGGTGTTGAAACATTTTAAATTTGCAGCATAAACACTTGCAGGAGTTCTTTGAAAAATGCTGCTCAGTGAGAAATACACAGATGCATTTGCGTCATGTTTGTCTACCATAGAAATCTTTATATGGCAGTGTTTGGGAAGCCCTGTTTTCTGATGTGCTTCCATTTCTTCACATTTATGAGCATAATATGAAGGGCTTTCATGTGTTCTGTGTGATTTATTCGTATTTGTAGCTGAAGGCTGTTTGTTAAGATTTTCATATTGCTCGAGGTAAGGTCATGTTTTTCCATATCTTGATACAGAAAGCCTCACCTGACAGGTAACAGCAGAGAATGCTGGTCTGAGACGTCATGAGACGTCCTACTTTTATGTGTCTGTATTATATTCATGAAACGTTTATAGCAGAAGAGAAAAATGTTGGCCGTTTTGGAGAATGAACTGCACAAGAAAACATCACTGCTTCATTACTGTTTATGAAACAGCTCCATCTCTCGCCTTCTTTTGCAGTTCATCTCTTGTTTGGAGTGAAAATGAAAGGAAAATAGTGTCACAGTTTTACACTATCTGCCTGTTTGCTTTGTAAAATCCACTTGCTAGTAATTTGTCACTTGGCATGTTTTGTGGAAACACAGTTATAATATATTTATGAACTTTTAAGTTAATCTGGAGTCACAGTCAGTCATCCATTTTTATTGTCACAGCTGAGATGTTGGGCACAGAGATACAGGAAAGAGAAATTTGCAGGAAACCTGGATGAAAAGTGACTCTGAGATTTAATAAAGTGAATGTTAGCAGGAAGGTAATGTGGAAACCCAAGATGCAAATTGTTGTTTAAATCTCATTTTCACATTATTACGTCTCATTATCAAACCAGAGGCATTGGACAAAAGGAGCTAAGGCACTGAAATGATTCCATCCATTTTTTTTGTACTTATATAATCCAGGGTTTCTTGGGGCTGGAGCCTATCCCAGCTGTCATAGGGCCAAAGGCAGGGACAGCCTGGACAGCTTGCCAGCCTATTAGAGGGGTGACACAGAGAAGCAACCATTCAAACTCACATTAACACCTGCAGTCAATTGCATATCTTTGGACTGCAGAGGAAACCCACAAAGAGAGAGCATAGGATACAACCTACAATACACATCTAAAACAACCACCAGATTGCTGAGTGCTGACCACCTAACAAGGAATAAAATAAAAATAAAAGAAACTATAGCTTAGCAGTAGCTCTTAGAGAAAAGCCTGCCTGTCTAGAGCAGTGTTTCCCAACCACTGTGTCGCCGCACATAGGTGTGCCGTGGGAGATTCACCTGATTGGTACCGGAGTAACGGACAGAACAATTACATTCTCTTCCACTAGAGGGCAGTACAACTTCTTGCTCCAGTTAAATGTATGCTAACTGCCAGTAAAACAGGAGAAGACGAAGAAGAAATTATATAGTCATGCTGCGAGTGAGACAGCGCAGCGTGAAATAGCAATCGATAAATATATATTTTTTAAAAAGTATTCAATCTGATCTGTGTCCTGGAGAAAATCTGGAGCCAGATAAAGGCCCTAGCATGAGTAGCAGTCAGAAGAAAGCAAAAAAGGTGTGTTGGGGACAAACCGAGCCGAAATCCGCCATACCTTGTGCGCGGGGAAAATGATCAGTATGCCTTTTGTGGTATTTTTGTTTGGTAGTGTGATTTTTCTAATGTGAAATATGTGCGGTGGCTCCAAAAGGTTGGGAGACACTGGTCTAGAGTTTGCTAATATTAGCTCCCATGATGTGAGAAAACCATACTGCTTACAGATTGACCATTCCAGTGAGTACAAGGAAGCTTCTCATCGAATCTTAATATTATTATCCTGTTAAAAGTTACAATTACCTTAGAACCCCGTATCTCTTATATGAGTATGTTTAGTTGACTTTTTATAAGGCAGTACCATTACAGTGGCAACTAAAAGAAAAACAATACTACATTTGCAAACACACCCACACGTACATACGCACACACGAGCGCACACAAATCTCACGCTGAAAGATACAATTAGCAGCATGAGAACACACGCCGATCGATTATGAGCTTGAATCGGAAATTAAAATGGACTTGCAGCAGGAGATTATAAAGCTGGGGACGGTCGTGGGTTTGCCACTAAGACGTCCCAGCTGACTTTAGAGATGTGTCTCCAACTCCCCTTGATATCTTTAGCTTCCTGGTTTCTGTCTCCCTATGGAGCTGATATTTCTGTCACACATCCTCATTAAATAATACACCAGCTAGACATTGTAATTTGGGGAAATGCCTTCAAAGCACACATATACACACACCCTATTATAAAAACACACACACACACACATACTACCCAGCACAGTACAAGAAAGGGTTTGCCTAATCCCAAGTTAATGAAAAGAAGAAGGCTGAGACCAATAATCTCTTGCAATTTGTCAGTCTGTACAAATCCACTGTGGAATTAAAGATAATAATAGCAAATGCCAATTCTGTGATCAATATCTGTCTAAAAGTACACGTTTCAATATTCTGAAATGTTCTGCGAAAAAACAACAACACAGCAGATGATTTAACAAAGAAGGGGTTTTGTTTTTGTTTGAAAGAAGCAGATTCAATGAACTGCTATCAGGTTCCAATGATCAGCTTCCAGCTGTGATGGGATCAATAAAACAGAGAAAACACCACTGATTTATTTTTCCCTCTGCTCATTAGAGGAACGCAGACCTTTCTACTGTAAATAGAAGAACTGAGAGACGACGACGGAAACAGAACGGGGTGGTTTAAAAATGACGAAAGAAGTCATAAATACTGCAGTTGGTTTTCACAGCAGCAGAGAGGCAGGACAAATGGCTCATTTATACAGGAAGAAGCGTGCGGTTGAAAAAATCGGGTTGGCTCATGTTATAGGATTAGTTGTCGGACAGTGTAACTGTTGTTCTGTCCCAACCTTCTCCATCTCCCACCAAAGTTTCATTCTGTATTTAATTTCATGGTGCGCGGCGTCAAAGTGCAGGAATGTTAAAAATTTCAATATCTAGGCGTGGGTGCAGATTGCACTTTCTCTGCTCCGTCACTGAAACGGCTTTATACCAGTGAGTGAAAGGCTACGTTTACGACAGTTTCTCTTTAATTAGTTTGTCAGGGCAGAGGCAGCGCGGCCCACGGGGGGAAGCAGCTGTGTGACAGCGAGCACCTGCTCAGTGAAGAACTCTCAGTCAGAGTTACAGACACGTTTGTAATGTCTGGAAGCATTTAGCCTAAAACTCAAGCGATCATGTAGAGTAATGGAAACACGGACGGAAATGTAATGTCAAACTACATTCAACACATAACAGCATTTAAGATTTTCAAAATAAATGTATTCCATATTAAAACACTATCTTTTAAACAGGACATATATATATATATATATATATATATATATATATATATATATATATATATATATACATTAGGGGTGCAACGATACTCGTGTGGATATTGAACCGTTCGATACAGTGCTTTCGGTTCGGTACGCATATGTATCGAACAATACAAAATTTTTAATTTATTTGATCAACTTTCCTTCTGACTATGCTGTCTGTGCTGAGCGCTCAGTGGATCTGCGCTCGACAGTGCAGCCTAGGCGGAGTAGTCGAACGCAGATTCACTGAGCGCAGGGCAAGCTAGTGAGTGAGAAGCTAAGCTCATTGCAACATGACAAATTGAACCTCCCGCACCCTCATTCAGATCTGGCGTTTGGAACTATTTTGGTCTTCATGTGACGTATGACCCTGAAGGTAAGCGCAGATATCCAAGAAAGGGTCTCCAGTATGAAGAGTTGGACAGCACCAGGGCCCGACATGGTTCACGCCTACTGGCTAAAGAAGCTGACTGCACTCCACGAGCGTCTGGCAGCACAAATGAACCAGCTGCTAGTTAACGAGAGACACCCGGAATGGCTAACCGAAGGTCGGACTGTCCTGATCCCCAAGGACCCCAAGAAGGGACCGGTCCCCTCCAACTACCGACCAATAACCTGCCTCAGCACCACGTGGAAGCTCCTGTCAGGCATCATATCGGCTAAGATGAACAGGCACATGGGTCAATACATGAGCGGGACACAGAAAGGAATTGGCAAGAATACCAGAGGCGCAAAACACCAGCTACTGCTAGACAGAACAGTCAGCCGAGACTGCAAGACCAGACTGACCAACCTGTGCACTGCCTGGATTGATTACAAGAAGGCCTATGACTCAATGCCCCACAGCTGGATACTGGAATGCCTAGAATTGTACAAGATCAATGGGACCCTAAGAGCCTTCATCAGGAACTCAATGGGGATGTGGCGCACAACACTAGAGGCCAACTCCAAGCCCATAGCACAAGTCACCATCAAGTGCGGGATCTACCAAGGAGATGCTCTGTCCCCACTGCTGTTCTGCATAGGCCTGAACCCCCTCAGTGAGATCATTAACAAGACTGGCTACGGATACCGACTACGGAACGGAGCAGTTGTCAGCCACCTCCTGTACATGGATGACATCAAGCTGTATGCCAAGAGTGAACGAGACATCGATTCACTGATCCACACTACCAGGCTATACAGCAATGACATTGGAATGTCGTTCGGACTGGAGAAGTGTAGTCGGATGGTAACAAAGAGAGGGAAGGTAGTCAGAACTGAGGGGATATATATATATATATATATATATATATATATATATATATATATATATATATATATATATCCAGGCAGTGCACTGCCTGGATTGATTACAAGAAGGCCTATGACTCAATGCCCCACAGCTGGATACTGGAATGCCTAGAATTGTACAAGATCAATGGGACCCTAAGAGCCTTCATCAGGAACTCAATGGGGATGTGGCGTACAACACTAGAGGCCAACTCCAAGCCCATAGCACAAGTCACCATCAAGTGCGGGATCTACCAAGGAGATGCTCTGTCCCCACTGCTGTTCTGCATAGGCCTGAACCCCCTCAGTGAGATCATTAACAAGACTGGCTACGGATACCGACTACGGAACGGAGCAGTTGTCAGCCACCTCCTGTACATGGATGACATCAAGCTGTATGCCAAGAGTGAACGAGACATCGATTCACTGATCCACACTACCAGGCTATACAGCAATGACATTGGAATGTCGTTCGGACTGGAGAAGTGTAGTCGGATGGTAACAAAGAGAGGGAAGGTAGTCAGAACTGAGGGGATTGAACTACCAGAAGGCAACATTGCAGACATAGAGGACAGTTACAAGTACCTGGGGATCCCGCAGGCAAATGGGAACCATGAAGAGGCCGCTAGAAAGGCTGCAACCACCAAGTACCTGCAGAGGGTCAGGCAAGTCCTGAGGAGTCAGCTGAATGGTAAGAACAAGATCCGGGCCATCAACACATACGCCCTGCCCGTGATCAGATACCCTGCTGGGGTAATAAGCTGGCCAAAGGAGGAGATAGAAACCACTGACATAAAGACAAGAAAGCTCCTTACCATGCATGGAGGGTTTCACCCCAAGTCCAGCACCCTGAGGCTGTACGATAAGCGGAAGGAAGGGGGCCGGGGACTGGTGAGTGTCAGCACCACAGTCCAGGATGAGACAAGGAACATCCAAGAATACATTGGGAAGATGGCCCCAACTGACCGAGTGCTCAGTGAATACCTCAGGCAGCAGAAACCCAAGAAAGAGGAGGGAGACGAGGAACCATCATGGAAGGACAGGCCCCTGCACGGTATGTACCACCGGCAGATAGAGGAGGTGGCTGATATCCAGAAATCCTACCAGTGGCTGGACAAAGCTGGACTGAAAGACAGCACAGAGGCACTAATCATGGCAGCACAAGAACAAGCTCTGAGCACAAGATCCATAGAGGCTGGGGTCTATCACACCAGGCAAGACCCCAGGTGCAGGCTGTGTAAAGATGCCCCAGAGACAATCCAGCACATAACAGCAGGGTGCAAGATGCTAGCAGGCAAGGCATACATGGAACGCCATAACCAAGTGGCCGGCATAGTGTACAGGAACATCTGTGCTGAGTACAACCTGGAAGTCCCGAGGTCAAAATGGGAGATGCCCCCAAGGGTGGTGGAGAATGACCGAGCTAAGATCCTGTGGGACTTCCAGATACAGACGGACAAAATGGTGGTGGCTAACCAACCGGACATAGTGGTGGTAGACAAACAGAAGAAGGCGGCCGTAGTGATCGATGTAGCGGTTCCGAATGACAGCAATATCAGGAAGAAGGAACACGAGAAGCTGGAGAAATACCAAGGGCTCAGAGAAGAGCTCGAGAGGATGTGGAGGGTGAAGGTAACGGTGGTCCCCGTGGTAATCGGAGCACTAGGTGCGGTGACTCCCAAGCTAGGCGAGTGGCTCCAGCAGATCCCGGGAACAACATCGGAAATCTCTGTCCAGAAGAGCGCAGTCCTGGGAACAGCTAAGATACTGCGCAGGACCCTCAAGCTCCCAGGCCTCTGGTAGAGGACCCGAGCTTGAAGGATAAACCGCCCGCAGGGGCGTGCTGGGTGTTATATATATATATATATATATATTAGTATTTAATACATTTTTATGTCATATAAGTGGAATGTTTTTTGTGAGTTACAGTGGGGCAAAAAAGTATTTAGTCAGCCACCGATTGTGCAAGTTCCCCCACCTAAAATGATGACAGAGGTCAGTAATTTGCACCAGAGGTACACTTCAACTGTGAGAGACAGAATGTGAAAAAAAAATCCATGAATCCACATGGTAGGATTTGTAAAGAATTTATTCGTAAATTAGGGTGGAAAATAAGTATTTGGTCACCTCAAACAAGGAAAATCTCTGGCTCTCACAGACCTGTAACGTCTTCTGTAAGAAGCTTTTCTGTCCCCCACTCGTTACCTGTATGAATGGCACCTGTTTGAGCTCATCATCTGTATAAAAGACACCTGTCCACAGCCTCAAACAGTCAGACTCCAAACTCCGCCATGGCCAAGACCAAAGAGCTTTCGAAGGACACCAGGAAAAGTATTGTAGACCTGCACCAGACTGGGAAGAGTGAATCTACAATAGGCAAGCAGCTTGGTGTGAAAAAATCAACTGTGGGAGCAATCATCAGAAAATGGAAGACATACAAGACCACTGATAATCTCCCTTGATCTGGGGCTCCACGCAAGATCTCATCCCGTGGGGTCAAAATGATCATGAGAACGGTGAGCAAAGATCCCAGAACCACACGGGGGGACCTGGTGAATGACCTGCAGAGAGCTGGGACCAAAGTAACAAAGGTCACCATCAGTAACACACTACAACGGCAGGGAATCAAATCCCGCAGTGCCAGACGTGTTCCGCTGCTGAAGCCAGTGCATGTCCAGGCCCGTCTGAAGTTTGCCAGAGAGCACATGGATGATACAGCAGAGGATTGGGAGAATGTCATGTGGTCAGATGAAACCAAAGTAGAACTTTTTGGTATAAACTCAACTCGTCGTGTTTGGAGGACGAAGAATACTGAGTTGCATCCCAAGAACACCATACCTACTGTGAAGCATGGGGGTGGAAACATCATGCTATGGGGCTGTTTTTCTGCCAAGGGGACAGGACGACTGATCCGTGTTAAGGACAGAATGAATGGGGCCATGTATCGTGAGATTTTGAGCCAAAACCTCCTTCCATCAGTGAGAACTTTGAAGATGAAACGAGGCTGGGTCTTCCAACATGACAATGATCCAAAACACACCGCCCGGGCAACAAAGGAGTGGCTCCGTAAGAAGCATTTGAAGGTCCTGGAGTGGCCTAGCCAGTCTCCAGACCTCAACCCCATAGAAAATCTGTGGCGGGAGTTGAAAGTCCGTGTTGCTCGGCGACAGCCCCAAAACATCACTGCTCTCGAGAAGATCTGCATGGAGGAATGGGCCAAAATACCAGCTACTGTGTGTGCAAACCTGGTAAAGACCTATAGTAAACGTTTGACCTCTGTTATTGCCAACAAAGGTTATGTTACAAAGTATTGAGTTGTATTTTTGTTATCGACCAAATACTTATTTTCCACCCTGATTTACGAATAAATTCTTTACAAATCCTACCATGTGGATTCATGGATTTTTTTTTCACATTCTGTCTCTCACAGTTGAAGTGTACCTCTGGTGCAAGTTACTGACCTCTGTCATCATTTTAGGTGGGGGAACTTGCACAATCGGTGGCTGACTAAATACTTTTTTGCCCCACTGTAGGTGAGTTGGTGGATATCAGAACAGAGCTGGAAAGACAATGGCCTTGCTGTAAACACAGCTTCAAAAACTTTCGTTTACACGATGCCGTTATAGAAGTACATCCTGACTCACTTTAGTACAGCTGACAGCTGAGTTGAGATTAGTTGATATGTTTGTAGTTTTCCTGCTTTATTAGTTTTTTTCTTGTAACATTTTGTCCTTTAGTTGTGTATTATATGCTTCAGTAGAATAGTGTACCATGACTGTGTATGGTTCTTCACTCCTCAGGCTACAACGTCAATCATAAAAACAGTGTGACTGATCACTCACTCAAGCTTCTTCACATAAAAAGCAGGCAAGGTCTTCTGCTGAGCAGGGATCCTAAATAAGTACTTAGTGCAACATCTCACTAAATCAATATATTATTTACTGCTTTTGTGACTAGATGACTGTATATTCATATAACTGGCAACAAAGTTTCATTTTTTTCTGAGATTCCTGATATCTAAGCATTTGGCCACTTGTTTCATTGTTTATGTTATTGAGAATATTTCTTTAATTAAATGCATCATTAAAACATTAACAGCAGCAAAAGACATATTGGTACAAAAAAAGAATCCCATACCTTCATTCAAACTTCAAGGTTATCCAAATACACTGTTCTATAATCGTCATTGTGGATCAGCTGCCATTTAGAGTCTAAATTTTGGACCACGTGTAGACATCTGCCCAAGAGGTCCACGTGGACCATTGCGTTTGTGCCAAATGACAAAATCGAGCTCAAACCGGCCCAGGCGGCAACAGAGACGCTTAAACGAAGAACTGGCCTTCACACCTCCTCTGAGCGTTCTGCGGGTGCCAGACGCACAGTGATTGACATCTCTCTCCGTCAGGCTTGTACTTTGAGTTCGGTGGCATCTCACAACTTTCAAAACTTTAACTCCACCCAGGTCTAATGAACCAAAAATAACTGCAGCTATATAACTTTACATAAGATGTTTATTTCCTCTGGTTCTTCATGTGGGTATTGAGGTGTTAATTGTCTGTGTGTATCTTTTAAACCAACTGCTTGTTTGGTTTGTGTGTAATGTGTTAGTGTTTGCTCCCCCCTGTGGGCTTGAGCCAGAGTTTTGGCACAAAACTGGAGTTAATTTCTGTTTATTTCACCTTTTCTGAGGGCCCAGAACTACCATCTCATTTTTTGGTAAAACTGTTTTGGTGATATTTGGATCTTTACAACTTTTTGGGGGATAAAATAAAACTCCTACTGTGACGGTAACTGTGTTCCTCATCTCCACCCAGCTCAGTTCCTCACTTCACACAAACAAATCACTGTAGACCAGCCCTGTATATTCTAATACAGTACAACATATCAAAGGCCCACACAGTATAGGTTATTACAGAATGTACTACACAATATATCTTCTTGGATTACATCACTGCTAATCTAGCAATGCTTCAAAGAACAATGACTATATTCTCTAAATAGCTGTGTCATGGGAAGTTCAGTGCTCCACCCTCAAAAATGTACTAAGACTACACTGATCACGACTCATCGGAAAGCAATGGAGAGAAGAGAAAGTAAAGGTGGAAACAGAGCTGTAAACTATACTCTAAAGACGGAGAGAGAGAAAAATAAAACAAGAAATAGCAAAAGGTTGACTCCTTGGAAAAGGAAAACCACGTAGATGGGACCAGCTGTGCTTTGTGTGGTGATAAGAAAAACCAGGAAAAAGAGAGAGAGAGAGTGATGAATGGAGAACGGTGATGATGCCAGGCTGGCTGCTCCTCCACTCCTCTCGCCTCCTCTGTGCGTTCCCACAAAGGAGAATAAAATGTTTAAATTTCATCTGTGGGACGACCTTGACTAGCTGAGAGCGGAATTAAATTTCTGTGGAGAAGAGTGGATGTTCGAGTGGCTAGACTGAAACAGATCATGTATGACATGATTAGAAAATACTGAATAACACCGGGAGGGCCACGATACATAATGGATCACAAGTTGCTTGCTGCCTGCACTGAGCAGTGCATTTCAGACAGGAGCTGAAGGTGAAGGGACGCGAGGCTTTCAAAGGGTGGTTTGTTTGAGCTGAAGAAAAAGTGCGCGTGCACGGCTCCTTGTATGCTGCTAATACTACAAATATGCTTTTCACTTTTTCTTATTCACTCATTTGAGTTTTTGTGAAATTTAATGTGACAATCACAGGGACAAAGATTCAACGCTGCTCGTTTCAGAGAGACTGACGAGCTTTAGCAGTATGAGCCTGGGTCTCATTCCACACTTGAACTGAGGATCTTTTGACTATAAGGTGAACATTTCAAGCGTTCTACCGTGGACTGAACATATTGTAAACTATAGGGTAAAGGTTAATGGATTGCGGACAGTGGAAAGCATTTTAAATATCACTGCTTAGGTACAGCTGCTGGCATTTGTCCTGTGATGCATGTGCCATTGCAATAGTAAGACCCGTCTAAATTGTAAGTCACTGTTATGTAACTTTAACTCCAATCCTCTCCTAAAGCTTTAACCTTAAAATTCAACAAAATAGTAAAAACAAAACTGATTTCATGAGACAAAACTACATTCTTCAGGTTCAAGTCTAAATATTTACATTAATCCACAAGATGTGCTTTAAAAAAGTACCACAAACATCAGGGTTTTTTTTCAAACCGTGACATTAACTGCTTAGCCTGATTGGGCAGTGGGACATCTACTGCCCAACTCATCGCCAATTATGAATGATTTGGAGCTCAAGGCTCATCTGAATTCTTCAGAGTTGTTCGGTTGTGCCCGAACTTTCTTTCTTCGCATGTTTGATATTTGTGACTTACATCAGTAATCGATGATGTTTCAATAAGGTACACACAGCGGTAAATACAGGATTACCTAACATTGACCCGGTTTTACAAATTTCTTCAATTCCCTTTTCTAACCCTCTCTGTGGGATATACAGTAGCACGCAGGACCTCACCCAAACCCTGCACTTTCCCCCTCCTTTTTTGGCCTTTTCAGCACAAATGTCACTGCATTTAAACAGTGCAAACTGATGGCTCCCAACCATATTTGCTCTGCTGCAAGAACGGGCAACTGTTTGCCTTCACACAGGATTTGCTGGCTTTAGCTTTTAGCTAGTCTCCAGGTTTGCCTCAGGCGTAAAAGGCCTGCTGTGTTCACAGAACATTAATGAACACCAATTATCCTACCTACATGATGTTCACAGCTTTATCCTGAACAAAGTGCTATATTTGTACCCTGATTAAGATAATATTAGGCACTGTATGTGGACTAATGTATATGTTAGAGCTGACAGTTTTGCCTCAAGTCTAGAATGTAGAATACATGTAGAAAGAGGTATGAAAACTGCATTTCTGACCCTGTCATAAGTAACAACACCCCTATCCACCCAATCCTGTCTTTCAAAGCTGAAAATGCCCAGAGTTATCAAACCCTAAGCTGAGTCAGACAGACTATTCATTCCCTATGATATCCTTTAGGCTTCCACTTTTGATGAAATAAACCTGTCTTAAACGAGCACTTTGCTGAGCAAAGAAAATGTCTCACAGCTGTCTCATAAACAGCAGATTTAAGGCTGCCTACCCTTCTTATTTGAGTGTGTGGCTGTGTATGCATCCATGTTTCTGTGTGAGCATCTTACTGGAAATCCATGATTGAAAATCTTCACCTGCAGATCTCACAATGTGACTTGGAAAGAAATCCTGCTGCTTGTTCTCCTTCTTAGCAGAGTTCCTTGGATTATTATTCTGAATGCTATCTTCCTGCTATTGATGTACGGTATTATCTTGTGGTACGGATAAGTTTTGTATTGTACTGCGACTGCCAGTGACCAATCACAACTGGTCTGGGAATTTTTCTTTACTCTCACCGTTTTGGGTGCAAAATTCTTTTGAGTGCAGATAAAGACAGCTTACTTTTACCTCCTTTGCTTTTTAACATTTTCTCGCCCCAGCAGGGTTACTCCTCATCATGTCTGAGAGTATCTGCAATTTGATTAGTGACCTCTCTGTGCCAGTAGCATGTTTCTTTGTCTTTATTTTCAGATAATCCTATGGTAATCCTGTTGTACGTAAACTGATATCTGCTGGGCTCTGTGTTTTCTGGTGAGGTGAGTTGTCTGCAACTGTGCTGACAAAGCTTGAAATCAACCAATTTTGTGGCGGAGGAGCCGGACAATCTGTTTCTCATCTTCGACTTCAACTTTAGTTGCAGGAGCAGTTTCACTTCGATAGACTGGACGAGTCGGATGACACTTTTCCTTCTGCTGCTGAATCACACACTCTCTCTAACACACACACACACTGTGGCTCACATTCGCAGAAACCCACACACGTGCTTTAAGACGTGCGTGCATAAACAAATGCGCACAGACAGAAAGAAACCCTTTGACACGAGTGAAAACAGCTGCATTGGAAAACACGCACGTGAGCGCACACTCACAGGAAGGAGTTAGCAGACATCTGCTCCACGGCTGTCTGTAATCGCCTGGTGACTGAACAAGCAGGAGACATTTATCACCCCCTCCTCAGAGAGGCAGGCGACATCTCCTCCAACACCTCCACCCACACCTCCTCCGATCTGCTGCCTCTGAATCACAGCTGCGACAGTGTTCACCTCCTCTCCGCTGCATCTCCTCTGTCAAACCCATTCTTGGCTCTTTATAATCGCCTCCTCTCACCTTCCTCTCCTGTCATCTTTTCTTTACATTTTTAAGACTCTCCAAGCACGTTTATGGGAGCGCTTCATTTCTTCACAAGGCTCGACCGTTTGTCTTTTTCGTCTAATGACTCCGAGTTTCTCCTCACCTCTTTCACCTTCTCCTCTGCCCTTCCCGCTCTTCTTTTTTTATTCCTCTAAAGGCCGGACTGGCATCATGCTTTACTGTCACTCCCTGACCTTACCTGTCTCTCATAACTAGTAGGTTGGCAGGAGAGTAAAAAGAGGTCACACATATATTGAGCTGAGACTAAGAAATGTTTCTGAGCATCCCTGAACAAAACATCCCTACCAGAAAGCTGCACTTTGACAGTATTTTAGACTTATTGCAGTTTCACATCGTAAATCACGCCGCTTTCTATATCTACATGACACAACAAAGCTTTACCGGTATGTATTGCCAACTCTGCATCGGGTGGTATTACATCGATTTGTCACCACTAAATGTTATATTATTTTCACTAGTTTATTTACAGAGAATATCTATTAATAAGTGTCATAAAACATTCAGTGCAGAAAGAACAAGTACACTGCAAATGGCTGATGTAAGATTGCAGCTCATTATTTAAACTGTGCAGCTGAGCACGGTGAATCCAAACGAACACAACAGCATCACAATAAACGATGAGCAGTAAACTGTAATCACAGGTATCTTGTCAGTGTTCGCGCTGCATTGCCTGCTATGAAAAACTACGTATCAGATGATACAAAAATATGAAGCTTAATCTAGCCTGAAGGGTCAGTTACAGACGCTCTACAATTTGCATGCACACTAAAGCAATGTTATAAATGTTGTTTTAGGTCCAACTAAGATATTAATGTTATTATCTACAGAAAATATTGCATTCAGTGAATAATTTTATTTTTAAAGACTTCCTTTGATTTTCAGATGGAGCAAACTGTTTTAAAAGAGGAATGTGAGCAAGGGGTCGACACGTGTGACGGTGCATCAAAGGCAAATGGTTTACTTGGCTCACAAGTCAGGTAGGAGAGCGTCTGAGCAGAATCTTGAACGAGTCCTCAAAGAGGTCAGCACCGACTCCGAGGACAGCAGATCATATATTTGGGTTTTTTTCTCTTGTAGGTGTCCCACTGCCCAGATTCTCCCGACCAGTTGTCTCAAAGTGTCATTTGTTGTCAGAGGAAAAAAGTCAACGCTTAACGTTAGAGTGTTAAAGTTTAAATGCAAACCCCTTGTTCATTACAGCTGGCTGTGATGCTTCCATCACCGCTCGTCAGCTTTCTGCTATAAAATGACACATATAGTTCATGTACTTACATCTGACAAAAGTGGTAATTACAGTGATAGCAGAATTACATTTCTCTGCTGAATATTAACGATGGGTTAATGCTTCCATCGTCTTTAAGATCGAGTAAAATAGCAATTTATTGCAGAAAAAAATACATGTTATGTTTTCTCACAAACCTACACAAATGACTCACTGTTCCAGGGGTCATCTGTTCTGAAGATGCACATAAAGGGAATATTACTGCTGCAAAAAACACTCACACTGGAGGAGCAATGTCAGCTTTTTCAGTGTTGATCTGATAATGCTGTGGAGGGGGAAAAGTGTTTTTTTGGGTTACCAATATCTAAAGGCAAACATGTTGAGGAAAGTATCTGCAGAGAACATCCTTTAAAAATCTGTTTATGGCATTTTTTTGTGAGTTCACTATAAGATACCAGGACCAAAATATTAGAGCAGCCTTGACAAAAAACGCATGACTCTAACCAACCTTTGGAGACCTAGCCCCAGAGCTGAACATGTAGAATATTTATAGACGTCTGTAAAGCCTTGGGCTGACTCACTTTAAGACGAGTTGGTAAACAACGTAGCACGCTACACACATGTTGATAAATGTGCTATATCTGCTAATACAGTGCTGCTGTGTGATGCACCTGCCCTAATCGATGTCTTCTTAATATTGATGCTATTCTAGCACTGATAAAATTATCTGCTGTAAAGCAGCTCTCAGTAAAAAGCTAAACTGATATGCATTTTCTGTAATTAATGCAATGCCCATGTTACAAACCTCTTAGAAACTGCAGAGATTGCAGATATATGTAAACACTGTATTAACGGATCAGGTTCTAGATCCCTGAATTTGCCCCGCCCACTGCAGATGAAACTGAAGGCTGTAATTCTGACCGAAAACACAAACTCAGGCAGTGCAGGAGGGATAATGAAGGGGAACAACAACTTCTGGGATAAAATCAGAAGAAAATTGAGAAATTTAAAAAAGGCACCAAAAGGAATAATTTGCAAATCCAGCTATTTTTGTTGTTGTTCACTTAAAAAATTATAATTTAAGATGATTGGTTTGAGCCTGCTGAATGAATTATTAGGCACCTATTTCAATTTCCATTAATGTCCCTCTTTATACATCCGCTACATCGAGCTCATCCTTTCATTTATGTAAGCTGGTCTGTAATTTTGCACTTTTGCAGCATACATTTATGGACAAAAGTCCCATCACGCACCCTGCTAATCTGAAGAGCATGCTGAAATCGACTGTAGTGTTGCAACATGAGCAAGTTCATTAAGTTTCCTTCCTCCCATATATTACACAACTGGAAGTAGCATTCCTGCAAAGTGGAAGATTTCAGGGACCACAGCAACTCAGCCATGAAGTGGCAGACTACATAAGGTCACAGAGCGGGTTCACTGAGTGCTGAGGTGCATAGTGCGTAAAAGTCAACAACACACACACACACACACATACAAATCAATCAACACAAACACCGTGTGCTGGGAGCTTCGTGGCAGCGGTTTCAAAGGCAAAGCATCTCCTGTAGGTGTAATGCATAGCACATAGCACAGAAAGACCACCCACTTCTTTTTAGTGTTTTTAGAAGGATATGTGTTTAAGCACAGCTTTAATTTGACACGTTTATGCAGTAAAAATCAACACTGCTTATATACTGATGCACAAATTCTAAGATCCAGAAGATTAAAAGTATATATAGACAAGGAAAGTGCCAGGAATCAGCGAGGGTTGCATAATTTCTAGGTGGTAACTAAACAGGGCAGGTGGTGCTAATCTAAGGTGTGTGTGCTGTGTGCGGGTGGAGAGGGGGTCACAGAGGTGAGAGCCAGTTCTGAATAATTTCTTCCATGTCTTTTCTACTCTTCCTCACCACTCTCCTCCCCCTCCTCCCTCCTGCCCTGGAGCCAGACTTTCCTGGCTGCTTCTTTGTTAAAATGACAGGTCCTAATAGAATAAATAAGGCACCTATTTTTACCTGGCTCCTGGCAGGGTGATCACACTTACACATACCAGCACACGACACTGCACCGAGGAGGATGGTAAAAACCCAACACCTGATTTGGCGGAGAAGGGGGGCTGCGGTTGAGGTCGTAGTGATTTAGTTGAGAGAGAAAGTGAGGGGAAAGGTGGAGAACACTAGTCGGAGGCAAAGAAGATAGAGAAAAGATTGATGGTGAAAACAATAGCAAAGACATTTAATCTCGTGCAGCACTTCTCACTGTGTGTTTACTGCAGGTACACCTTCACTGGCATCTGAAATTCCTGTCACTATTCAATATTTTCAATTTGATCTGACATTTAACAATTTAACAAGCTCTATAATGTCACCTTTAGGTGGTTTTGAAGCGTATTCCGTTTTTAATTGCTGCTGGAGTGTTTTGACAGAACTCCAAAGCATCTAATTATTTTGAAGCTGTTTTCGAGCAAACTAGTCCCCACATATTTTCCATGTAACAGGTCACTCAGTGAATGAGACACGAGACAAACTAAATAAGGCTAATCATATTCACATCCACTCTGTGCTTAGACAGCTGCGGTACTGTCCTAATTTCAGGAGTGTTTAAAAGAAGTTCTTGAAATATTTTCTGAGCAAGCCACACAATAGGTAACGATTTTCCTCATTAGTATGGAAGCATATAAGCTTGGGAGACTGGTCTAGAACTTCCTCTATTAGTCATAAAGTTTAAAGTCCGAACCAAATTTTGCAACAAAATAGAAAATATGTGGTTAAGATTTCAAACTTTTTACATCTGCTGCATTTATCCTCAAATTTATAACATAACCTGTGATCAGCCACAACATTTAGGCCCTGATATCTCAAGTGAATGATATTGATCGTCTAGTGACAATTCTATGTCATACTACATGAGATTGTAGGTCACAAGCACCAAAAAGTATCTCTTAAACCTGCACTGGTGGATTTTAGACACAGAAGTAAAACACAGAAATGCTAACATGCTAGAATGTCCAGGGTAGACAGAATAGCACCCAAACGCCAGCCTGACAACAATAAACTGAAAACAAAGCTTTATTTTGTGGGAAACCAAAGTCAAAGTCTTCAAACAGCAACAACAAACTAGAAAGAAAAACAGAGGGGAGACACACAACGGGTGTTGGTTTCCACCACCTCTTATTTGGATTCTCAGCTACTAAGCTTTGCTCGCTCACTAGCCGTTAGCTTGGCCTGTGCAAGTGTTAGCGCTGCCTAAAGGACACCAACCAGAGGTGGAGAAAACAGACAGTTTAAAGGCTCCTAACTCAACACATGTTGTCACTGAAATAAATGTTTGTAACATGAAGGGAGCACGATGCTGTTCATGTCTGATCTCTCGTGTGGTAATTGAGGTCATGTGTCTGACAATAGGAAACTCCGATCACAACCTAGTGCAGGCAAGAAAGCGCCATTAATCACCCAGACAAGGCATCATGGCCAAACACATGGAGGCGCACACAGCGACTGACCATGGTTAATGAGCTATGGCAGCGTCTTCACAAACATAACAGATACAGCAGTGACAGTATCGCAATGTGTGTGTGTGTACATTTCTGTCAATGTGTGTTCTTTTCAGGTTCCTGGGTCATAAGAAACAACTGGCGTAAGTCTTCAATTAACTTTACACACCCTGGTACACTATGTGGTTCTTTAACCCTCTGAGCTCCAGTCTGCTGAGCTATAATTCACAGCTGATGCACTGTCGTCTCCAAATATCCTTAAAATAAAGTTCTTTTTTTTATTAAATTTGTACTCATAATCCACACAGAAGGAGAGGCTGTTTTGAGTACAAACTCAAAAGTTTCCCCTTATATTTCAAACAGCAGTATTTCATTAAGTGGGAAAAATGAGATTTTTTATTTTTTTGCATAAAAATGATATTATAATGATGATATTATACAATCAGAGCATAAACTGCATATGCAGTTTATAAAGAAGAAGAGCTCGGAGCTACACCGACGCATAGATGAGAGGACCACTGCACACTCGGAAAACTGTTTCTACCCTTAGAAGTCCATTATCTGAAGCCGAATTTCATTTCATGTAGTGAGAAAAACACAACAGCAATTTTTTTCTTTAAATTATGTCGTAACTGATTTCATGTTTCACCATCTAAAAATAACGTAGAAGCAGCTCAAATGCAAGTAGCCAGGATGCAGAAAATGATCCACCAAACTGAATTGGGCACATCTTGTATTTGGAGCAAGGGGTGAGGACATGGATCATCAAACTCTCCTGTGAGCTCATTACTCCCCTCCAAAAGGCCAGGACGTTTCCAAGAAGTCAGGAAGAGATTAAGAAAGATGACTCTGATTTCAAGTTTTTTGCCAATGAAATCAATTTCTTTTCCTGGAAGCAGATGGTCCCGGGCCAGACCAAAACTGTTAGCCCTCTTAGATTGAATCATTTCAGTACTTCACAGCACAGCACAATCATTGTGCTCCCATTTGACAGGAATAATAGATTCTGGGTGGATTTTGCACGAGTTCAGACAATTGGATTTTCATTCCCACATGGACTAAATCAGATGGTTTTATGTTGTTTCAACATGGCAGCTCATGACCACAGATGCAGCGGTAGCACTTTTAAAGAAAAGCAAATCATAATTAGAAATGAAAACTACTACTGGGGAATGTTGCTATTTAAAATATTTATTGTTACTCTGTTATAAATATCAAGAATTTTAACATTAATTAATACAATATATTATTTAAAGGTTGTCAATATCTGCTATGTATTCACGCGTAAGCATAAATCTGACGATAATCAATCGTCGTGAAAAAATAACACGGACTACACGAGTCATTTAGCAGCGTCGGCAACTGGCCTGTCAGAAACTGTTAGAAAATGAAGAGTAATCCTCTTTTCCTGATGGCAGAAAAACCCAGTTATTTGATGCCATCTATCAGCGCACAGGTAACTGGGAGTGAACGGTGAAGCGCAGCGGGGGCGTCCTTGGACAAAACAAGGGAAAGGAAGAAAAGTGGTTGGATCAAACAGAGGAAATGACTGCAGACAGTTTGAAGCCACTGGGGTGAAATGGTAAGGCGAGACGGACTATCAGTTATGTCTGCAGCGACTTACTGAAAAACAAGCATGTGCAACAAAGAGATGGGTGGCTGACATATGCTAGCATTTTGAGTAATAAAACCAAAAGGAAAGTCATCGATTCGCTGATTGTTAGACCGTAAAGTAGCAGCGCTGTAAGTGCCTCTGGAGAGGGAAGAAATCACATGTGATAGAACAATGCTGCTTATAGTGCAAAGCCACACCTCAATCTGTATTTCACTCCTTTACAATTGTGGGCAAAAAAGCACAAAGCTCTAATCTGCATGGATGAATCTTCTCCCTCTGCACAGAAGACAGAAGACAAAGCCTGGAAACTGGTAATTATACAAGTACTAGAAGCTTTCCCGTGATTTTGTCCCTTCCTGTTCAATTTGGCAGCAAATATTGATTTAGCTTTAGTCATAATTTGCATTTTTTGAGTTTTAGTCTAGTTTCAGTAAACTAAATATCCAAAATATAATAAGATATAGTTAAATAAAAATGTATTTAACTATAAATTTTAGTGTAATATTTGCCATGAGATTTGAATTGAATTCAAAATCCTGCTCCTCACATACAAGGTCTTAAATAATCAGGCCCAATCTTATCTTAATGACCTTGTAGTACCATATCACCCCATTGGAGCACTAGGCAGATGGCCCCGCCCCTCCCTGAGCCTGGTTCTGCCGGAGGTTTCTTCCTGTTAAAAGGGAGTTTTTCATTCCCACTGTTGCCAAAGTGCTTGCTCACAGGGGGTCATATGATTGTTGGGTTTTTCTCTGCATGTGTTATTGTAGGGTCTACCTTACAATATAAAGCACCTTGAAGCGACTGTTGTTGTGATTTGCCGCTGTATAAATAAAAGTGAATTGATTTGAATAGATGTGCATGTTGTGTTGTTTTAAAAAGTGTGAAAAATACTAAAAATGAAGCTACAGTCTATCAGTAGAGTCTAAAACTGGCTGTTGGTTTCTAACAGTTGTTTTGCCCCAGTCAGTAATTCATTCAGCATTCAGTTTCCATGCATTCACTCTGTTTCAGAACTTGTCACGTCCACTTTCCAACACACTTTTTCCCCTTAGTCCTGTCTCCTGAAATGTTCCAACCCTTCCTGATTGTACTCAGCTAATGATCCTGCACTGCCTGCTCCTAACCATGTGCCAGGTTTCTTTGTTTTTATGCCTGTATTTAGCATGTTGCCTCAGCCTGCTCTCAATATGTTTGTTGAACAAAAATATCAAAGATTGTAGCCAAGTCCTAATGCCATGCTCTCATTTCTGTGTTTGCATGGTTTATAGGAAAAAGTGTGGCAATTCAAATCCTGTTAAAGACAAACCTAAACAATATTGAAGGGGCATTTCCATAAAACGGTGTGAGAAGATGAAGAAGGATAAAAAAAGACTGCCTTCCTGGAAGACTTACAGTTCTCTACAACCAGTTACGACCAACAAAGAAGCTGAGGCTTTGTCAGAAGAGGTCCCATGTGAGGCTCAAGTGTTTCTCCTGGCAAGCATTTAATGTGCAGCTGAAAGAAGATCAAGGGTTCTACACTTCTAAATTTGTAACATAATCATCCTGTCCACCCCCCACAGGCACCCACATATGCACACACACATACACACGTTTCGATGTATTTTGTGAAAGTGACAATTCAGAAATTTACCAGTGTTCCAGCGTTTTTGTCTTTATTTAAAACTATCATTTGATATGACAACAACAGTGTGTGAGTGTGTATCCATACCTTTGCTTATGTCCTGGTACTCCAACCACAGCTGCCTCTGTACCTGTTTGTTGGGGTACCAGATGGTACAGGACTCCTGGAAGCCATACACTGCCTCCTGCACGTAGTGGTTCCCAAACTCCCTGAGGATGGAGACAAAGTCGCTCCGCTGTGTGGCTCCATCCAGAGAATGAATTGCGGAGCTGAAGGCTGGAAAAAATACGTAGATGTTACAAAAGAACAAAGAAACAGGGATGTCATATTTGCTACGCTACATCACATCTTCTGCTCAATCCTTAATAGTCATCTTGATAAGCTTCCTTAATGAAAATCCTGCATATTCTCAGAGGACATAACATATATACTGGGTAGTTTTTTCAGTTTATTATATTGTAAGTATTTGTATTCGACCTTGAGTTTGTTTTAATTTTGGTCTTTTGCTACTTTGTCAGGCACTGGGATAATCATTAGTTGCTAAACATTATCATTTTTATACCATCCATCCATCCATCCATCCATCCATTATACAAAATACTAAAATACTTAAAGGTCAGTGTTGGGATGGTGCAGACATTAGCACAGGCAACGTAATGTATCAGCAAGCCAGTCACTAAAACCATTAAAAGTAAGTATAAACAGAGGTGATATAATTTACAATATTGTGCAAAAGTCTTGAGCAATTTATTGAAACTTCTAAAAACATACTTCCAGTATAAAAACAGAATATACGGTAAAAATAAAGGATATACAATTCTAGCAAGCTTGGAAGTCAGGACTTGGTGTGACCGCCTTTGTTCTTCAACAGAGCCTGAACTCTCCTAGGCAAACTCAGTGTGGAGCACCAGTGTGTTACGCATAAAGGCAGGCTGCAAGTGGAAAGTTGGAAAGTGGTAACAGGAAAAAGCAAGAATCAGGGAATTTGGAATTCTGACAGTCAATGCGAGTTTAAAAAATGTCCATATACATTGTTACCATGATAACCCTTATTATGTGATAAGTTAAGTTTAAAATATTCAAATTGTGGTTATAACAAGATCATGGCTATGTGATTACTGGCAGCTACAGTTTTTTCTAAGTTTCTATTTTTTGCCATTTTTAATCCACGTTTGTCTCACTTATTTAACATCACAAACTATTTAAAATTACAGTGGGTGAAGCAGGAGTGTCTGTCAGGTGTCTGGCACCAAATGTCTTAAAAGGGTTTAGTGAACTTCTGAGCCAGCTGCTTACTATTCATGAACCCTTTTAACCAAACAGTGCTGATTATCCACAGTGTCCTCACACGGACATGAGAGCCCTGCCTCACTTCCAACTGGTCACATATGGATGCTCGGTCTGGAGCAACTGACGCACGTTTGAATGCACTAGGTACCCTTCACAGTCATTTATCAACATGCAGAGTGGGCTTATTGGAAACCAAACCATGACATTTCCTAAACCTAACCTAGTGATTTTGGTGCCTGAAACTAACCAAACAGTGTGTAACAACACATCTCCCACACAAAGCCTGCAGTGTCCTGATAACCAGTCAGTATTAACACTGCAGCATGGGAGACAAAACTGTACACTTATTTAAGCTGTGAGCACGAATGCATTCAAACAGAATACAGAATAAATGTTTCAAATTTGTCACTTTGAACTGCAACTTTGTCTTTATTTTTATATTTGCAGTGTTTTCTTGGGTGTGAATCCTTATATTGGTAACTATGGAAGTAAAGGTAGATGTTAAAACATAAGTACAGAGTCGCTGTGAAACAGAAACAGCAGCTACACACAAATTTGTCTAAGCTTTGGTAATATTGGTAATTATTCAAGCTATTCATAGTATAGATTTGTTATAGCAGCAAAGTGCCTGATTGCATTGACATTTTTTTGACATGTGTTATCCATATTTCAGATTAAATAGTCTGTTTTAACAATAGAAATAATCAAGGCTTAGATATATTCACCATGCAGAATTTTAGAAAGTAGTATGTTTTTGAACAAACTATGTTTTGTCAGTTCCTCTGTGATCCACTGCTCAAAACAACAGTCAAGAATGAATGTGATCAAATTTAAAATTCCTTTTTTATCATAAAGAAACTGGCACATATCACAAGGTCTTTGGACCCTGGAGCAGCTCACAACTTTTACGGGTTAATTCAAAAACTGCTACTAAAAAAAAGTGAAAATCAAAAGCTATGACTAACTCAATTCAATTCAGTTTTATTTACACAGCACCAAATCACAACAAAAGTCGCCTCAGGGCGCTTTATATTGTAATACATACAGAGAAAACCCAACAATCATATGACCCCCTATGAACAAGCACTTTGGCGACAGTGGGAAGGAAAAACTCCCTTTTAACAGGAAGAAACCTCCAGCAGATCCAAGCTCAGGGAGGGGCGGGGCCATCTGCTGCGACCGGTTGGGGAGAGAGAAGGAAGACAGGATAAAGACATGCTGTGGAAGAGAGCCTCCTACTTCTAATATAGTTTATGTGTTTTGTGTTTTGACAATAAGTCATTAAGCAACCAACCGGTCTTGTTTTTATTTAAATGCTGGGTAAGACTTATTACTTGTGTTACCTTTAACCTAATTTTAAATAGAAAATGTATCATTCTTTGATGTTCTACAGGAACTTATCACAAATCAGGCTGTTTCTCTTTTTTAAAAGTGCCATCATCCACAATAAAAAACCCTCTGAGTTAATGGTGCTTTTCTTTTCCCTTAGAGTAACTGAAACTCTCTTGGAGGCTTTTGGTACTCGATCTTAAACTGGAATGACAGGTTCTTACCCAAAGTGTCAAAGAACTACTAAAGAACTGCCGACTATAAATACAATCTAAATTCTAAATGAGCTGTTACAATGACTCTGTAGTTTTTGGTGATGAGTTAAATGCTAATGCTCTTATTTTAGTGATTTCACACTGGGTTAATGGTGACTGGTAAAAAGGAAAGCATGAAATGACCATGTGTTTACTGAAATTCCCACTCATTAAAAACTGGAAAACAAATCTGCAAAAGCAGTTTTATCATTATGATTTCCAGGAGAAACCGTATCAATATGTCAGCAATCATGCTCACTCACTCTTACTTCTTCTCTAAAATTAAATTAGGAGCCCACTGAAGTGCGAGCCAGAGAACGCAGTGAGGATGAGCGATGAGGGCTCTGCTATCAGATGTAAAAATCAGTACCCTCACCCCTCCGGTGGCTGTTGAAATATGATGAGCTAAAGAGGGAAATGGGAGTAAAAAAAGATGGAGGCTGTTGAGTCGCTTCTGAGTGAAGAGAAAATAGAAAGTGTATCCTCAGCAGAAGTGGCAGCCACTTTCAAACCACAGCAGCACCATTGGAAATGCATTAGAGGTGCCGTGGCTGTATTTACAGTGGGGTGCCTTCACTTATCAGAGGGGAAACTATTTATGATAGATCTATGAATAATGCATGCACTTAAAGCATGACAAAAATCCAAATTATCAAATGATCCTCCTGTTGGCCAGGCAGAAAGATTGAAGTCAATATTTAAATATTTACTTTACCCTTAAACGCACTGCCAACAAAACAACTACAGCGATACAGGGTGGTAAAGATAAAAGAGAGACACCGATTATATGTGTTTATTTTTAGTTATTTTTTTATTTATACAGCTAGTGTTGAAAAACCCATCAGGGTTTCAGTATAATCCCTGACGTGACAGCGAATAGGAGCAGCCTTCAGTGAAAGTATTGCTTGACTAAGTACCTATCCACAGTTATCTTACTCTATGAAGTTTGCATGGCAGGCACTGTCAGGATGACTCGATCTTACTATGGCAGCGAAGCGGTTTGATATATGACAGATTAATAGAGAGACAGAGAAAAAGACAAGCACAATTCTAATTGCATGCATATGTCTGTATACTGACCTCCTTTCTGGGTACCCATCAAATCAGCCAGCTACAGTAGATCTTAATTAGTATTTAATAATAATAACTAATAATAGTCATATTTGAACGTGACATCCAGTTTTTAATTGAAGCTTTAACATCAAACCACAACTGCCTCAAGAAACATCTGAGCTTTAAAATATGATCATGTGAGGAAATGAGTGAGAAACAAATGCAGCGTTGGGTGTAATTTATTAAAAAGTAACACATTTCTGAGGTTGTAGCCATTACTGTTACAAAATAAGTTATGACAACACAGTATTCTTTTTCAAAACTACACTAATTTGTATAAGCTACAATTAAGTTAAGTGCTTGCTGAAGCTATATCGGTTATATAAGCTACATTAATTGAAACTTTTTCCTTTGTTACAAACTTGTATGTATTTATACCTCAAACTACAGCTGGGCAATAAAACGATACAAATAATTATTATGCAAAAACGTTTCCTGATAGCAATATGAAACATGGCTAATATAAGGCTGACAGAGCTGATGCTATCCATGTTTGGATCAAGACCGTGAAACCCCGACGAGTGCCACACCGAACCAGGCATGTGGTTGGAACAGAGTTAGAGCCATATCAGTTTCAATCTTTTTTTGTCCCTACAATTAAAAAAAGTATGTTTCTATCGAAAAACTAGACTTTTCATTTTTTATATTAGGAGCTCGTGTTTTTTCTTTGAAACTGTAGATTTCCAGTGCACACTTGAGGCTTTTGCCTGTTGTGAATTAAGATTTTGGCGTATGACACATTACCATGTTGTTTATTATTATTGTTGTTATTATTATTATTATATTTTAATATTCTTTATTTAAAACACAGCCGCACACTGTTAAAGTACATGTACAACTTGACAAACAATTTTGGTTTAAGCAATATTTGGACCAAAATTAACCTGACATGTTCACATTTAGGAGTGAAAAAACCTTTAAGCTTGACAGAAAAAGTCTTTTGATTTCTATCGTGACATATATCATTCTCGACTGATATGACAATAACGTTATCGTGATAAGAATTGTTTCTATATCGCCCTCAATGTGACGCCAGGTGCAAACTTTATTTATACAGCTAGATTTTGTGGGAAGTAGCTTTAATGTCACAGATGACAACAGACCTAAAAAGCTATTGTCAATGAGCTTGGGTTTGCTTTTGCACAGCTGACGGTGTGTCTCATCAGACTTTAATCTTCACTTATCACACTGTGACATTCCAACCTCTCTCCTCCTACAATGAATAAAACTGTTTAACGTGTCTATTCCTTCGGGCTCTGCTGGTTATGTGATTTCATTTTCTCGGGCTATGAGGCATTAACCTCACCTTAAACTTTAGCACCCCATTATCAGGCCTGACTCTGCGTGCTCGTACAAAGGCCACCGTTTTATGTGAACTGTTACCAACCTTTGCTGTTACTGCTAGAAAAACATGTTTACGCCGTTTTATTCGGATTTAGTTTGGACCGGTGCATTCGGCCTCTAGATATTACTCGATATTCAATTAGCTGCAAGTTTTTTCAGCTGATCAAGAACTTGAGGTTGTAATTACATTTATATTTTCTGGTTGTGCTTTCTGAGTCGCTTGTTAGTTTGCACCCTTTTAAAATTAACACTTTGTATCTAATTAGGTACTTAATTAAAAGGAACTCGCCCCTCATTCATTTATTTTCTTCAAGCAGTGCGGCGGTCCAGCCCCATGCACGGGGCGATCCGCGGTAGCTCGTTAACGGAGATTTGCCTTGTTGTGGCGTTAACGTCATTTCAGATTAACGCTGACAGCACTAGTGGGAACACAACGAATATGACTGCACGGTTACGCCGACATCGTGTCCAGTCAGTGTCTGTCTGCCCTGGTCCCACGTCCCTGTTCCCTCTGTTGCAGTGCCTGCGTGTGAGTCTGTGTCTTTAGTTCAGTCTGTGTTATGTTTCCTGTTTTATTTTGAAGGTCCATGTCTGATGTTAATGTATCTGGTTTCGCTTCCCCTTGTCTCATTAGGCCTGATTTGCCCCAGCTGTGTTTCCCTCCTGTTACCCATTCCCTGATTGCTCCCTCTGTGTATTTAAGCCCTGTGTTTCTCTGTGTCTGTGTTGTGATCTACCCTCGTTTATGCTGTGTGTTCTGTCTGCCTGCTCATGTAAGTTTAGTTGGATTTTTGTTACGTTTTGCCATCTAGCAATAAAAGCTGAGTTTTGAAATATACTTTTGCGTGCCGTGAGTCTGCACTTTGGGTCCTATTCCTGCCTGCACACAGCGACACCTGACAGATAGATTTTTTTTTTTTTATTATTATTATTTTGTTGTTTCAGCAACATTAAATTAAACTGTACTTTTGAGTAAAAATATATATTTATAATTTTAATAAATGACAAATTAAAAAGGCATGAACATTTTTTTGTATCGAAAAAATATCGAACCGTGACACCAAAGTATCGAACCGAACCGTGAATTTTGTGTATTGTTGCACCGCTAGTAAAAATATATAAAAGTAAAAAAAAAAGTTTTTACTTGTCTTTTTAATATTGTTAATGATTGCCTTAAAGCACAAGAGCAGTGTTTACATAAATGGCTTAATTTGCATTTGGAATTCAAGACCCAGGTTGTGCAACATGAAGTTCAGCTTTAAATGCATCTAAAAATGACAGTAAAAAAGATGGCAGTCTGCCAGCTAATCACATTTCTGGTTAAAAATTAACCATTAAGTAACTGATAGATTACGATCCTGCTCCTCTCAGTGGAGACCGAAGCAAGGTTACTAACAATATAAATAAAGAATCAGTAATATAAGCTCGGTGTGATTTACCTTGAGAGAGGACCCATTGATTGAGTTTGACGTGATAGAGCACAGAGCGAAGATTCCAGTGCTGAACGAGCGGATAACCAGACACCTCGCTGTAGTTCACCATACCTGCAATTATACACACATAAAAAACACACTTCCTGTAAAACAAAATAAATAAAGCAAAGAAAACTACAATATTTTTGTGTTATTTACTCCCACAAAGCAGAGGAGATTGCAGTTTTCAGTGCAACATCAAAGGGTGGCCCTATATTTCATTCTTGTTTACTTTACCTGAAAAATCAGGAAGGAAATGCAATAAATATGAATAATATCTTAGATGACGGGAGAACAGGCTCCAGTTTAAGATCAAGAGAAACAACCTGCATCTGCAGCTACCTGCTACTTAGAAAAAAAAAGGAAATGGCAACATTAGCATTTATTCAGAAATATGGTAATATACTGAACTCCTTTAAGTATAAAACGCATTAATTCTAAAGTAAGACTATGTTAGTATCAGTCACACAGCAAACTTTTACATCTTGGGGCCAAATATCAAACAAATATTGTGAGTTTCTGAAGCTCTTTATAATGTAAGTTCACACAGTGTTCACATTATATGAGAATTTTTATTTCTTGAAACCTGCCTGCTGTTTATCATAAAACAATCATAGCAGATTGAATATTTACTCATAAGACTAAATAGCTTCATCGCAAATTCTTTTTTTATCTCAACTGTTGATTCACTTTGAATTTGCACTAAACACTAAAAGTCTGTAATAACTCCTAATTAGCCTCGTACAAAAAGGGCAATTACCCATAATTCAGTGTATTCTCTTTTATGACCCGTGTCCTCTGTATGACAATGATAGGCTGTGGTTTATGCCTAACTAGGAGTGATTCAAATAACTTCTCTTATACTCAGACACAACAATAATTTCTGTTCAAGTCAACCCCCCGAAAATTAATGCGATTACAACTTATCTTTCATTTTAGTTGATGTATTAATAAAATCTATTAAGACAAAAGTATTACCATTTGAAAAAGAGATAAGGTCTCATGGCATAACAGAGAAAATAGTATACTCAGTGTGATTTTTAAAAGGGTGGATGAAAGTTTCCTAATTAGTTAACTATTTATGTTGCTACATGTTTTTCACTAACCATACAAGTTTCCAGTGTTTTTTCAACTTTAAGGCTTATTAGTTTATTTGCAAATCAGATCAACTTGTCCTTCGCATTAAAATCATGTAAAAACCAAAAGAAAACCTAAACAAAAGGTAAAAAAACCTGAAGTGTCGTGTTATTTCTGGTCATCCACTTTAGTCTGCAGAGTTTTTAAAGTCATTTTGTACAGCAACAGAATATTGCTTCTAAGAATTAATATGCCAGACATTCAAAGTTTTCTTCTGTGCTAACAAATAAACACAGGATTGATTGAGTTTGGTAATGTGTTAATTTCGTTATATGCTGCTAGGAAAACAGGAAATAGTTGTAGCAATTTAATGAAAGCTGCAAATATACATGTAAATACAGTTTTGTACAATTCTAACCAGCTTGCAAGACAATATTTGGTATGGCCACCTTTGTTCTTCAGCATAGTATAAACTCTCGTAAATATGTGTTCCTCTTCCTCTTCAGGCTTCTTGAAGGCTGTTCAAAACTCTTCTTTGGATGTTGGCTGCTTTTTGTTCCATCCTCTGTCCAGATGAGGATGGATGGCTCTGGGGGGGCCAGTCCATCATTGACGGTGTTCCATTGTGCATTTAGCTCTACCCAGTTATGACCTTGCTTTGGGATCATTGTCATGTTCAAAAGAATGGAGCTGCTGCCAACCAGATGCTTAATAAAAGGTTCTGCACAGTGGATCAAAATCTGACCTTTTCTGTGTATATAACCACGACGAGCCACGACAGCGCGGAGACAGCATTTTACAGATGGCTGTAGACACTGTCGTACCTCCTGACCTCCTTCATATAAACCGATAGTGATTTCAAAAACGTCTAATTCTGATATATCTCTGCATAAGACCTTTTCAGTCCAGTTCTCGTGTAATTTGGTATACCACAGCATTTCCTTCTTGTTTCCCTTGCTTGAATGACTGGCTTCTTGACAGCCACCCTTTCACTGAGACCATTTCTAATAAGACTATGGCAAACTGTAGATCGATCAGTGAATGGTCATATGGTTCTCTCCAGTCAGGTCTTTGCTCGATTTTTTTTTTTTCCCCTAATGTTTTATTTTTTATGTTTAAGGACATGACTTTCAGATACTTTACATTTGCTGTAGATAAGTTTAGGTCGGCCACGTCTTCTCTTGTCCTTCACTTTTCCAGTTCCCTAAAAATGTCACACTGCACATCATGCTTATATATCCCAGTCGTCAGTTTCTCCTTGAGAATCAACTTGCTGATGCGGAAATGCTATTTTATGCCTGTCAAACTGTGTTATTATTTCATATGCACAAATAAGGACTCCAGCTTGTTGGCTAATAAATGAATCCGAATAAATCAATACCCAATTTTTTTTTCATTTATGCAGATCTGTGTGCATTTTGCCAGATACCTCAGAGTGCTCGAGCACCTCGGTGTAGCTATGTGTCGGAGTGCCATCAGTTGATATTTTTCATGCTGCTATTTTTTCACACAGCATTCATTTACAGGTCAGTATATTACATATACTGATAGTCTCATTTAGCTTTCCTGCTGACACCGTCTGTCCGAAAAAGTCACCCATGTGCAAACGTTTGTTTTTCTTTTGTTTTATTTGTATTTTTCATTTTGATCCACTGCACAGTTTATCAAATGCTGTGCACGCGCTTCGCTCCCTGACTGCCGATCTGCTGGCTTATCCAAGGCAAGAAATAGTTGGTGGCAGATAAAGCACAGCACATAGACATGGAAATGAGCCTGCAATGGCACACATGACAACGTAGAAACATTTATCGAGTACCACAGTGGGAAAGACCTAGATGCAAGAGAACCACAATTAAAGAATGAATCGAGCTTTTTTTTTTTTTTTTTACTGATCAATTATAAATTACAGTTTGTGATGGAGCACACATAATCTAAGGGAACGAGATGTTAAGTGAATATATAATCTTTGTCTCTTCTCTGTTGGGGATCGTGAAAATGAAATAGTTTGATTACGCAAAAATTCTTTAGCCCTCGTTGTGAATAAAGCGTCTGCCTGTCCAGTGGCAAGACACCCTTAGTTAAAGATAAGAGTGCCAGATCAGGCCTTTAACATCACTAATATCAGACCATAAACAGATCTGCTGAATATAAATCACCCAGAATCCCATGGCAACTGACAGCCATGTCATGTTGCATCAGTGGGATTACGGCAATACATCACTGTGACTGCTCCCACGGTGTTTGCAAGCACATTCAGAAGGTATCTGAATAGTGCTGTGGACTGAGACGCATATCCTGCAACTGCAGACACCGTAGAGGCAAAGACATGGAGGGAAAGAGAAGAACTGTGTGTCGGTGTGTGTGCATATGAAGTTGCCTGTGTGCTTTGGAGAGAAAAAGTGCACCTATTTTATGAAAAGGTGAGAGGGTAACAATAAATGATGACTAGGGAAAAAGGATGTCTGCATTCGCCAGTGAAGGGTGGAGGTGCATGTGCACGGCAAAGAAATGAAGACATATCAGTAACCAGCGTGAAGAATTTGTGATGCATATTGTGGAACTGAAATTGGCTGGGACACATCTGTCACCTTTCTGAGGACGAACTTTTTTGTCCCTTGTATGGAAGGCTAGCTAGAGATCATCATACTTCATTTCACCATTTAAAGTGTAACAGCAGGTTTAGAAATTGGGGGGGAAAGTACTGAAGGTGCAGATGTGTTAACTTTACAGAAATTGTGACAAAGATTTGAACAGAAACAGCTTCTTAGAGGTGTCTAGAACAGCAGATGCAAGGGTTTTTCTGATCTGACATCCACAAAGACACCATCAAGACAAGCTGATCTGCACCTCTGACAGTTCAGCCCCTCAAAATCTTTTAAAATGACACATACAAAAGCTTTGCTTTATTTAGAAGTGAATTTGGTTTTGTTTTTCTCTCCAAAATATCAGGATAACTTATGGTGCACACTTTTTGTCCCTGACTTTCAAAAGCCAAAATACGATCAAATACATTAAAGGTTAGTAGTTAGGGTTAGGCCAACAAGTAGTTGTTGTGACACAAACTAGTTAAGGATCAGATAAACATTCATTTTTATGATAATAGAGTTTATATTTTTGTCTGATCCCAGATCATTTTTGATTCTGTGTCAGATTAAATGTTAGCGAGGTATGAATTCCTGCACTGATAAGTCCGAGGCACGTGATAAAGTACGCTCTGAATCACAGCTTTCTTTCTCAGTTATGCATGCTGTGTGGAAATAACCTAAAAGAAGGAAAAAATACAGATATGTTGAATAAGGACACGTTAGTCTTTCTGTTGAAATGTTATCAACTCCACTACACATTATAAAACAATTAAACTGTCATGCCCAGGGTCAATACTCAATCGTGATTAGGGATGGGTATCGAAAACCGGTTCTTGTTGAGAACCGGTTCCCACTGTTTCACTTCCTTGGAATTGTTTGCCATTTTTGCAAACGATTCCCTTATTGATTCCAGTCGCCCCGAATGACGTCACCATGTTGCGGAGCGTCATTTACCTGGCAGGAAACACGGCGCGTAAGCGGCTCAAACACTCAAAACTTTGGTTATACTTTACGAGAACGGACGACAACAGGGCAACTTGCAATACTTGCAAAGTAGATATTTCATTTAAGGGAGGAAACACTACGAATATGCAAAAGCTCACAAAACACGCGATGACCTTAAATGAATGTCGTGTTTTTAATTCCGCTCCGGACTCGTGAATCTCAACCCAGCAGCAGCGGTAACGTTTGCACGTCCTCTCCCGTTAATGCGGCAGGTAAATAATCAACTAACAGTGCATATTATGTTAGCGCGATCTGCCTTATTACAAACCTGCCATTACTGTGCATTTAGGTGACCATGATGAGAGAGACAGACAGAGTCTGGCTCAGATGCTGGCAGTTCTCGCTGCAGTCTACCGGTAGCGTCTCCTTTCAGGCCAGGATAGACGAATGTCACCGAGCAGTGACTCAGTTTGTGGTCAAAGGCTTGCACCCATTTGCCACAGCAGATGATTTTCAGTAAGTGAGTGTGTTTAATTGTAGGCAGGGACATTACTGGATATTCTTGTGTAATTGCTACAGAATAATTTATGTTATACTTTATTATTGCTACAGAAGAATATTTATTTTATTATTTTACATTTACAATTTTTTGTCCTGGGGACCCTGTGACACCCCATTGAAGAGCTGTAGGCTGTGGATCTCTTAAGATCTCACTGTTGGGTTTGTAAGGCCATGTTACTCCTAAATTTCTATCTTGTTCAAAGAGACGATATAAAACACAGTTCTAAGCTAATCGACCTTAGTGTTCTCCTTTTTAAAATAAGAATCGATAAGAGAATCGATAAAGAATCGTTAAACAGAATCGAAAATGGAATCGGAATCAGGAAAATGTTATCAATACCCATCCCTAATTGTGATGTTTTATCTTTTGTGTGATTGAGTTGAACTTAGTATAAAATAACAATTTTAGTTTGGAAAACCATCCACAGCTCCAGGAAATATTCATTTTCAGCTGTGCCGTTCAATATTATAGGTATGGGTAAGGATCAGACTGTAATTAGGGGTCCATTATATACATGTTCAGCAATAGCTTTGAGTCAGAATGGTTTTCATCTTCATCATGTTATATCATAATCATATTATCCTAAAAACTGCCAAAAAAACTTATAGATAAATTTGTACCTTCTACTGTCTTGCATGTGTCATAAGAGATGTGCAAATCATTGCATTCAGTTTGCAAAATAAATTAAATATTATTAGAGGGCAATTGTTGTGAGGCTTTTGCTTTGACTGCTGACTTGTACGTTTGAGAAAAGGTCTAAGTGGAAGTGGTCCTGGTGCAAAAGGAAGCTGGACCTGTCTAAAAAATAACAGAGAAACTGAAGAGCGAATGCAACGGTGTTTCTTTTGAGAATAAACATCAACACATAAATTAGATATGAAGTATGACGATTGTTGTGTACAAGGCCAGTAACAGTTCCTCTACAAGGGTGCTGTGAAAATGCAACATTTGGCAGAGGCTTGACACCACGTATGAACTTGATGAATAAGCCTCTAAATGTGATGTTCCTGCATTGTCCTCACCTTCAGCTACATCCATTTATCCCCTCTTATGGGAAATGGCTCCCCGGAACGATAGATATATTCCCCGGCACCACGAGAGCGAGAGCGCTCTACTACATAACCTCCCCATCCCCATCTCCATCCCCCGCCTCCCTTAGTAAAAATGAATAACAAGCCTAAAACATATACTGTAGTGCAGCGTATTCTTCTTCTTGCTGAAAGGCCTTGTCTCCCTTTTAGCCCTGGGGTGCTCTGCTCTCATTGTCTGACAGAATGATTAATTTGACTGAACTTCACTTTGCAAACATCCCAAGTTCACAGTCTCTCTGCACGCAGCCTTTCACAGAAGCAGCTTGCTCAGGGCCGCGCTGTGTACGAAGGCTGATTTCCTGTGTAAAAATACAACGGGGGAAATTTTTCTTATTAAGACCACACTGGGGAAAATAATCTTAAAAAGTAAAAAACAAAAAAAACAAAAACGAAACAACAAAACCTGCCGAAAAACAGCAAACCTCAGCTGAGGTGAAGGTCCAGCTAAGCACAAGTTAGCTGTGCATACATTTACTGCTGTAGTTAACTACACTCTGTAACTTGAGTGCTTTCTCTTCTGAGAGACACATTATATTTTTCAAACCACCACACTACACAGATACTGCTGCCGTGGCAGTTTAAGCTCAAGTAACATTTTGACACTTGAAGCATACAATAAATCATAAATGTGCTGCATTGTTTCGCTTACAACGAAAAACAAAAAACGCTGAAAACTTTATATCCTCGGACATCTTCAAGTTTCCAAAACTGCATCCATACATTTCAGCACTAATCAGCACTCTGAGCTTTATGCAGTTGGGAGACAGGTGCCCCAGAGGGCAGCACAGATTTCTTGGATAGTAAAAATTAGAGATGGCACGATACCACTTCTTTATGTCCGATACCGATATCATAAATTTGGATATCTGCCGATACCGATATGAATCCAATGTAGTGTATTTTTTAATCAATAAAACTGTTTTTTTTAAATATATTGCTGCATTTTGTATAAGTTCATACTCAAGTTTAAATAAACAACAACACTAAAGCTATTCTGTTAGACCTGTATGTAAAAAATACACTGCACCCAAAATATTTCATAGTTCAGCAACACTGATCAATCTAATAAACTTAAACCTGCTCCATCCTCCCTATTCTGGTATTTTAAAGAGTACTTAGCAGAAATATTAAGCAACCTAACTAATAGGGTTGCAAACTCCCAGCAAAAAATAATAGGGAACCCCCCTCCACCTCACGATGCTTAATCGAAGTAATCAACTTTAATTTGATGCAGTGTGAAAAAAAAATGCACAGAAATCAATTATTTTTCAAGAATAATTAAATAGATTCAACATCTTCCTTCAACAAAATTGCAGACTGCACAGATGGTTCCCAAAGGAAAAAGTACTATAGCTTACTAGGGTATATTAGACTTAACAGTTACTATATACAGTAATGGACTTCTATACATTTTACATCAAATTAAAACTTTGGGTGTCAGATAATTATTTATTAAAAGCTAGACATTTTAAATGAGAATAAGAAAGAAAAGTATGTCTTTGTGCCCCCTTTTCCCTGTTCATGCCCTATCGGCCCCCCTGGCTAAACTTTGCTAGATCCGCCCCTGCACAGTTACCAGCGTCAGCTACGTAGAAAAAGATCCTCGAGTAGAAAGTAATATTAAATAAATTCTAACAACAGCTTATCAAGCTTAAATGTGCTGCTGCTGTTCAGCCGCTGGTTTCCTCTTTCTGGCAGGAAGTGAGCAATAAACAAACAAGAGAGACGGACTCGCGACAGAAAAGCCGATCAGCTGATCATTGATCAGTTTCACGATTGAAGTAGCAGCAAGAAGAGGCAGTCGCTCCATATATCGGTTGTTAAACTTAACGCTGGAATGCTTTACAAACATTCAGAGATGAACTTACACACTTGCTTTACTTCTCTCTCGGATCACTTCATCGGAGATGAAATGCTGGTTTGGTAGCGAGGCTACAAATACACACAGCCGCTCTATCACGTGAGCACACTGCTCCGACGTGCTACGGTTATGAGCCGAGTCGCCGTGTCGCAAGTTTTGTGAGGTGCTTTTTTGATATTTAATGGATCGGATTACATTTTTTATTTCTCTCTGATATCCGATCCGGTAATTTACATCAGTATCGGACCGATACTGATACGTAATATCAGATTGGTCCATCTCTAGTAAAAATCATTAATCCCCCACTGTCAGAGGCTTAAATGTAATTGGACAAATTCATAATAATGGTTTTTGGGGAATTCTTTTCAAGCAACGACTGAAGTCTGGAGCCTGTGGACAAAGACTGACTTCCCCCTCCTGTGAGGATTTTTCTTTGGGGTCTTTCTGTCTTCAGTTTTGTCTTTCTTGCTTGGGTTGATACAAAGTGAATGAATTGGACACTGCAGAATATATCCCTCTTTTATACCTCTGAAAACAGCTGGTTTGCTTTTGCTTTTGGGTCACTATCTATGTGAACCTTGAAGCGCTGTCCATCTGAGCAGAAAGTACAGCTCTTTACACTCCACAATTCATCTGTCTGCTTCTGTCTTCTGCCACATCATCACTAAACACCTCCGACTCGGTGCCATCAGACGTTATGCATGCCCGTGCATCACATTGCATACACCGTGCTTTACAGGTGTTGTATGCACTGGATGAATATGGTGGAGATGGATAATGAAATGTATACGTCCTGGCAAGTGTTCCGTCTCAACTCACCATTTCAATCTTTTTCTTCTCAGAAGATTCTGAAGGGTTTACTTGACAGAAACTGCTGCATTAGTCTGATGGACTTATTTAGTTTTTGCAGCCTAAAGATGTTTCCCATTTCCTGGCACTGAAATCTGCTTTCACTGCTTATTGTGGATTCACACTAACAGATTCCACATGCAAATGCCCCAATTGTGTCATCAACTCCAGACCTTTAACCTATAAATTACATTAAGAACTAACAAGGAAATAGTTCATGTCTCTCAGTGAAATCAGCCGTTGAGTGAATTGTGCAATTACATTTTTCCCTTTGAAACAGGGGCATGGGAATAAAAACAGCAGTAATTTCCTGATGGAACTTGGTTGCAATTTTATTTGTGTAACTGTTCTCAAAAGTTGAAATTCTGCACTTTTACTCCATACTCACCATCCAACTGTAACTCGAATCATTGTTGGTACATAGATTAAATAGCAAAAATTGTCTCAGTGTCAAAAGATAGATGTTTATGCCTTTTAAATGATACATAAACTTCATAAGAGAAACTGAAAATACAGAAACTTGCCTTAGATGACTTCTTTCCTACTTGCTGTGTTGACTCATCTGAATGCTTTACATTAATCTCGTGTTTGACTGCATTATATTTAATCTCATTAGTTTTGTTCATTACAATGAAATAATGTAGGAGCAAATTATGGGATGTACCTTATAATACAACTCAATCCAATAAATCAAAAAGGAACCACAGGGTCTCAGTGTCACAGCGCTGCTGCGATGATTGCAGTGCTGTTCACTATTAATAATACAAAGGCAGGAATGCTCACGCTTACTGCATCACACATGGACTTGAACAATGTGAAACGGGCCACTTTGTGGAGCAAAATAATAGTAAGTGAAATTACAGGCTCGCCTGGCTCCTGAAAGAGCAGGTTTAGTCATTAGGAAGTCTTTGTGTGAAAATAAAAAGGAGCTGTCAAATCTGAACTCCTAAAGTGAAATATGATCTTTTGTTGTTATGGTGGGCCCACCTTTTGAATATAACCAGATCACACATTGTGTCTGTCAATATTCCAGAGACTTCAAACTCAAGAATTAATGAAGTAGTCGAGTACAATCTTCAGTACTCTGTAATCTCCTCCTCAATAACTGAAAGGACCGACACATCCCAGCATCACACAGGCTTATAATAGCTCCTTACATGTTGTTTCTGACAGTGTTAGCAGCTGGTGTACAAATTACTGCTACAATGAACAGCTCGCTGTCCATGATGAGAATGACCAGGACGGAGCCCCGAACAGTCCTGCTGTTTAACACCAGCTGAGAATGAAGCAGGTTTATGTGAACAGAGGGAAACACGGTTCTTTCAAACTTCCTTCAGATGGATGAAGACGGGACTACATGGGTCGTATACTAAAGCAGATTAAATGCACCGTGGCCGTGTCATGGCTGACTATGTGATTAACAGCAATATTAAACTTCAAACTGATGAAAGACCTATATGTCTGTGTAACACTTCAGTCGAACAGAATGTAAAAGTTCTTTCCCTCCAGTGAGAGTGTTGGTACAGAATAAAGAGTCAAAGATAAAGCAGCTATTAAAGTATAAAGCAACGCAAAAGACAGGCGACGTGAAAAAATGAGGTGAAGAAATGAAAAGAAAAAGCTTGGTGACTTTAAGAAGGGCTGCAAAGCTGAGCTGTAGCTTGACGCCAAAGATCTTTGAACAGAAATAGAACCAATTAGGACAGAAAATGGCTGATGTAGAAAGCAGCAACAAAACCAATATACTAGTTGCCAATTCTTGATCAGGACTTCAAGGCGGACCGATAGTCTAAAATTAGACATCGGGGCCAAAATCATGCTTGAGCTACGCTTCAACACGAATAAAGTCGAAAGAGTTTACAATGCCTGAGCTCTTATTAGTTATCTGTAAGTAGGAAGGTGCATGTGGGAAGCACTTGTCTGGTCTCCTGCTGTTACTGTGCAGCTGCTATAAGAACCTTTAAAACAGAAAAACAACACGCAGCCTAAAAATGATGAAGAACAGCGGGTACGTTACATCTTTAATTAAGCCATAGGTGATATTCTAACTATTTAACCCATAACATCCTGACTGCTGGTCAGTCTCAGTGAAGTCTCTCACTACACCGCTGAAGGGAAGTCACTGTGGGAGTTATTATTACAGCTGACATCAGGCTAAATCAATAATAAATACCCAAATCACCTGTGCAATACAATGTTAAACAAGAAATTGAAAGGACAAATTAATATTTAACTAACTCTTCACAATGCTTAATAAACACTCCATTTACAAGGAAAAAATGTGAATTATTTCTTGGTTCAGGCTTTAAAGGGTTTAGGAAGCTTGAACATTTAATAATAAAGCAGAACGTTTCTGTCTACCAGCGACTCTAGCATGAGTTTATATTTTAAACTCATAAATATTGGACAGTGCTGGGCTCTGGCTGTGTAACATTACATAAATCAAAGTCAAAGACTACAGTATGTGTAGGAGCTCACTAGAACGTGAATCAACAAGCTCGGTTCCCGTCTACTGGACTTTCTTGCTGTGTGACCCATGTTTGCTCACCTGTCTGCTTTTGCATTATCCAAAGAGAAAGAGGCAAAGCAAGTTGCATGATGCAAAAATCTCCAAATGGTCCTCAAGTTTTAAACATTTTGAGAAACATATTCAAAACTTGCAAAAACAAGCTCACATACATTTGAATTTATTAGATACTAGTTCCAATTACTTTTACGCAGACAGTGATTTTCTCTCATGGAAATCACCTTGTAACCTCATGGCCATAAGCGACATGCACAACACTTCGGTCCCTTGTGTTGATATATGATTAAATAATAATGTATACTTTATTAGTCCTGTAGAAAATTGCTTAGTTCTATGTTTAACCCATTCACTCAGTGAAGCAGTGGGCAGACGGTACTTTGCTCGAGGGTACCTTGAACTCCCGACCTTGAAATCATGGGGCAAACACTCTACCTACTGAGCTATCCCTGCCAACAAAGATGCAGGAATAAAATGTGGGATAAAAACCTATCAGGGTGCACCATTACAATTACAATGTGCTCAAGAAACTAAACATGTTTAAGTTCTGATGATTTTACCATAAATCATCTTAAAATAATATATAGGTGTATACATAATAAGCTCCCTATAAGTGTTCTGTCAGCTTGTGGCTTATTTTTAATGTGTGCATATATTATATAGATGTATGTTGGTAATGATTTTGTGTGTGTGTGTGTGTTTTAAAGTCCCAAACAGGGACAGGGATTTTAAATTATCTTAGGCTATAAATGCTGTGGTGTGTTTTATGTAGTTTATGTGGTTTATGTCACATGCAGCTCTTGTATTTTAGGATTTTAGGACCTTATGACCCAAAATGACATTTTTGTGTAATAAAAGATGAACATGTGAAATGTTTGCTTTTCTCTGTCAGTAAAATATGAACCACAAGAAATGACTTTGTGCTCAGATCTTTATGGCTGCAGAGGTCTGAAGATAAAATCTGTATTTTCTAAACCCTAAATTCATTTGATAGGTCGAAGATACGCAGGTGTTTTTCCAGCTGCTACATATATGTGAATATATTTTGTCTACATAACTTTAAACAGTTATGTTGTTTTAAAAACAAAGAAATTAATCATTTCAATTTTGAGAAATTTAACAATCCTTGTAACCTTGATCGAGACAGTCCTATCATCAGGCTTAGTGTCATATTAAACAGCGAACGAGTCATTTACTGAAAATGATCTGAAATGTGACCATACCTCCTATTTTAATCCCCCTCAGTGCTATGGTTATATGATTTCACTTGTCTGTGACAATGAGCCATCACTGGTCAATACTGGTCTTCGTGGCTTCATCAAACAATAACATGGTTGTAGAAAAATAGCCACAGTATGAAAAAGCAGACTCAATTTTCATGAAGCTGCTAAACAAGTCTTGTCACTGGTGGAGCATGGGTAATGAGAGTTACAAATCCCAAAACACACAGCACTCAGAGAAATGGAGAGAAAAATGTCAGCAAAAAAGAAATAAATAAATCAACAAATCAATATAACCTGTGATTTCCACTGAGGGAAGGGAGACAAAAAGCCTCACCGTCTTTGTTCCACTTCCAATTAAACTGCTTAGGGAATCGAAATTGAGTTCTCTTGTTAACATGTGTGAGTCTGTCTCAAAGGGAAGCAGAGGAAAGAATATCAGACAAGTGCAGGGCTTGCTGATGCTTGACACCAAAAGTGCAAAGCTGATGGAAACCACATCCTGTCTAAACAGTCCTTCTGTAACTTTGGCTTATGGTGGGGTTTGTTATTTCAGTCGCTTCTCTAAGGAAGATTCATAGGAATGAGCGCAGGTGGGAAAGTAATCTTATGGCTCATAGAACCCCATTAACTAGCCTGGCCTGTGCTCCATTTCACTCTTGGATAAGTCTGGGAATGAATGATTTACTTGGGAAAAGAGAGGAAGGGGAGAGTGAAGACAAAGAAGTAAAAAAAAGAAAAGTGAGGGGTGAGTAGCAGACGGACGGACTTTCTAATAGGAAACCAAATGTAATACACCACGAGCCTGAATTCTTCAGCCATGAATTCAAATAAGAAAAAAAGAGACGGATGGAAGAAAAATCCTGAGCAGAAGGCCTGGGGTTGGTTACATTAGAGCTTAAGTCAAACATTTCAAGGACAGATTACTATCAAGAACTCTCATTGTTCTCGTCTTCCTTCAAGCAGGTAGCCTCTTCGAGTTACACTAATCCCAGCATCACTGTTCATATAACCCCTGTTCAAGCAGGAAATGTACTTGGCCCCTCTGAAGTAACATTTAGACCATGTCCAAAGCTAGCATTACTGCGGTGACCTGCAGTGGGCACTACTTTGTAAATCCTCTTATTCCTCTGTGGTCTGTGTGAGCTGATTTTCTGTGACATTCTTTTTCTAGTTTCACAATAAGACATTTCAATGAAAATGAGACAGCTTTTAAAGCGCCATTGCAGATACGACTTAGTCTCTGGACTCGGGCCTGGCTCAGTATGATGGATAAAGTTGTGCTTTATGATTTTTGTTCAGAATCAAGATGAAAACTTGTAGTTATGCTGGCAATGTGGCATCAAAGATCACAGCAATGGCCAAAGACGTTGCTGTGATCACAAGAGAAATTATTTGCATTTCTTAAAATATCTCAGTATCTCCTTAAAAGACGAGCAGAACAACATTATCACGATGCTATTTATGTTTTCAATGAATGAACTGAAATGCGTTTGGTGTCATTGCTGTGGTTTTATGAATAAAATGTGTCAAAGTTAACTAAATCCCCATGACCCTGAGCTCCTGCACTTAGATCCCAGGCTCAAAACTTTAAAAAAATAGATAAATAAAAATGTGTGCATCTGACAACAACACTCTGGGAACCCTTTCAGGCAATGAAGCCGTTGGCTTGACAAATGTAGCTAAACTCTAACAAATCATACTGCCAAACACATTATCAATAAGCCTAAAAGATGGGATAATTAGGCTGGCAGATGTGGCTGGTGACATCTCAAGGTGACACGCTTTTCATTTCCGCTGTGTTGAAGGAAGGGTGAAGGGACCACTAAAGGGGCCGCCGTTGCCAGAGATTCAAAATAAGATGCCAGAAAAGTTCTGCTGATACTGCTGTGCTTGCGTGGTCACAAGGCCATATGCTTCGACTTTAATTATGAGGGACTTGGGGAGAGAGGGACTCTGGGTTGAACTATGAATCACTGCCACTCTGTATGCCCCAAAAGCCCTGTTCTACTGGATTTAAACTGCGCCCACGCAGGTCTGCCACCGTCTATAAATATACCCCATGCTGATGAATGTATTAAATAGACAGCTGATAACACGGTGCATTCCTATATACCCTTTTTCAGCTTAATAAAATCCATATATCCAGAATGTTTAGTGTTATGTGAAAAGGATTAAATGGTGATTGTTAGTATAACCTGACCTAATGCATCCGGCCCTTTAAAATGTGGAAGCAGAAAAAAGCAAACGTCAAGCTACAACTCTGAAACAGATCGGTGCCGAATCCTCCAGTTAACAACTGGAAGCTTACTACTTGAGTTCTGTGTGTGAAGGTGGGTGTAGCTGGAGCAAAAAGTCAAACTTAAATTAGTGATGTGCTCTTGTTGCCCTTCAGCTGCCTCCAAAGACAAACAACTCAAACTCCAAACCTTTTGATAGAGAGTCCTGCTCCACAGCAGATCACTGAGGTTATTACTTATCCACCCAGCATTGTCCTGCTGTAGCACACGAGTGGCACTGCGGTCTAAAGCTTTTACAAATATTGAAAACTAGGCCTTAAGTCGAGCATGTATACTGAAACTTTGAACCCTCGTGAGGTCTAAAGCAATCCTCCTGTTCGGTGACACAAACCTGCCTCTTACAAGTAGGGCAGGTCTGTGTCACCGGGACCCCCAGCCTCAGCTCTTTTCCCCTCAGGTAGAATGTTGTGACCCCCAGCTGTATTAATTATCCCGTCCAATGTTGTCAGCTAATTAACTGACACTTAACACAGGAACCGGCTGGGGCAACTCAATGCAATTAATCAGTGTTGAGAAATACATTAAAATCCTTCCTGCACATAATTACTATAGAGTTTCTGCTTCTGCTGAATTTTCGTGTATTTACACTTGAAGTTTACACAAACAAAAATGCCTCACAGCTTTAGTTTAGACTCGCTAAAGTAGCCGACGGAAATGTAATTAACTAAAATGTGCATGTAAAATGAAGAGCAACCACTTAACCTAACCCCATGCAAGCTGGGGCACCTGGAGAGAGCCTACACATGCACAGGAAACACATGCATGCATAGACTGCACAGAAAGGCCCCGGGCAGCTGGTGGGTTTGAACCCAGGAGCTTCTTCCTGTGGGGCAACAGTGCTCACTGCGGCACCACCGTGCTGCCACTGGCAGAAACATTCCTAATCCTGAAGATATTACAGTTGATACTGCAGTTCGAGAGGCTAATCATAAGCTTACACTCTAGCATGAGTGATACTTTTTTTTTTAACGTGTGTTTAAAGAAAAATCGATACAGCATATTCAGTAAATGATGCTGTAATATGACCTGTCATATGTTAAAGGACATATGACCTGGAACATGTCCTTTAACATTCCAACGTATCCCTCTTTACTACATTAAAGTTTATGCACTCTTTGCATTTATTACCATCATGACAAACTGGTTGAATGTCAACACAATCTAAAGGAACTGACAAAAAGAGAGGAGGAGGAGAAAGACAGAGAAGCACTTAGGAAACGAGACCCGTGGAGTCTGACAAAGCATAAAACTAGTCCAGCACAGAGGGAAGTGACAGGGAGTGTCATACGGTTGCAACCCCCTTGGCGGGGGAAGCACGGCTAAGGTGCAGTAACATCACCAGGTCAAAGCACAGCACAGTCAAGGTGCGACTGCTACAGAGTGCGCTGTGATTTTGCATGTGTGTAGAAAAAAGCGTACGAAAGTGAGACTAACTGATCAGATTAGGATGACAAAGTTATGGCAGCGACTGCGTGTCGTTAACTGTGTTTCTCCCACCAAACCCCACCCCCCCCACCGTGGGGAAGGAGGGAAGGGGGAGGAGAAGGCTATGATGACAAAGCTGGTGAAATGATGGGCCGCAGATGCCCTTCACCAACCTCTGAAGATGAACAGCTCCATCCGGGAGCCACTGATAAAGAGACTTGTTCTGCAGAGGGTCGTGAAGGTATTTCATCGTTTATCCTCTGGCTCCCCTGAATTAGAGCCGCTGCTGCTACGGACCCATCCTGATCAGACATATTGACTTCCACAAGGAACACAGATTTCCTGTTACAACTGTATATGTGACGACTCGTACATGTGCGCTCGTCCTGAGAGTTATTTATTATGAAATGCTACCCTACACTTCTGCTCTACTACAATACTGCTGGTGGTTGTATTGTTTACACTGTTTGTGTGTGAATGTTTGTTGTCATGGCTCCTGTACACACACACACACACACACACACACACACACACACACACACACAGAGAGAAAGTAGTGCACTCATTTCCAAATCCACAAGATAAAGTTCCAAACCTTCACAGGTGTGTTGAGGTGGGATGAAGCTTACAGCAGAATTTGAAGACGGGTGTGGTCTGACCCGTGAGTATTAAGCAAAAGAAGGGATTAAAATTCAAAAGATTTCCACATGAATGCATGACGACCATTGCAATTAATATATAATATATGAATGTGAAATGTGCCTCTGTGCAGTGCAACCAAGTGTCCTTCTTTCCGCTTCTCCATTAAAAACTAAAGTGCAAACGGAATTTAAATGTACAAGTTTTAAATGGATGAAGTATACCGCCTGACATGATCCCTTTTGTCTTGTATGACGAGGTTGGAGGGGTGTAATAGTGTTTGTCTGAGTGACAGCTGCTAGCAGGGGAACAAGAGAAAAAGCAAACTTACAGTAACCTTACATGTCAGAGGCTGACAGTGTCAACAGTGTGCTGTTTAAGAGGAAGGCCCACAGCAGCTTTGAAGTAGACTGAGGGGAATTCTGAGTGTTTGCATGGTTTACAAATGCAGACCAGCAGCTAATTAACTGCTAACCTAGAGACTGAGCACATTCAAAAAGCCTGAAGTATAGAAGTTCAGATGTGTGTTGATAAGTTAGGTAAGGACACTTTAGCTGGAATGATACATGCAAAAGCCTAAGGGTGCCTGAATACTTTTAGAACAATCACATTAACGGTGGTTAGCACAGGCTCCAGCTCTCACGGACACTGAATTGGAGAGGCAGTTCAGAAAATGCATGGATGGATGGTGTGACCAAACATAACCAGCTGCTAAAACACTTTGTGTTCAGGTCGTATTTGTTATGAGATGTTTAAAAGAGGACTGCAGAGGTGAGAAAGTAAAAACAAGTTTTATTCAACAAGCTGATGAAGTTTAACAAAGACCGTGAACACAAACTGCAACAGCAGGATGGCAGGTGCACAGGCAGGGTGTCTGTCACAGGAGGGTGAGCAGACAATGCGAAAAAGGCCGGACTATATATACAAGGGAGAAGCGAGTGCGAACAACACACAGGTTGTGCAGAGAATCAAAAACGAAGAGGAAAACAAAGAGAGCAAAGCAACCAGAAACAAGTCAAGAGCTTTATTACCAAAATAAAAAAGACAAAGACAAGGAAACATGGGAGTACTTTGAAAAAGATATGAGAAAGTATATCAATTAAATCATAGCAGGGAAAGCTGAACAAACCCATCAACAAGAAACCACTGTGTTTCACTACATCCGATACAATTAAATTTGAGTCATCTAAGTCCGTGTGAACCTCCTGTGATTTGATAACGGTGTAGTGCTGGCTCCATATGTGATTAAAAAAATGAAACTGGAACGACCTCTGCGTTCATTTTGTCGTTTCTCAAAAATTTCAGATCTTCATTTTATCATTGTAGCATCAGGATAAGTGATTGTACCACTTTAATGAATATGCTGTTAATGAGCTTCAAACTGTTGCATATAAACGGCTGATTACAGCATATTGATTTGATCCCATTATGCAAAGAAAATTCAAATTATCATTGGCTGTGGGATAAAAGATGACTTAAGTATAATTTGGTATCGAGCATAAATAAAAGACTGAGAGGAGAAAAACTAGTGGTCATTCAATAGAACTTCCCTGTAGGAAACTAAAATAATCCATTTCTCTGTTTTGAATTATACAACTTTATTATACCCCAAGGCTTTGGTAATGCTGTTTCATAAGATCCCTGTCAATAAATCTCATTAAAGCTGCTTTAGAATCAAGGGAAGCTAGGGACAGATGCTTAAGCACGGGCTTTCCAATTTAACAAGTGAATGAATAAATGGGCAGAGAAAACTCAACTGGAGGAGTCGCTGCTCACTGATCGCTCTTCTTCCCATGTTCTTTGCATTCGGTGGGGCTATTGGTGGGGAGCTAAGTGAGAGTTTATAATAAGCAGATCCGGAGAAATGCTAAACAACGGCAGGTCCCGCAGCGATTTGTCAACGTAATCAACGTCATTGATTATGACAGTGGCGCACTGCAAAGACGCTTGCACCTGGTGAAAGCATAGATTCCCCTGGAGAACAAATCTGTTGCAAGAAAACATCACCCACAATCATTTAACGTCATTTACGCTAGCTCGCTCTGTTGAGGTTATCTGCATGCATATATATTCATCGTTTAACAGGAGTATGCTTAAAAAGAAGAAGACGAAAGAAACGCAGAGGAGTTCTGAAATGCAAATGCGCGACTGCTGACACAAATTGCGGGAGTTATTCTCCTACATTTATCCTCCACGCCACGTGACAATAACGAACAACTCTCGGAAAACGGCTGACTCCAAATGTTAACAGTTTGTGATGGTCCGCTTGCTTTTTTGACTTTCTAACTCTAACATTTTCAATAAAGACTCTTTATCCAAAACACAAATAACAGAAACAATATACTGTACATACTACTTAATCTCTAACAATCTTCAAAATCATTTGAACTGCTTTGTTATGCTAATGAATAGAAAAAGAACTTTTACCTTAAAAAACCAAGACACTGCAGTTATTCTGATAGCAACCATCAGCCCTGTCAGTCATGGCTCTCGTCGAGCTTAAGAATTCTCTCTCCCTCTCTGTCCCTGTGCTGAATAAATTATAGCCCCCTTAAAACTGCACCCACTGCCTAATCTGCCTTATCATGTCCAATCCACATTCACGACTAGAGGGCTGCTGTTTGAGGATTTTGTCTTAGAATCCAATGGGGGGGGAAGACGAGGGCCCCTGAAGGCATGACCTTCCCTCACTGCCACCAATTATATCAAGGCCTTATAAAATATAGATTATGTGCCATCTTGGTGCTGACATATCTAATGGCTTACAGCATGGAGAGAGTGCGCGGAGACCACGGGCAGAACCTGAGGGGCGGTGGAGTTGGACATGACGAGATGAAGGAAATAACACAAAGAGTGACCTTGATGGGCCAAGCCTGGCCTGCTCCGAGAATGACTGAACAAACGAACAAACGAACGAACGATTGAATGGACAGGCTTATTTCCACAGGATTGTTTGATCGATTCAAATCTAATCAAGGCTCCAAAATGCACTGATTGCAATGATATTCATTAGCCTAAAATGCAATAAAAATGTATTATTAATGGATAGGAGCTGAATTTGGAACAATTGGCATTTAACTTTGTGTCTTAACCTTTCAGCATAAATGTCAAGTCAAATTTTAATAGAAAAAGTTTGGAGTTCACCCAACAGTGAACGCATACATTTTAGCCCAAGTGTCTTGTTGGACACATATATATTCAAATCAGAAATGAGATTTACAAACAATCTTAGTGGCAAGATTTCATATTTCATGGGAATGCACGATAACAAAGCATGAAAGCTTTGCAAGCCTCACCTACATGTTCCATCAATCTTTCACACACATGGCAGACAGAATCACAATCACATATTCCAAGCATGCATGTTTGATATGATCAGCTGGACTGCAAGAGGATACATTTTGTCAACAAAATCTGGATTTTTGTGGTGGTTTTAATCAAATGTTGGTTGCTGCTATCAATGTCTTGTGTGAGTGTTCCTTTTACCTAGGCCTTTATTTTGCCTCATACATAAATCTACAATTTATCATAAAACTGAATGATGGAATTATTAAGTGTAAGACGATGATGACAAACAGGCAGCATGTAAATAAAAAAAGGAAAAGAAAACTTATTTTTACTTTACTTCTCACTGAAAAGTTACCGAACTCTTCGTTGATTTCACAGCAACTCTATCACTATACAAGAATATATTCTTCCCACACGGCAGCGTCTGAGGCTGAAAAATCAGCTCAGTGTTTCTCACACATTTAGATTTTATTTGTGGTAGTGCTCCTTTGGAAATATTTTATTTGACAGGTACTACATGAGAAATAAATAAGTGAGCAATGTATTCACCTGCCTTCTGCAGAGATCTTGTGGCCAAACTTCAACTCCAGCATCTTAGACTGTAGCTTCTTCTCTACACTCTGATGGTGGACTAGTCAGCTCTACAACTGAGGTGTGGCTAAAAAACCAATGCAACTCACAACAGACCTTCAGAGTAGAACTACTGTCACCTGAGATCTGCATTCCAACACGATGGAGTTCATCAAACATTTAAGAAACACTGAATGATATGAACAGTTGCCACAATAGCAAACTGGCCAAACTTTCAATATAAGGGCAAGCTGATTGTCCACGAGGAAATCAGTTGTAGATGCCGTCATTCTCTCAGGTGGGTTAAAAAACCCCAGCAGAAACAAAAAAATTGCAAACTTAGAAATTCAGCCAGGGATCAAATAATTATTTCCCCCTCTGTAATTTCTCAAGCTTCCTGATTCACCTCAGCAAACGTGTTGCAGCAGGTGACAGCTTACTCATTTTTGATGATGTGTGTGTGATGCAATCATGAATCCTATAAACGGCTCTTCTTAATCAATTCTGCTGACATTGATTGATGGACTAGAACTTCATCTTCTTCTTTATCTTCATCTTTAACGTGACCAGGTGGGTGTATCTCTCTGTAAGTAGCGCTGTATAAAGCGCTTTGAGCACTCAGAGTAGAAAAGCATTATATAAGAAGCAGTTAGCTGGAGCTAACCAGAATTTAGCTTCTTAACTGGCAGAAGTATTCCAAAGTCGGCAGATTCTCGATTGAAATGTCTTCATCTGGTGCTGATAGGCTTATTCAACATCGTGTGAACTCATCTGACAAGGTGAGGTAACAGACCTTCATTTATATGCAAAATTACTACAACCACAGTATGTGTAGCAAGCAATGCAGAAAGTCATGTGCCCCCACCCACACCCCTAGTGGTTGTAGTCCTAAACAACCGCATAGACTGTTTATGCCAGGGGTTCAGACTGCTAGTCTATTTTTTACATCACTTTCATTTTCCCACGCTGTCAAACTCAATCCTGACATTGTTGTTCTAGTCCAATCATTTTCTTGTCCGCCTTCTGTGAGCCAATCAGCTGCTGTTGTGTGTGCTTTAAAGCACGATCTGATATCGTCGTGTTGGTGTTGTTCCCAGATCATCATAGTAAATGTTGTTCCAGGATCAACATTGGAAGTGACCAATCAGAATGTTGTGACGTCATACTTTTGCGACTTTGGGAAAAACCGCCGTAAAACAAAAAACTGTACTAAAGCTGCGAGAAACCGCCTCTGTCCGCCAATCAACGGACTCTGACCCTGACCCTTTAATAAACGGTAAGCAGAATTGATATTGTCCTTGCAACATTGGAATTTCATAAATGCACGAATGGCTTGGCGCGCAAAAGAATAACGTCACAACAATGTGATTGGTCACTTGCAATGTTGAACCTGGAACAACATTTTCATGATGGTCTGGGAACAACACCAACATGACGACATCAGATCATCCGTGCTTTAAATGTCATCGTTCTTCAGTCTCACATTGGTACAGCCTACCTCCTCTCCATCTCTGTCTCACCCTGGTCACTCAGAGCCCCATCCGAGGTGCCATCTTTATTTTTACCAGGGGGTCCTGTCCTAATTTCCTAATTTCGGGACTCTGTTCTGCTATGATGGTTCATTGGAGTCTAATCAGGAAACACCTTTGAATTGAATTGTATATCTTATAAACTCATGTCCAGTTCCTCCAAATGATTTCTCCTTATTGAACTCTTACATATACTGTATACAAAATAAATGTTGACACTTCCTCACGATCCCTTTTATTTCTTTGGAAACATCTCTTCTGAAAATAAAAACTGTCAAATCAGCCATTTCACCAAAGCTACAGCAAAAATCTGTGACTCTGATGACAAATGACAAGGGAGCCGCTGCAAAGCTGTGATGACTGGAAGGGACAACGCTTTCACCTTTGGTGCACTCTGTTGCGTTACATCTTTCTGAGCATTCACACGGACAAAGATACAAATGCGACGTGTGTTGCAGAGGCAGTGTCATTATGACTGCTAGCAGAGGATGAGAGCAGGTCAAGACTGCTTCGCTGACCTTTTAACCTCCACCAATTGATTCCTTTGTCCCGGCTCTGCTCTTCTCCTGCCTGGAGACGGCACAGAAAAATGGCTGTCATTCATTTACTTGTTGGGTCTTCTTTGAGGTTTTTGTTCTTTGCTTTCTTTCATCCGCTAAAATTTTCATGGGCTTTCCTTCCATCTTTCTTACACTCTATTGTCTCTTGTTCTCCTCAATTTTCTTTGTCCATCGTCTCTATTCTGGTCAGTTATCTCTAAAGCTCCATCTTGGAGGAAATCTGCTTAGCAGCGTTGAGCATACTTGATTTCCAATTAAATCAAGATGTATTTGCCTTTCAAAAACCTCTCTTTCCTCACTCTTTCTCCCATCGGAATAATTGATGGAGGTCTCTGGCCTCATGATGAATGGCTTCCAAGCCCGGAGATGAATAGGAAGATGAATGATTTCACCCCTGCGAGGGCCGGAGAGGGCTGGAACAAGGAGTGCTGACATTGTGACAAATACACTGACCATAGCAACGAAACCTGGTCGAATCAGCAAGGGACAGAGGGGTGGCGCCCATCGCACCTCAACAGACGTTCCCCTCACTTACACCGCCTCTGCACGTCTGTCTAACCGACGGACAATTACCTGAGCCTTGCAATTAACTGCAGGCGCTGTTATAATGCCCGTGGCCTGCCAGGAGACGAGCAGACGTGGCGTAGAGCCAGCAAGCTGGGGCTTGGAGAGCTTTGCATCTGATGCTTGTGTTTGTGCACTCAGTGGAATGGTGGAGGCCAAGTGAACAGGTGCGGTAAGGTAAGAAGATGCCCCAGGTGACTTCATGTGGATGGTGTCGCCACAGCCCCGGCCAAGATTTCTAAACTGAAGCAAGTTTTCTCTCTGTCTTTCACACAACTTGCTGTCACACAGCTGAGACATAGCAAATGTTTATAGGAAAGAATTCAATGAGCATATGACGGACCATCTGTCTTAAAGGGCCAGTAAGTAAGACTGCTACTGGCCCACAGAACATAATGACCATAATATATCCACGTAGGGGGTGACAAGATTGTTGATCAGTACCACTGACTGAATGATTATGTTGCCAGCTGGTGAGCTGCTGGCTCTACAAAACTTTCTGTCCTGAACTGTTTTGGAATGAAAACTTTTCTCTGGTCGCAAACAGGCTCATTTAACTTTTGTTGGTCCTCTTGTGGTGTGCTGCTGATTTATCGTCACTTTTTCAACACTGTGGGTGACGTTCATTTTTATGTTATATATCACCTATATTCCGATTTTCAGAATTTCTGGAAATTAAAAAGAATTAAGCATTTTCCTCTCTCTTTGCTATACTCAGATTGGCTTCACTGAAAGTAATGAGGCGACTGGTTTAACTGACCTGATTTAGCTTCTTGTGGGTATAGCAAGAAAAACTGGGCTGTCATAGGCAGCAAAACGAGGCTTTTTTGTGAACAAAATAGTATCTGCACAGAAAAACATTAACAATTGCAGACACATGTCTGTTGGACACCAATACATGTTTAAAATCCATTTTGTGAAACATTAAAGCCCCTGACAGACTGTCCAGTCTATCACCCTACACTGAGGTGTCCAGGGTGTAGCCCACCTCTCGCCCTATAACAGCTGGTATAGACTGCAACCCCCTTGTAAGCCTTAATCGGAGAAACAGAAGAAAATACATTGATAGATGATTGGTAAAAGTGAATACCTACACCAATAAAAACCAAACAAAGCAGATCATAATAACATTTGTTTTGCAGGTTCATATGCATTACTACAAGCTACAGTATGATTGCAGTTGTGAACAGATTTGACCTAAAGCATAACTTGTCTGGCAAAGTTTTAAAATCCTGAATCTCCTTTAATTAGGCAGATAGGAAGCTCCAGAAAGTCATGCCCTTAACTGAGTGTAGAGTTTGTGACAAGTCCAGTTATAAAAGCATTAAAATCGGTGGCACTACATAAAATATTACAATGCTGAAATCCCAATGGAAATTTGGCCAGAACTTTCATAGTCATATAAACTGGTTTTATAACAGGGGTTCATGCCTGAGTCAAGTGGTTATACAGCATGAAGTATCAGAAAAGTCAAATTGTCCATAAATTAGAGAATTATGAGCAGTTTCCAATTCTAGGAAGTTTGGGGATTGCTTCTAACAATTCTACTTACCTTCAGATTATTATTTTGCTACCAATGATAGCCATTATTTTATTTTTTTTTAGAGTTTGTGGGTGCTCTGCATGACCTTAGTATGATACAACTGCCTTCCCAAAAATCTAATAAATGGCTCATCAAATACTGCCTACTGCTAATAGCATCTCTAGCTGTGGGAATAACTGGATTTAAGTTAGCACACACACACAGCCATTAGATCACCCGCCGCCCAACAGAACAACCTCAACCCGAATCACAAACCCCTGACTGCTACAGCAACTTCTTCCACATTTCTTTCTCAATTTTGAAATGAAAACAAAGCTTAGCATTTACAGTTTTTTACAGACGCTAGGACACATGTCCCAATACTTAGGTCACTTTTGCAAAACTCTTCACACAATCCTCCTAACTGACCTTCAGCTTGGCAAAGCAGTTCATTTCACATTCAAAATGCACTACAACTACCAAAACACTTCATTCAGGTCTCAAATAAACTCATTCTTCCAGAACACTAGCAAAGGTTGACAGCCGACAAACACACTTTGTCATCCACAAAACAATGACCTGAAAAACACTAACAACATGTAGCATTACACAGTGTTTCCTTGTGTAAAACAAGGACACATCTCTGTTTATAATTTCAATATATGTTACTGGAATGAATCAGACATCATGCAGAATTCGTTAATATTTGTTTATGTATTTTTATTTTTTTGCACTAAGTAATCCCAAAATACAAGAATTTGTATACACACCATCCACTGATACACATACAATAGTAATGCTATTCTACTCGGTCTTCTCCATTTGGCCACAGGTTCTCATCCACATCACATCTTATGTCATCTAGGGCAATACACCTAGGAAATAATCTTCTGGCTGCCAGAATTGAAGGAGTTGAAAAATTGAAGGAGTAACACCTGTGTAGATGTTCATCTACAATGAGAATCAGCTGTGGCTGGTTACAGTTTTTTACAGACGCTAGGACACATTTCTCAATACTTAGGTCACTTTTGCAAAACTCTTCACACAATCCTTCTAACTGACCGTCAGCTTGGCAAAGCAGTTCATTTCACATTCAAAATGCACTACAACTACCAAAACACTTCATTCAGGTCTCAAATAAACTCATTCTTCCAGAACACTAGCAAAGGTTGACAGCCGACAAGAATCTCCTGGCATGCCTGATCCATCCCTGGCAATCTTCTGCTGATATCTCCAGGCATCCAGCATTCATTGCATCCAGGAGGGACATTTGATCATGTGGATGATGGTCGTAAACCTTCCACCGCCATGAGGAAAAGAATTCCTCTATGAGGTTGAGGAATGGAGAGTAAGGTGGGAGGAAAAGAGACTCCATTCTGGGATGGGCTGCAAACCACTCGGTGACTGCACGGGAGTGATGAAATGCCACATTGTCCCATACAATTATAAATGTTGCCTGATTCCTTCTCGCCGCATCCCTTTCCTCACCTAGCACAACCCTTCCATAGAGATCATGCAGGAACGCAAGGAGCCGTTCAGTGTTGTATGGCCCAATCAGTGGTCTGTGTAACAGCAGTCCATCAGTGGATATTGCTGCGCACATTGTGATGTTGGCACCCCTCTGGCCTGGGACATTCACTGTGGCTCTCTTCCCAATCACATTCCTCCCTCGTTGACGTGCTTTGGCCAAGTTGAAACCTGCCTCATCCACAAAGATGAAACTGTGGTGCGTTTGCCTGCCTTCAATCTCCATGACTCATAAGCTCATAAGCTGTTACAGTAGTAAATTTGTATAATTGTCTTTGTGTGTGTTTGGTTTTGTTCAAAAACAGATCTGTATTTTATTCTGATCTTACCTGGACATACTGGTTCCTGAGTTGCTTGACATGTTCAGAGTTCCTCTCAAAAGGCACAGTGTACAACTGCTTCATCCTGACCTGATGTTTTTTCAGGACTCTAGAAATTGTTGTTACGCTTACACTGTGAATATTTGCGAAGGTAACGTTGTCTGCCAAGACTCTTTGTCTAATTTCAGTGAGTTTTATCCCATTGTTTCTGATGACCATATCAACAATGGCAGTTTCCTGCACATCAGTGAACATCCGTCCTCTCCCTCCTGTGTGAGGTAACCGTTGAGTCCTAAGCAGGAATGCAACAACAATTACACAAAAGCTTATTTACTTCTGAAATGTGCAAATGCCCCTGCAGAATTCAAGTTACCTGTTGGTTTGCCGGAAAACTCTAACAATAGATGCCACTGTAGAGCGTTGCAGATTTGGCTGCACTCTCTGACCAGCCTCTCTCATTGAGTGACCATGATTTACTACATGATCAATTACAGTAGCTCTGATCTCATCTGAGACTACAGCTCTTGATCTTCCTCTTATTCTTCTTCCACCACGCATACGTATTCCTCGCCCCCTCCCAGCCACTCTTCTTCCTCTTTCAGCCACTTCTCCATTTCTGGCTGGGTCCATGTTTACGTCACAAAACAAACCCATTCAGCAGTTGTCTCCTTTTGTAATGGAATTGAAGGAGTAACACCTGTGTAGAGGTTCATCTACAATGAGAATCAGCTGTGGCTGGTTAAACTGCATTTTTAGATTTAAAACATGCTTCAATAAAATATTGCTGTTGAATTTTGCTGTCTTATTCAGTTTTGCATTGTGTTATTGTTTTGGCCATAAGTTTAACAGTTTTGAAAACAGTATGTAAGCACATGCAAAATGTCCTGTCCGTACAAAGATTTTTGGCAGTTGTTGTGTCTGAGTGAGAAGATAATTCATGAAATTTGAGAGATGTAGTCATTGAATGCATTTTGTGCCAAAACAATGATAACTGGTCCTCAGTTTAGCCCACATAGACTTCTGTTGTGCTCACTGTGTGAGGAGTTTTGCAAACGTGACCTAAGTATTGAGAAATGTGTCCTAGCGTCTGTAAAAAACTGTAAGTCATATTAAAAGAGTCTAACAGAAATGAATACAGTACCAAATATTATCATTATTGTTAAATAAATGTGTTTTTGTGCTCTGGATCTTTAGCTGATATTAGGCAAGTATACATGTGAGCCTTAGCAAAGTGAATCCAACTAATCAGAGTAAGTCAGCTATGGCAGAGATCCAAAAATAAGCATTTCATAAGCAAGGTTTTAAGGCAGCATAAGACAAGTTTCAGGAACACCCAGGACAGATTTTTGCTGCCTGACTTACTGGCACATCAGTCATAAACAAAGTTATGTAACACGGCAAAGGGAAATGTTTAAAAAAATAATGACAATGTGTCAGCCAGAAGAAAAAAGGTCTGTGGTCACAGAGATTATGAGATCTCTCAACAGTGAATGAAACACACTTACTAACATGACAGGTAGAGCATCGCAAGACTACTGACTATTACACTGAACTGCACACTACTGTAAAATGTTTTCTGTACAGGCAAAAAGAAGTATAAGGCAAATATGTACTCTTCTGCGTAACACATTTGTTCTGCCTGAAGCTCCACAGAGTGCATTTATGGACCACAAGTGATTGCTTGTCAGCTTTCATGAGGCATTTATGTGATGCTTGCATCATTTGTGACAAGGCGATGGAAGAGTATGCCGGTTTATTTAGAAACATCTTAAATATAAAAGAGCTTGAGGGTTATGCCTTCTTTTCTTATGACATTCAACACAGCAGCTACAACAGTGTTTTGAAGATGCTGTAAGACACGTTGATAAGTTTGCCTGAGATATTGAGTCCATTCATTATGGAGGTAGTGTTTTCAAAAACGAACAACTGGTCATGGAAAGTGACCTGAAATTAAACTTTCTGTAATTTATGCAACTAAGGATAAAGTCAGTTCAAAAGGTACAACAGAACAAAATTAGGTTCATATTGACTTGACAGCATCACACAGTTGCAGCATCACACAATTGCCTGCATATCCATGATACAAATGTCCCATTCTACCACCCAAAGGTGCTCCGTTGGATTGAGATCAGCTGACTGTAAATTGGGGCTGGTCAAGACATCAATTTGAGATCATTTGAGCTTTAGACATGGCATGGGACAGAGATGGACATTGTCTGCAACATTACTCTGTGGCATTTAAATGGGTTAGTACTAAGGACCAGCCTGAACTGTTGATTCAAGGCAGGATGGTCGATGCTTTCATGGGACTTAGACCAAACTCTGACCCTATTCTGTGAATTTCACGGTGGATTTATCAGGCCAGGCAACATCCATCCATCCATCCATCTTCTTCCGCTTTATCCGGGTCAGAGTCGCGGGGGCAGCAGCCTAAGCAGAGAAGCCCAGACCTCCCTCTCCCCAGCCACCTCCTCTAGCTTGTCCGGGGGAACACCAAGGCGTTCCCAGTCCAGCGGAGAGATATCTCTCCAGCGTGTCCTGGGTCTGCCCTGGGGCCTCCTCCCAGTGGGACATGCCCGGAACACCTCACCCAGGAAACGCCGAGGAGGCATCCTTGTCAGATGCCCGAACCACCTCAACTGGCTCCTTTCGATGTGGAGCCCCTACCTGATGGCCGAACTTCTCACCCTATCTCTAAGGGAGAGGCCAGCCACCCTTCGGAGGAACCTTATTTCCGTCGCTTGTATCCGCGATCTCGTTCTTTCGGTCACCACCCACAGCTCGTGGCCATAGGTGAGGGTAGGGACGTAGATCGACCGGTAAATTGAGAGCTTTGCTTTTACACTCAGCTCCCTCTTCACCACCACAGACCGGTGCAGCGTCTGCATTACTGCAGCTGCAGTCCCAATCCGTCTGTCGATCTCCGGCTCCCTTCTCCCATCACTCGCGAACAAGACCCCGAGACACTTGAACTCCTCCACTTGGGGCAGGAACTCATGCCCGACCCGGAGTGGGCACTCCACCCTTTTCCGGCTGAGAACCATGGCCTCAGATTTGGAGGTGCTGATCCTCATTCCCGCAGCGTCACACTCGGCTGCGAACCGTTCCAGTGCGAGCTGGAGGCCCTCACCCGATGAAGCCAACAGAACCACATCATCCGCGAAAAGCAGAGATGAGATTCTGAGGCCACCGAAGTGAAAGCCCTCCGCCACTTGGCTGCACCTAGAAATCCTGTCCATAAAAATTATGAACAGAACCGGTGACAAAGGGCAGCCCTGGCGGAGCCCATCAACAGGCAACATTTTTTCAAAATTTCTAATCCCATTTTGGTGACTTGTGTGAATTGTTAGCTGACATGAATGGCAGCTGAGAATCAGGATACTATTTATTATTATCATCTGCTTCAAGGTTCAGTACATTGTGCATTCACAGATGCTCTTCTACATACCTTGGTTGTAAAAAGTTATCTGAGTTACTGTTTGCTTCCTATCAGCTTTGAGCAGTTTAGCCATTCTCCTCAGACCTCTGGAACCAAGAGAACTGCCATCACGGGACATAATTTTATATGTATTTTTTTCTCTGACCATTTACTGTAAACCCTCTTTCTTTTTCTTATTTTTGTCCCTAGCTGGCGGTCTGCAGGGGAGGTCAGCCACGAAGCCAATACATCGCTGTGGGTGCTGTAACAGTCACAATGGTGTGGTGTCCCTTTAAGACACCCAAGTCGAGGGTTGATGGTGTCATCAGTTTGTGCCACTGCTCTGCTCTCTCTCTCTGTGATTGTGTGGACATGTGCTTGCACGCTAGTATATGAGGAGGGACGGATTTTATGTTTTACCTCTCCAGACACCTTTGTTTGCAACATTATGGGTTGTACGAACACTGTGCGCTATGTTTGTTAAGCTGCAGCCGTTCAACCGGGCTTATATGGTTGATGAAGAGAAGGTATATTAAAGAACACACTGTGGAATTCCCAACGCCAGCGTGAGTGTGTATTCTTTTGGCTACCCTGCTAAGTGTTTTGCTGCCTCCTCTCAACCACTAAACGCAACCCGACGTTACAAAATGGCGCCCGAACATCTTCTCTTGGACCTCGGTATGCAGTATCTTCGAGCAGTTGATGATTGGTCCATAAAAAGGTACGATGCGGCAAAGTGGATGTCTGCCGTGTTTCGCGGGAACGGACCAGGCTGGCCTGGACGCGGACGTCGGGAGGATCGAAGGGTCGCGGCGGTGCATTTCCGTGGCAACGACTGGAGCCGCTCCAGCGCTGTTTGTGGACTGTGGTGCCGTTCTCTATTTGGCCTCTTCGTCGTGGCTCCATTGGATGTGCGTGGACCTGCGTTTCCTGGGCGTGGGTTCGATGCAGCTTTGCCATAGTTCCTGAATTTGTATTTTTTCTTATGTATTTCGTGTTGGTTACTGTTGTGACATGACTGCTGTTTAAGTTTTCTACAGTACTTTCTGGTACTGTTTTCACATATTATGCTTACTGTTGCTGTTTTTGAGGAATAAGAAGAAACACAATGGAATTCCCAACGCCAGCGTGAGTGTGTATTCTTTTGGCTACCCTGCTAAGTGTTTTGCCGCCTCCTCTCAACCACTAAACGCAACCCGACGTTACAGTGCCTTAGGGCAACGATGCACTTCTAGGCCTTGTGATCTCTGGCCTTGAGGGTTAGACGTTGTTGTTTAAGATCATCTTCAATTTGCTTGATCCAAGTCTTCTTGGGTGCGTCATGCTTGATTCTCCAATGGGCGGGGCGCTGCTGCAGCAGAAGGCAATATGTCAGGCGATGGTTGCTCATGCCACAGATGTGGCCAAACCATTGCAGTCATTGCTTCTGGATCAGCACTTCCATCGAGTGTTGCTGGTGACATTGACTACATATCGTGCTGAGATGGGAAGGGAGGGACACTCGGAGAATCTGATGCACATGGCACATTTGGGGTGACCGTGGCGCAGGAGGTTGGGAAGCGTATCTGTAACTGGAAGGTCGCCGGTTCGATCCCCGGGCTCTCTGTCCTGGTCGTTGTGTCCTTGGGCAAGACACTTCACCTACCGCCTACTGGTGATGGCCAGAGGGGCCGATGGCGTGATATGGCAGCCTCGCTTCTGTCAGTCTGCCCCAGGGCAGCTGTGGCTACAACTGTAGCTGCCTCCACCAGTGTGTGAATGTGTGTGTGAATGAATAATGGAATTGTAAAGCACTTTGGGTGCCTTGAAAAGCGCTACATAAATCCAATCCATTATTATTATTATTATTATTTGGAAGACCTCGAGCTTGTTGAGGTTGTGCTTGAGGATGACCAAGGTCTCGGATCCATAGAGAAGAATGAGCAATACCAGTGTGCAGTACAGGCGGATTTTGGTGATGAGGGTGAGATTATCTTCTTCCAGACGCACCATCGGGGGGGGCAACCTTCTCTGTAAATCCTAGAGAAGGTTGCCACTTAAAATGGAGCATCAGAATGGAAAAGAACGGTGATTTAACTTCAGCAGAGTGTCAGCAGAATGTCTACATGCCTAAATGCATTGAGCTGCTGCCATATGATTTCCAGCACACATGATGAGTTCAGCTCTCTCCATGATAGATTTTGACTTCTTTATACAGTAAATCTATATATGTGGACCACCATATTGTACTTTCCAAATACCCCTAAGCATCAAGCATCAGTTCTTCTATCATTGGAGGAGAAAAGTGGGAAAACGGTTGTGCCTTAGAGTACACTGTGTGCTTCTAAAGCACCATGCCGGATGTTTTGAAATGATATCTCAATTCATGATATTACTCTTCAGTAAAACCCACAGCCAAGGCCCAATACAAAGGTGGAGAGGAGAAGTGCTGCTACATCGGACTGTGTTCTGGGCTACGTGCACTGCAAACCCAGGAGCAGTATAGGGATAAAAAGGTTTGAGCTGTGCAGGCAGAAAGGAAGGCACAAAGAGGAGAGTGAAGGGCTTGGGGACTTGACAGTAGGAGATCCATTTAGATTAGGCGGTTTTAATATCCTCTGAAGTTTCCAATAAATGCCAGTTGGAACCAGTGCTACACTGTTGTCATTTGATTGTCCATCACCTTTGCACATAACCTCAGATGATGCAGTTCTGAATTGCTGCCCTGACTGGCCTTGTATCACTGCCGTTATATCAACAACAAGTGATAAAGCCATCCTGCAATCTGCTGCTTTCTACACTGTGAGGCAATTTAGAGACAGTTACCCAGGTGCCTGGAATAAGCTTAGCCAGCAAGCTGCCCAGATGAAGCATTCCTGGGAAAATATGCTGAAACATAATTATTAATTTCACACTGACTATTGTTGTAAAACATGAAGAAGAGAGTTATTACTTATACAGACAGGCAGATAGAGGATATCCCCTTCACTGCATCTGCCTACTCTTTACAAAATATCTGCAAGTTCTACAACTTAAATGCTAGCTCAGAGGAAAAAAAAAAGAAAGGAAAAAATGTTTTTCCAAAACAGAGTGGCGCTTTCGAGCTAACTTTTCTGTCAAACTGCTGTTTTCCTTTTAAATTAGTCAATAAAGAAGTCATGATTGCTCAGCACGATTTCAAAGATTTAAAGCTGTAAAACTAAGCTGGGCGAGAGAAAAGAAAAAGCAGTGAGGTCAAACTCTGTAGCTAATGAGGCGTCCAGATGGATGATACAAATTTTGGCCTTCTGGAATTGCTTGATATACAGCAAGCCAAGGGGTTTTTTCTTCATGTTTTCTGTGTTCACGGCAGCTGTTTCACACTGGACGGCTGCGCGCTGTTCAAACATGGAGCCATGTGCTGCACTGGTAATGAAGAGAATAGAGCACGATGGCTTCTGGTACCGCTCACTAATGAATCACGGCAGTGGTGGCACAACCCACCAGCCTCCCGCCTCCTCCTCACAGTTGTCAAATGAAAAATTATTTTGCTAATGTTCTACCTATTTTTCCTTCACATTCATTACTGACTTGAATCATGAAGCACAGATTCAGAGTTTTCCCTGAGAAGTAGCCAGAAAACTTTTTGGGAGTTTTGTACAAGCTTTTCCACTCATACTATATTTTCTTTGTGTGAATTTTGCAGGCCCATACTGCAGCTGACAGCCGTCAGTTTAAAAAAAATACAAATGATAAATATGTAATAATTATTTAAGGATTGTGTTCGTGCATTTAAAATATAACGAGCTGGCTTTTGCTGGCAGTGTGTTTCCTGATAACTAAATAAAATGCTGATGAGGGATAATAAAGCACAAGCTATGTTTTACATCGACAAAAATGCAACATGGTAAATATCTCAGTTTAGTCCACAGAAAGAAAAACTTAAACCACTCTCCTCTCTTATATTATTCATGAGTTCAGATATATACAGGAATGTAAAGCAAGCAATACTTCAAAGAGTAAACACAGTTGGTCTGTTAAGTATGTGCACAATGTCTCTGTACACCACCACTGAAGCGACTGTAGTAAAGACCTGGCAGAGCTTCTAAAGAAGAAATACAGTGTCTTGATGCATTCTCAATCATCCAGGTAAATAAATCTCCAAAAGTTGATTCTGTTCATCTGGACACAGCGTTTTGTGGGAGAAACGCTTCATCACTCATCCAGTGACGTCTTCAGTCTCAGCTGACTGCAGGTTCACCAACATTTGCATAATGACTGAAACCAGCCCAGTGAAGGAACAATGGGCGGGAGGTCAGTTCCTTAATCTTAATTATGCAAATTCTCATGACCATTGATCAACAACCACTGATCAATGGCCATGAGTACCATTCACAGAGAGTTGAGGAAAGGCTGCAATCACAGTTTATAAGATTGGGGAAAACTGCAGTCAGCTGAGACTGAAGAAGTCACTTGGATGAGTGACGAAACGTTTACGCCCGGATGAACAGAATCAACTTTTGAAGAAATACAGTGTTTTGTGATACCATTGGTTCTAGACTTCAGGCATGACTGCAGAGTATTTCCACCCAAGTATTAAAAAGAATCTTTTTATTTAAAATTGTTACTTCTCCAACACATTTTGAGTCTTAGAAAATGCAGCAATATGTACAAACCAGCTGTAATTTCTAAACACTTAATGCAATACCTCTGCACTGCAATTCAAAATAGCACAACAAGCAAGGCTTCAGATCTCGAACTGGAGATCCACCAATCCATTCTAAGATCTAATGCTGATCCTTTGGTAAGTATTTATCGAATACAGAGGTAAATTAATAAGCTCTATTTCCTTTTCCTTACAGCTTTCTAAAAACTGTTAAAACAAAAAGTAATGAGAGTGAGACAAAGCATCAAAGTAACCCCAGTTAAAGTAAAAAATTATTGCAAACATACGCAGAAAAGCTGAGCCCAGGATATCAGAGGAATTATGGAAAGTTCTGGAGGACATTATTTATGCCTAATGCATCCTAACTGTAGTTTTCTTGCCAAAACTGTAGACATTGCAGACAGTTTTACAGCAGGGATTCAGTGTAATGAGGAAAAAAAGCTACTGGCTGAACATAAACCATTGTTTCCTTAATTTCTATGTGAGGTTTTATTTGTTATTTTGCTTCTTTGTTTGATTGAGGAAGATTTTCAACAGACCGGTGATAACAATGCTTTCTCACAGCTGTGTGCTAAAGTATGAAATATGGTTTCATACCTGTGAGGTATTCTGGGTCGGGCACAGGGTCTGACAGCTCCTCGTGGCATTGAGCCTCTGTTGGCACCGATGCCACCACCATGCCATCTGGGAGCTGCTGTTCGATGCCTCGGGCAAAGTTCTTCTGCCTGGTGTAAAGAGAGACAATACAGAGAGCTCCAATTAAGAGACATCAGTGCTCAGTTGCCCAGCACGGGATGAAAAGGGAAGAAAGGGAAGAAGCAGAAATTCAGGAAACAAGGACAAAGAATGATGTGAAGGAGGTAACGGCAGCTGTCATTGTCACAGTTTGTAGTATTTAATGTATAAAAAAGGCAGCGAGTGAATCAGTTGGGAAAAGTCATGTTATCACAGGTGTTTTGTTCCAAATGTTCTGCTCTACCAACATTTTAACACATGGACTGAACAAAGTATTGGGACATGCATCGTAGCTCTAATTTTAAAATGTGCAGCTCCATAATCATTCAAGGCAAACGTCATCCTTTCAGTATTTTCCAACCTCGGGCCATGATGGACCAAACATTTGCATTTATCACTTGAATTAATGTGTGTTAGTGAGAGCGTGTTCACCTGAAGCACACCTCAAACCAGGCAGATACAATCTCAGTCCTAAACTCTTAGTGAAAGTTGCTAACTGACAGATTATGGTGACTGTGTATGAATGCCATATGAAGTCAGACCGGTAATCTAGAACTGCTGCTGTTACTCAATAACACAATTAAGAGTTTTTGTGTTCTATTAATTTTATATCAAATTGGGGCAGTAATCGTTTTTCACTGCAGTAATACTTTTATCCTCGTGAAATATTTTCTTTACTCTGTGTTAATCGGGTGCTGTGAACACTAAGTCACTAATTACCCTTCTGAAGTTTGATGATGATGATTAAACTACTATTGCCAGAGGGTTTGCAGTTGCATGTGATGAATAATTAACATTATATAAGCTATAAATAGCCATAGAAGTGCTTAGCGGTTTTGTTTAAGACTTCTGTGAGTTTGATGTGGAGCCATTGTGATGACTTGTGATGTTATTTGGTGCACTTTTTATCGACAGGTTTACAACGATAGCAAAGAAGGCTGGTCTGTTAGTAGGAAATAGTCGATGGAGGGTGTCAGTACATCCATCTGTAAATGTGGAGATAGATGTGTGTATGCTCACGCAGTTCCACTGCAATTTGAGATTTATACAACTTAGAGTGCACGCACATTGTGCGATAGTAGCAAAGGTTCAATAAATCCACACTGTGTAAAGTTTGATGCATGCAGACCAGGGATGGCAGACTCATTGTACATCATGCGCCACACACAGGTCACATTGATCTTAAGTGGGGTGGACAGTGTTTCTTTCTTGTAATTATAAAACAGAAAGTGCCCTTTGTTATGTGGACTGTAAACAACAGAAATTTGCATAGTGAAAACACAGGACATTACTTTGGTGTAATATGAATGGCCAAGGAGGAGCTCTTTATCAGCAGGAAAAGCTGCAAAACATATTAACACATTTAAAAAATGTATTCCCTCTTTCCCATTTCCCAAAACCCTCCAGTGGGCTTTGGAAAGACTGGAATCTTTGTCAGGTCCATTCTGACCCCCGGGACTTATGTTTGACTGCCTTTGTCCTGGCTAGTGCTGTGGCAGGCAAGATGAAGGACCCAAAATGCAGGAATCAGAAACAGGAAGTAACTTAGGTGCAGCTTTATTGATGGAAAATCTTAAAAGAATAGCCGTTATAAAAACAAACCAAAATCTCAAATGCAGAACTAGAACTAGACTGGGAACAGGAACCTAGAAACTAAGAAAACTCATACTAGGAAAAACCAACCGGGACACAACAAGAGAGTACGATGCAATAACAAGGAGGGGATGACAGAGGACGGAAACACACGGAGGAATAATAAGGAAACAGGAGACAGAAGGGCGACACAGCTGGGTTTAATTAGGCAGGACGAGACAAGGAAAGCAAAACTAAATACACAGACAAAGACACGGACTTTCAAAGTAAAACAGGAAACACACCGACTAAACTTACAGACACAGACTCAAACATGGTTTCACACAGCAACACGACTGACTTGGAACCAGAAGGAACCGAGAGACTAAATTTAAGAACTAGAAATCACAGAACCATGAACCAAAAGACTGGTAACGATAAATCGTGACGTAATCAAAGCTTAATAATAATACAAAAATCAAAACCCTTGGTCACCGACCCAGGACCGTGACACCTTTGATGTAGACTGAAGGTTTTATTCCTTTGCCATTTCTTTTCATTACACGTCACACTTAGCTCAGTTGTAATAACTTCAGAGGGACCTGATACAAACCAGGCTTCTGCTGCCACAATCATACATTTTCTTTGTTGTTTGAATCCCAGCCTTTGTATTGCAACTTCCATCTATTCTTGATCTGTATCAGCCAGGATATGCTCCGGCAACCCCAATAATCCTAAATTGGTAGATGGAGATCTGTTATGATTTGTTTAGATTTTTCACAAGTGCCGCTGTCGAGGTGATGGATTTGTCAGTTCATGCTGCGTTGTCATTGGTTCATTAGTGAACATGGGTCATAGCAGATGTCACATTTTGAGAATTTTGTTGCAGGCTCTCGCTGACTACAAGTCAAGAGACAGCCTTTAAAGAAGGACCTGTGAACTTCACAGTTCAAAATGATCATTTCTGTTGCAGAGGCTCAACACCAGACAATATAAACTGGGCTTCACGATTCTACACAACTGTGAAAAAGTATTAAACTCATTCATGAAACAGCAGTCCAACTTATTTTGAGCTGAAATGTGAATGATGCAAATAAAGGAGGAATATAGCTTATTAATTATTCATTTAACTCTAGTATCAGATCGGTACTCTGTATCAGCAGATACCCAAAGAGATCCCAAGGTACTGTACTGGAAATTGCAGTAGGATGAATCCTCATGCAGAAAAAGATGAAGCACACAAGGATGGCGACTAGAAGGACAACTCAAAGATAGACAAGTGTTTTTCATAACTGGCAGATTGTAAGGCAATACTTTCTGGCAGCTCGTTAGAGACAAATCAATAAATACTAATAATTATGGTAGAGTATGGGTGTGTATTGAAGAGACAGAGTCACATTAAGCATGTCATTTTTCATTATGTTTATTGTTCTGCTGCGGAGTGACTCATATTCAGTCTGAGAATTGATGTCCTCATTTGTCTGATGCCGCGAGTGACTCTTGGTTGAACTCACTCATTTTGTCCACTCCATTATTCCTTGTCTCAGTGCCAGTTAGGTTCACAACAAGGTTTTGCAGCAGAATGACTTCAATAAATCAGTGACCCGGGTCAATTAGGCATCTCAGGTTGGATGCTGAAAAAAATAAACTAAAAACATCTTTGTTTTTACTCCTGCAGGAATCCGCAGCCAGGCTGACTTGGGCAAGAAATCAGACAGTGTCTGTATTATGATTGGAGAAACTTGCCATCAAACAAAGACCTTTTATTAATCCAGCAAGCACGGACTCATTAGCAGCTAAATGTGCCACTGAGTTCGTCAGCTGGTGGTAAACTGCTGTTTGGTGCTGCGCAGGTAGTGCACACTGGGTTTACCAGAGCTGCCTGGTAAAGGCTGCCTGTTGCCACGGTAAACAAGTTTAATGAGAGAGCTGACACTGAACCAAAACAGCCAAGCGTCAGACATAAAACTAACACTATGAGCCAGACGATAGTAATCGGTGTAAAGTTAAGTCGTTTAAATTACTACAGGTACTACTTATAAAATACCAATTAGCGCAAGTTTAAATGACACTATAATTCAGCTTGTGTTCAGACTGTCTAAACCACTGTAGATGTAAAACCTAATGTGTCAGTTGCACAGGTACAGTCTGTGTGTCAGCCCTTTCACATTCCCAGGGCATCAAGTAATGTCATTTTGTCAGAGCTGGCAGTGTCACACCTCGGCACAAGATGTCCTTTAGTAGCTGTGAGTGACAAATCGGGTTATGTTATATAGAAGGACCAAGTCTGTCATTCCAACCGTGTCATTTATGAAACTGCCTGGTTTAAAAGTGTTTTTGCATGTTTGTTTCTTTGTTCTCCCCCAAATCACAATCTTTTATTTAACTGAGTGCTTTGACTAAACCTAACAAAGTTTTTAAGCTTAACCAAGTAGTTATCAGAGCTTAAACCCATCAGCAAATGGAAGTTAAAAAAACAAAAACACAAACACAAAGAAACAAACAGAGCATGAACCATGCAACTAATGCCACTGCCTCCCTGCCAGTTATTATCTGTGCAACCAATATTGCAGAGAACGTGAATGTTTCTGACAAAAGCTTCATTTTGTGAAACAACCGCTACAACTTTCATGTCCAGGGGTCGTACTTTCCTATTATATGCCACGTAGGCTTAATATTATTACCACCTGCCTAATATTGTGTTGGTCCCCCTTTTGATGTCGAAACAGTCCTGTCCCATCAAGGCATGGACTCCACTGAAGGTGTGCTGTGGTATCTGCACCAAGATCAAGTCTTGTAAGTTGCAGGCTGTGGGCTCCATGCATCGGACTTGCTTTTCCAGCACATTCCACAGATGCTCGATTGGATTGAGATCTGGGGAATATGGAGGCCAAGTCAAACCTCAAACTCGCTATTGTGCTCCTCAAATCATTCCTGAACCATTTTTGCTTTATGGCAGGTGCATTATCCTGCTGAAATGGGCCACAGGCACCAGAGTTAATACTAACATGAAAAGTGCACACCGTCAGCAATGCTTAGGTAGGTGGTACGTGCAGGACCCAAAGTTTCCTAGTAAAACACTGCACAAAGCATCACACTGCCTGTGTCGGCTGCCTTTTCCCGTAGTGTATCCTGGTTCCCCAGGTAAGTGACAGACACACACCCAGCCATTCCTATAATGTAAAACAAAACGTTATTCATCAGAGCAGGCCACCTTCTCCAGCATGGGCATCCTGACTGATCTGTGGCTATGCAGCCCCATGTGCAGCAAGCTGTGATGCTCTTTGTATTCTGACACATTTTAACTAGAACCAGCTTTCCACTTGGAGACACTCTGACCAAGTCACCTATTCATCACGCTTTGGCACTTATCAAACTCGCTCATATTCTTACGCTTGCCCATTTTTCCTGCTTCTAACGCATAAACTCTGAGGACAAATGCTCCCTAATAAATCCCACCCACTAACAGATGAAGAGATAATCAGTGTTATTCACTTCACCTGTCAGTGGTCATGATGTTATGCCTGATCGGTGTAAGTGCTTAGGAATTATAATTGATGACTCGCTCTCTTTTATAGCATGCATTCAGCAAGTGGTGAAAAAAGTCAAATCGATTTGGTTTCAACTTTCAAACAGAGAGGGAAGTGCTGGATTATGGTGTTCCTATTTATATGCAACTGTTTTCACAGTGGTTACATATGCTGGATACTTTTTATCACGTAGCACAGAGGTTTTACTAGAAACCTTAAAGCTCTTCCCCACCACTCTATGTTGTACGCATTTGTCATTTCATAGACTCACCCAGTGCACATTGGGGGGTTTTAGGCTGATTTTGCATTGCTCCTATCTTACTTACTCACATTCATTAAGTGTGGAAAGTTATTGTTACTGGTCCCAAAACTCATTCCTTCTGTCGGTCCTGAAAGTTTATTGTGAATTTGGAAAAAATGAGCGTTCAGATTTGTAACTGTCTCCTCTTGGAGTCAACACAGACTTAAATTCATTATGATCTCCTCTTTAAGGAGATTTCAGGTAACCCGGAGGCAGTTACTTCAGGCTGAATATTAGTACCCGCCCCCTGTGTTTGTGCCCAAGACAATGACTTAGAGCGGCATTAAAATGAATAATTTTGATTTATTTTTGGATTAATTCTTTTGTGCTTTTTAATGTGTGTATTTGCTTCTGTGATACTAGTCTACTCAACTACTGTATTCCTGTCTGTCTTGGCCAGGACATTCTTGAAAATGAGAGGTTTTTTAATCTAAAGACTTCATCTAAAGGGTTTTATTACCTTGGATAAATAATAAGGGTTAAATGCGAATGAATAAGTAAAAAAATAATGTTTATGATGATGTTTTCAGCTTAGAGTTAAAGGTTTGTTTAAAGGAAGCGTATGGTCAGGGAGATTTTAAACACTGCAGGTGATGATAAATGGAAACACTCTCTTACTTAACAGCACAGACATCCTGACTAACATGGTTGGTTTGCGAAGGAAAAAAGTTACGTGAGAAGCAAAGCATTTACTGTCAGAGTGCAGATATCTTCGGATGAGAGGCTCATTTGCTGCTGTTTATCTTGCTCTCAAATTTCAAATTACCACTTCCTGTATACTCCAAATATTTCCTGCTAGTAACCATATCTGACACGAAATATTAAATTAAGCAAATAAGATAGAGAGCATCTCACTTACACTAAATGGATGCTCTTCTCAGTTGCAGCCCCCTTTTACATCAAGTGTAGATATATTAAAAAGAAGGGTGTAATAGCCTCGCGCCTTTAAAAGATTCATACCAGCAGCCATTAAAAACAAAACATGAAAGGTCCTCATGGTTCATACTGGTGACAGTTCTCCCATTAATATAAACTCTGCATAATGTACCCTTTGATGCATGCGGAGATCTGGGCCTTAGTTGTCGAGGGGGAAAAAAGCACAAATATTTACAGATCACAAACTGCTGCCTTCAGGAAAGCCACAGCGTGAGAATAACAGAAGCCACCGGTTTTAGCGGAAACAGTGGTAGCTGTGCGGCCATGCCGAACACCAGCATCCATGAAGCATTTTATTACAGCGGTCATTGTTTGGCTGGGGGTGCAACAGTATTAAGTCGGCTGCTGGTGCACCACTAAACTAGATGCAAGTGGAACCTTTGAAACAGTAGAATAAGAAACAATAATCAGGAGTGAAACAAATTTCTTTATTATATATCCAGTACAATGCAAACGTTTTAGGAACATCTGATGTTTAGATCTTTAACCCTGCCTGAGTCAGAGCCCTCAACTGGGGACCTGACTCAGACAAGCACAGTCTGTACTTACTGGTACTGGCATTTTAAAGAAACCTTTCAGACAAATAAAATATGTACAGGAGAGTTTTACTTTACTACAGGTTATATGCTTTATTCAGTGCTTGTAGAAGCAAAGCCTGAAATCTTAAAGAGCTACTGTGTTGCCCTTAAGGCGTTTCTCTGAATAAATAGGTTCATAAATTTGAAATAAATAATTCTAAAAAGATTTGTCATTAAAAATTAATATGTGTTGTTAAAATGAATAATTCATGTTGTATATACGTTTTAGTTAAAAGGAAAATATCGCTAAAATGTATTTCCTGTTCTGGCGGGGCACTTCCGGTTCCGGTCAAGCACTTCCGGTTTTGGTCAAGCGCTCGGTTTTGCTGAGAAACAGGCTCCTCATGCTAAAGGCAGTATGGAGATGTAATCTAATGCCATCTACTCCGAATTATCAGGCCGGAACGCCGTAAGTTACTTTATATGACAGTTTGTACAGATAACTTTGGATATTAATGTGTATTTGCTAACATGAATGTTTTAGTGAGAGTAATGCACTTTATTGATGTAAACATGCTTCTGCCTGTTGAGATGGAGTTTATTTTCTGTCATTTCAGTTTTTCACCACATGTTCATGGAGACAATTAAACAAGCTGCAACTAAACTCCAGGGTCTTCATTTGTGGTTTAACTCGGTGTCACCAACATCCTCGTTGAAAACACTACAGCTACATTCAGCAACTAGAAAGTCTAGCTCTGAAACCCATCGCATAACACTCATCATTCATTGATGTCAGCAATATGGAGATTTTCACAAAAGAATTATGATCTCCTGGACACTTAGAGCAACGGCTCTGCAAAAAGTACTTGACTACTGTGGACAAATGTACCTAGAAATAGCGTTGCTTTAAATGTATAATGAGGTCATGCTTTCTGTTTACTCCACTATATCTTATTTTTTCAAGTAAAAAAGAAGGAAAAAACTACGAATTGCCCTTTCAATCCATTAGTCCAGTAAATATGTTTAAATTGTAAGTACTACATCCAACCATGCAATCTAAAAGTTAAATGACTCTGACAATTAAAGACATCCCCCTTCAAACTACTCTGCTTGGGTACAGTGCCTCCCTACTCCCTACCACTGCCGGCATTCCTGCACCATTTGGAACGTGCCACTGTGACTCCTTTTTACTCCAAATTTAGAAGATGAAGGGTTCAGATACGATGAGCATGACAACTGGAAGAGTTCAAGAAGATGGAATGCAAATTTTAGGAAATATAAGCGTAGCAGGGAGCACCTAAAAGGTACACTGTGTGGAAGTGAAAGCAGTGACTGAGAAACCAATCTGGTAAGTGGGGCGAACACTGAGGGATTGTTGGCATGTCCAATGTTCCCAATGCACTTTGTGTCAACCTTTTGGGAGGAATTCATGTTGTAACACCTGGTGAGTGATGGAAAAAGACAAAATAAAGATGTGGATGCTTATCAATATATGATGAGGATCATCAGCGTGTACTAAAAACTAAAACACAGCTCGTTATGCATTGCTATATTTGTAGTTTCTACAAAACTATAGCAACCAAGGCTGTGATTTTACTGACACCGAGTCAAAAGCCTGTCATTTTCTGCTGAAAGTAATTACGCGTGATTTCAGCTGTCAGTTTAACAAAACACACAAATTGGGAACGTAATGACTGAATCTCAGTTGTTTTGCTGACGACCGTGATTAGATTTTTCTCTCCCATAGATACACGTGAAGCGGGTTATGTGGTTGCTATCGCTGCATTTGTGTTTGACAATTTTCACTGTAATTTTGTTAGAGGATGGCATGTAACATTTAGCAGCCATCTGGCACTGTAAGCATGTCATTATTCATTTTCTCTCTTGAAGTTCAATGAACTCTTGCAAAACTGCCAAAACTTACTAAAGACTTTTTTTTTCTTCTTCTTTAGCAGGAGCTGTGGTGAAGCAGCCACCTGTTTGATGAATTATTAAAATGTGAAATGAGACAAAACACCAGGACACTTTTGATTTACGACAACAGTTCTTTCACTTTCTTTTCTGTTTTCCTCGCAACGATCCCCCCTGACTATGTGACTCAATAAACTCGTGGCTTTCAATAAGAGACAATCAGGGCCACTAGCAACCCATTCCCAACCCACTGTCTCCATTAGTCTGCAGCGAGCATATTTCATATTTTAATTAACTGAGTCAATGAATGTATTCCTCTTGAGGGCGTCATGTCGAGGGTGTGGTACAGCAGGCACAAATGAGCCCAAAAAAATAAGAGAGGGAGTTTGAGAGAAGAAAAAAAAAAGATTCTGACACAAAATAGTGGGGTGAGAGTGTGATGGGCTGTCAGGTGGGAGTGTGGTCTTAATCATTGATCCCAAGCAGGCAGCAGAATGAGAACAAAGGCCACTAAAATATTCATTAAAACCTGTTCTGAGCTCGTCGTGTGAGAAAGCAATAGAGAGAGGAGTTGAGAGAGAGGAGAGGGAGGACACTGTTAGGAGTAATGAGAGGAGGTTAGCTTTTTAACATCTCATTACTGGAGTCCACTGGCTCCCGCAGAGACGGGAAGATAGAGACTCTGTCACTGAGCTCTGTAATTTGAACCCAGATCATATCGCACCCCCGAGATGTCACCGTGATAGGATCTCCTTCACACAGACGCGCGTCTCACTCTGTAACCAGAATCACAGCGTGCCCCACCGGCCCTGCTGCCAATGACGATGCCATGACTGGATCTCTCCCACTAGGAAATCAAATTAAAAAAAACTTGTGTATTTGAAATGATAATGCGGAGCTTTTTGTGCAACGAGGGGAAGGGTGTATTTTCCCCTTTCCAAAAAAACATGAGAAGCATTTCAGGGCTGGTGAGCTTGAAAGATGGACCACGCTGGGCAGAGGGAATCAAACAAGCGCTGCATGTGTGCATTTACAGTATGTGCATACCTGAACACCCAGGTTTGTGTACCAGTTAGTGTTATGTGTGTGTTGTGCTGCTGGCCACCTGCTCACTGTTATTGCTGCTTCCCTTTTATCTCCCCCACTTTTTCTCTATCCTTGACGGGGCCACAGAGCGGCTCCGTTTCTCTCGCCAGCACTCGCATTTCTCCTCCAACAGCAGCCAAAATGTTGACTTGGACGGATGCTTACCGTTTTTTCTTTTTACTTTCAGTGCATGAAAGTGGAAAAGTGGGCAAAAAAAAAAGAAAAAGCAAAGAAGTGTATTGTTGACAGCGAAAAAGAATTCAGGCAGGTAAAAATGGTAGCATATATTTGGAGCGAGGAAAAAACAAACAGACGTATAAAGCCACACCGGTGGTTAAAGAATATTAAATTTTGACTTCTTCTTTCGACTGAATGAGGGAGACAGATGCTTTGTGCCACTCCTGAGCCGTGGGGTAAGGGCCTTTTGAAGAAGTGACAGTGAACATCACACAGAGGTTCTCATTTTCCCTCCCCTTGCCTCTGCCTCGCGTGCTCGTGTTTACTCAAGGGCAAATATGTGAGGGAATATGTGAACTCACGGGCCGCGCTGCTGTTTCGCTTGCATGTTGTAGATGCTGATGAATAAGTCAATGGCTTCCGAAGGCTGGTCGTTGCATCTTTGCACTTTTGCAGCCTCGAGTGTCTGTTAGAAATACTGTAATTGAATGTTCTGCAGTTTGAAGGGTGTCTTTGACTGCAGATCGTTTGGGTCGTGTCAGAGAGGTGCACACTACTTGGCTCTTTGTGTCACTCTCTACAATGAGTGGAGGGTGTGGGAGTCAGCTAAAATCCACTGTTTGTGGCTTCAGAGGAGAATGACATTAGAGCAAATAAATCCACTGTACTGGCCTGTGTTTAAAAGGAAGATGGCACCCTACCTCCCCTGCTGTTCCTCCTTGGAGTAACCTTGCAATTTATTTCATGGCTCTCACAAACGACAGATTACACATTCAGATTTTTTTCATCCATCGCTCTGGTCACACTCTGTAAAATGCTGGATTCTACATCCCAGTATTAGGCTTGAAATCTGTTCCCTTCAAAATAAATAAATAACTAGATGTGCATCAGTGTCAGCAAATCTCTTATTAAACTGTGTATTAAGTAGAGAGTAATGTACCACACATTCAGGTAAGGCTAGCAGGCCTTTTATTTTTAGCCTGAGCTGACTTTCATCGATTAAAATGACAAATATGGCTGGTTTCAGACTATATGAGCTCTAGTTAATTACCATGAAGTCCATTAGGAATGTTGCCTGGTAATGTTCTGTCTGTGTATCTGTGATTGAAAAAGGAAGAAGTAGAAGAAAAACACTGTCTGTAAGTGTCCGTGATGAGTTCCAGCTGAAAGCTGAAGCTCATGGCATCCTATGGTTTACATAAGGCAGAATTTCCTGGGTACACTTTTATTCTTATTCATTCATTCATATTTGTTGTTTCACTTTCACAAAATCGGAAGTATTTAAACATTCAGCTTAAAATGTCCCAATTCTCAGTATGTGCATTTGTCATGGTTTATCATTTGTACATTTAACTGTTCAGCAAAATGGACATAATGTTGACTACATTTTAGTGAACACTTGCAAACTGTAACCTCAGTTTCCTGTTATTAGCTGACAGGATTAGCACCGTGACCATGTCATTGGCTGATATTTGCCTTAAGTAGACCTGCGGTGTATAATTTGCACAGAATTTGTTAAGATCCAAGATTTTCTGTCACTAAAATATATCGGAGGTTCTAAGGTGCTACATAAAGTACAGCTTTGCAATGTTAATTACAGGAAGCTCTTTTTGCGCTCATTTGAAAGTTGACCGCCAGCTAGTAATTCTTGCTATGTATCATTAAATTTGACATTCAGTTTCCTTGGTGACAGATACCATTGCAAGCTACGCATGCATTTCCAAAGGCCAACATTCACTGTTACACTTATGTTCATGTTATTGGTTTTGGAACAACTCCCGACACACATCTGTGGATGCAACGCTTTCTTCCTGCAACTTTGATTCATTTTACTTTCAAGCCAATTTGTTCCTTAGATTCAATTTCAGCACACTGACTCCTGGTCAGTTTCAATCCATTTGGTGCTATCTCCAATAATTAGGCCTTGCATTAACCATGCCTCCCTACAGAGTCTTTCCTTCCTCTTCCACCACCTCATCTGAACAGGAAGCACAAGCGCTTTCAAATGAGATCAGAGCTTTTGAGATTTAGATTCTTGATGATATTAACTATTAACCTGGCTCACGCGTCCCTTCCTCTCTACGACTCTAGCGGTCGATCCCTAAGTGGGTGATTGGCCTCCGGGCAGCAGAATCCATGCATGGCCCAAATTAAATTCGTGGGCCGCAGATGACTTTGCTGACCTTCCGGCTTCCTGAGTTTAGTGGAAATGATTGCCACATGCAGCGAGTGATAATTAACCACCCTCAAAGCACTCCACTAATCATTCTGATCTCTGTAGAGATTATGAGAGGGACAGTGCGTTGCTTTTCACCTGTACTGTTGGATATATACATTAGGTCTCACAAAAGAGGCAATGCATTTTATTTGTGTTAAATAATACGCAGCCAGGAGAAACATCCTGTTTTGTCATTTACTTTTTCAGAAAGGGAAATGGCATAAAAACTCAAACAAAATCCTTACTCCACCATGAAATAACCTTTACAGATACGGATTTGATCTTTTCTTCCTAGCAGTAGAGACACATTTGCCTCCAGATTATGTATGAACAGCTTCCCTTTTTGTGACCTGAACCATATTCTACTCCCAGAAAAGCTGAAAGGTTGAGCCACAGCACTAATGCCAACATCAGCGGCGTAGTTTCTTAAAAATGCTTTGGGCACAATGATTATTATCTGTGTGAACGAAGGTGGAATTAAATTTCCCTTTTTCTTATATTGTTTGTTGCTTCTCGAGTTTTGGATTTTCAGTACAGAAGAACATAAGAATTGCAGATAATAATGAAGTCATATTTGTACTGGCAACCCAGGTCAACGTGGAATATAGGGCTTTGGAGTTGAGGTATTGTGGGAGCGCAGCGCCATTTTCCTGGGCCACAAATCAAAACAAACACATTGTGTCGGAAGTACGACTGCATGAAACATGCTTGAAAGCAGCTCAAAAGAAAACGGATGGTATAGAGACTGATTGCGTCCGGAGGCGAAGCGAAAATAAAGTGCAAAAAATAGAGTGCATCGCAAATGTGGACGCGTATGAAATACGCCAGTGGAGTAGAGACCCAGACGACTTACCGCTATCGTCCTAGCATCCTTTGCAAAAATCTCGTTGTCATATTATGTCTCCATATGTGTAAAGTAGATGCAAACTACTACATTGATAATCCGGTTAGATATTACTTAAAACCCTTTGGTTGGGGTGGGGGTGGTGTTTACCTCCGACTAGTGCTCTCTGTTGTTGTCGTTGTGTTTGATTTATTACTTTGAGGGAAAACAGAATTTTTATACCTAAAGGGGAAACCACATGAACATTTATTTGGTACCTCTTCAGATATGTTAAATTCTGTGTGTATGTTAAGCACAACAATTAAAAATAACAAGAAAAAAGAAACAAAGAAAAAAAAAAGAAAGAAACAACTGTCGCGTCCTTTCAGTTTGGATGTGTCACCACGGCTTTATTTGTCCTTCTGTGCACCATTAAAGTGACTTAACTGTGTCCACTGAGAAAATGAAAATCTGTTGCTTCTGTGGTTTGACACAAACAAACATTGTTATAATTGTTGCATCTTTATTGTAAAGTAACACAAAGTCATCCGCTTGTAAGCTTTATCGCTATGGATTCCTGGGTATGTTCATATTTGCATCAATACTTGGGTTGCAGTCACGTGGTTCTGATGACGTGCGGAGGCAGCGCGATTTTTGAGTGGAGGGCGGAAGTAAACATGGAGGACACTGTGGAGAGTCAGGAGAGCAGCTATTGTGCAACTTTAGACCCCGTTTCTCGGGAGAGATATAAACAGATAGTTAAAAAATATATCGGACGTGATCCGTATTCTTTGAAAATGTCCGAATACACCACAGAAGTAAAGGATTTGCCTACTATCGACGCTGTGGATATCACCAACTACTTGGTCCTCCAGACTTCTTACTACACTAGGGAGCAAATGAAAGCTTTCAAGAGTCTGGAGGCGTACAATTTTTTTGTCAGCGGGTGGGTCCACAACCTTGGAACAAAACGTCTCCGTGATGGATACAGTTTGGTGTTTGCAAGGGTGAGTGTTTGTTCTTATATTGCTTTATCTTAAACACGCTAACAGTTAGCGTTAGCGGCTTTAACGTCAACAAACATGCCAAATCCTTAGGACTTCGTGAGAGTGACAGTTGTTTGTTTCAAGGTAAACCATTCTCAGAGGTCTAACGAGACACCTCTGAAGACTTGGGTAATTGCAAAGGAGGATGGAGAAGTGATTGCAGCCCATTGCAATTGTATGGCAGGGTTAGTAGCCTAATTAAGTAGGATGTTATTGCAATGAGAACACACACATACACACACACACACACACATATACGCATAGGGCACTGCTAGCATTTTGCAGGTGTACTTCAGTAGTAGTGGGGAGAGAGTGTTTTCTTTTAGCTAAGAATTCATCAGCTAAGAATTTGTGTGATTGCCTTAGATCCCTCATGACACTCAGATGCATTTTTCAGATAGAGGGTAGAACTATTCAGTCATGTCATCACCTAGATAATGATTTCTCTATAGGCTGTTGAGAAAGAGTTAATGAATAAACATGTTACTTCAAATAAAGTGCCATTGCACATTAGTATTAGTAAGCTATGCATCATCAAAATGTACTGTAAATATTGCATTTCATGTTAAAAAGATTATGTGCTCTATTTCCAGACTATCAGAATCATGCTCGCACGTTGGAGCTGTTCTTTTTGCAGTTGAAGCTGGGGTGAAAATGAGAGCGACATGCACATCAGAGCAGTGCAAGTGGCTGATGCCATCTCATGTTAAAAAGGTAAGCCAAAAAGCAAAATGTAGGATAAAGAATGTTATATTGGGACTTCATGTGACAGTAGGATAAAATATCTTCCCCTATACTGCTACCTTGTCGTGGTGGGGAAGCTTGAGTGCCTCAATGACCCTGTAGGCTATACCGGCGGGGGCTTCAAGCTCCTGGTAGATCTAATCAAGCCGGGCATATATAGCGTTTTGGAAAAGAGCTTTTTAAATTTTAATGATCTTCTTTGGCTTAATTTTTCCAGATTCCTGCTTGCCCAGTAACTCTGATTGACTTCTCTTCAGCAAAGTCAAAAAAACGAAAGCTTGAGTGTTCCATTGATGGCTGCACAAGTACACAAAAGGTTGGGAAATCACTTCCATGCCCAAGAGTGCAGAGAGATTCAGAGACATACTGTAGGTTTTTTGAGAGTTTAAGCAAAAACTGTCCAAGGAGTGCAGCACTGATGTCTAGGGAACCTTACCACAAAGAATTTGTCCCCCAGTCTAGCATGCTTCCTAAAACTGTGCCTGAGTACAGAACACCAGAGACACTGCAGCTCCCCCCCAAAGACCTTGAAGAGCTATGCCTGGACTTCCAGCTTGAAGAGCTCACCCTGTCCCAAGTCCAGGCTGTAGAGAGGGCGACTCGAAGTCAGAGTGCAAGCAGTATTTGGTTTAGGCAAAGAGCTGGACGCGTAACTGCCTCTAAGCTGAAACAAGTTCTTAAGACCAACCCCCAGCAACCATCAAAGAGCTTGATCAAGGCCATATGCTATCCAGAGGCATATAGGTTCACCACAGCTGCTACAAGGTATTTAGGGTTTGATGTAGGGTAAGGCAGAGTTAAGATTTGGGGTATGAAACTGTCCATAACTGTAACTAAAAAAGTGTTATGAAGATGGAGGTTAGTTATAGGCTTATACGGCTAGGGTTATACAGGGTAAGAACTAAGTATAGTTTAGGGTAATGGCATATTGTATAATACATCACTTTACTGTTTTACACATCCAATACTAAGTAATAATTTCCTTTTCATGTTTGGCATGTGTACTGTTTATAGTTATGGATGCAAACATGAAGCACAAGCCAGAGGAGCATATGAGAAGCTTATGAGCCAGGAGCATGCAGGCTTCTCATGTATGGACAGCGGTCTCTGGCTGAACCCCAAGTGGCCATACATGGGGTCCACCCCTGATGGGATAGTCACTTGTGACTGTCATGGAACTGGCATCTGCGAGATTAAGGTATTGACTCTGTTGTAGTCAAGGCCATAGGTGTGACATCTTTCCATAAGAATCAGTGAACTGAGTAAAAATGCAGGAAATACCTTTTCTAATTTCTAATCTATTGTTCAATTAAGATAAGATGAGGCTTTATTGTCTGTCTCAAATAGACATTTGTTTTGGGCAATGAGAGATTATGATAACACAGACCACACCCATCATCTTTGCTTCTTCACTGTTTCATCAGATAAATCTTGATTGTTGTTCTCATCACTGTGATTTTAGTGCCCACACTCTCAGAGAGATGCGGTCAACCTGCGCATGCGTGCTGGGGAGAAGGGCTTCTGCCTCATCAGTGACGGGGATAATGTCACACTGGACCCAACTCATGACTACTATTACCAAATTCAGGCACAGCTTCACATTGCAAATGCAGAGTACTGTGACTTTGTTGTGTGGAACCGCAATGACATATTTGTTGAAAGGATTTTGCCTGACCTTGAGTTTTGGGATGATGCGATTCCTAAAGTTGAGTGTTTTTTTAGAAACAGTATACTCCCAGAAATACTGGGACAGCAAGTTACAAACATACATGTGTAATGTGATAAAAGGACGACAACATAATGACATTTTGAATATTGTTATGACCTGATGGTAGTCATTATGAGTTCTGGCTATTGTATTTGCTCTGACGTAGCATTAGAGCACAGATTGTCATTTAATTTTATTGTACATTTAATTGTGTCATTTAAGTGTTGTGTAACACTACACAATGATTAAATGCTATTGAGGCAGCATAATAATACATTGGTGGTTTATTTACAAGATTAGACTTTTAAACAAATAAACAAAATAGATTGCAATCCATCTCACAGTATAATACTGTACAAACTGCCAGCACAATATGACAGTTGGAGAAAAATATTTCATTTGAAAACATTTACAGACTAATCAGGAGTCAGGACTTAGGTACTACTATTACTCTACCCTGTTCTACTTATCACCAGAGCCAAGCAGCAGATACTGGACACTACTCTTCCTCTCCACCCCCTTCTGTGAGCCGTGACAGTGACAAGACATTTAATTTTTTTTAACTGATTGATTACCACCCACCCCCCTTACTCCAGTGGGACAACAGACTCGGAGAGATTTGATAAGGCACAACAAATTACCCCAATCTTGTCGATCAATGCATGTGTCTCACCTGGCTTTGTGGACATGTTCTCTATTGGCATAGCCCTGCTCTGCAGAATTTGATATTTCCTCCTGACTAAACCTATGACTCGCTCAACATGGATACGCAAATTGGCTATTTTCCTTGTCTCTGCTACTTCATAGGCTGACAGCTGTTTTCTCCCTTTAGTGAATGCCGGTGTCTGTAGTGAAGCACAGTAAAACCCCACATTATCGCCAATATTGAACCCACGATCTGCAAGGACAATATCTCCAGGTAACAAGTTCTTTAGGAGGCCACTCTCTATTGTGATCTGCTTATCGCTAATTCTCCCTCCCCAGGCAGAAGATATGTAAGTGACGTAGCCTTGGGGGGCAACACCAATCAAAAATTTTACAGTGTGATGGTGCTTGTAGTTGGACCAAGTTTGAGCTTGTGCAAGAAGATTAGATGGTCTCTCAATAAAGACTTCAAAGCAATCAACAATCACAGCCACTTTACATCCAAATGCCTGTCTGAAACTCAGTGGCATCGTAGCTTGAAGAACATGTCGCTCTGGCCACTCAATTAGGAACTCTAACCTTTTATGAAGTATGTCAATTACTTTATGCCAAACTCTAGAAGCAGTGGACAGAGAAATATTGAACCTGAAAGCTAAATCTTTCAGGGGCAGATTTAGTCTCAGCCTCAGCAAAACTAGTATGAATTGTTCAAATTTGGACAACAAAGACATAGGTCCCGAGGTGATATAGGGCTCGCACAGTTCAAAAATCTGAATTAAAACTAAGAAGTTGGGGAGCCCTGTGTAGAACTTTGTCTTGTCTTCATTTTTTTCAAAAGCCTCCTGGCTGAACTGTGTGTCCAGAGCCTTGCTCCGAAGATCAACCAGCTCTGCTGTGTTCTGTCTCAAAACATCCTCCATCTTCTCGATGTCATCCATCGTCAGCTCTGTCTGGCATCCAGCATCCGCACAGCCTGCAATATAACAGTGGGGGAGCATAATCAGCATAATAGAGGCAACCTCAATTTTTACTCATTTTCACTGTAGGAGTTTTTTAGTGGGCTATTAGAATCTGGTGTAATGTGTTTAATTCACTATGTTAATTTAATGTAATTATTTTTTTTAATCAACAAAAAAACATGTTGCGTCTAAACAAAAAATATATTTATATGTTTCTCACCACAGAAACCTTACATTACGGATATCTTTACTTATCTGTGAAAGGAGACTGTCTGGAATCTGGCAATATAAGAACCACAGCAGTGTACAAAAACCTGTGGTGTGTGCCTGACGGTAATAAGTGCCACTTTTTCTTTTTTTCTGAATAAAATGGTATGGATTTACTCTGTGATTAAAAAATCACAAACATGTAATATGTAACTTGGACCATAATCATTACAGATAATGGCATCTTTTTCTCTTTGACATGATTCTTGTTTGTTTTACATCTCAGCACAATATCTTACCTGGATAAGTGAATGTCTCATTCATACTGAAGTCTTCTGGTTGTGGATTCTCAGCTGGAAGCTGCAGTTCGGGGTTCTCCACTGTCACTAGGCTCAAATCCGGGCTCTCAGCCGTCTGTTGCATATCCAAAATCGCCTCTGCACATCGATGCTGTTCTGCCTTAAGCTTCATTCTTTTATCTCGTTTGAGAACTGATTCCGATCTGGGTTTTCGTTCGTAGCCGAGATTGACCGTCGGAGCCCAGTCCTCCGACTCTTCGTCATCCAAAGCACTTGGGCAGCCTATAGTCCCAATCAAGTCAATATTAGACTACTAACTTAAAAGCACTAAGTAAACGAGAATTTAACGACAACATAATGCTAATAAGTTCGTTTGCAAACATAACATTACCTCTGACGAAGTGGTCGCTGCAGACACGGGCATTGGCAGACTCTGCTCCTCCCGACTGTAAACGTAAATTTAAAATCCATTTTTTCCTACGTTTTTCGGTTAGAATTTTCCATTTTTCTCCTCTTCGTTGGGCTATTTTTGGTACCCTAAAATACCGTTTATCAGTTTCTCGGGTCGACCTACTGGAGCATCCGTAAACACAACAGGACAAAGGCATTTTGCGTACTGTCTGTCTGTGATTTTGCGCTGATCTTTTTCACTTCCGCCCTCCAGTCAAATTTCGCGCTTTACGTCGACGTCACGTCTACGTCAAATGAAACCCAGCTATATACACTGCAAGTCTGCGTCTCTGCTAAAGGGAACATACTTTGGTGACATTCAGACTAAACACTGTACTGCAAACGTAAATCTTGGCGTTCAGTCCTTTAATGAAGTAAAGCCTTTGAGGTGTGAGGGGCGGGGCCTGAGCTTGTCCACTGTGAAACCAATTAAAAAGCAAAACTGAAAAACATCAGTGCTTTATGATTATTTATAAAACTGATATCACTGCAGTAGCTATAGACGTTTGGAGAGAACAAAAAGCTAAAGCAGTAATCTTTATTTATTGCAGTGTTTTGTAGATTGATATAATTTAAAAGAGCATCAGTCTGACCTAGTAAGCAGGTAACTACCAGCAGCAGTGGTAGTTACCTTATTTTCAGCACTCATAACGTGTGAAGTTAACATCTTAAGCACGCACACCTGACCCTAAATGCGATCTCCTCCCTTTTGCCCCCGTGTCTGGGGGCGTTGGTGCTTAAGAGGTTGAGTGTGGAGTAAAGTAGTTACCAAGTGTTTGTCGCGACCACATAATTATCCAGTTTTCTCCGAATCCTTTGCCCAGCCTGGTGAAGGTCCAGGCAGCAGTGGACGTCCCGTTGAATAAGTAACGTTTATTCACAGACACTCATTTTTCACAGAAAAGTCACAAAGTAAAACTAAAACTAAATAAAAAACAAAAGGAAGTCAGCTAAATGGAGCTGGAGTGGTGAACTGGTCCTGAGCCTTGGAGAACGAAAGGCTTTGTCCCCCTTGTTCTTCAGTCTCGTACGAGGGAAAACGAATAGATTTTGATCTTGAGTGAAGACAGCAAGCAGCAGTGTTTAACAAGCAGTTGATATATATAATCTATGTTCAGCCTTGGATGGGATTTTGTTCTGTTAAGGGTGCCATCATTTTAACTGGGAACCTTAGTGCTGTTCTTAGTCTTTCTCTCAGCTCTCTGTTGTTCTTCTTCTACTCCCGTCAAAGGCTCATTGACTAGGATCTATGAATCTGCTTTGTGTGTCAAACATATAGTCCAGTCATACCTGTACTGAGAAGACTTTTACCAAATATGCATACATACATGCTCCTTAGAATTTTAATCCTCAAATGAATAAAGTTTAAAAAAAGTGAGTAAGGAGGTTGTGCTGAGAACAAGCTAAAAGTCTCTCTCTCTCTCTTTAAATGAAGATAAACATTCACTGTGATATCGGCACTGTGGGAGCTGAAAGTCCTGTGCCAAGTGTTTCCCAGCTGAGGTACAAATGGCAGAACAATGTCCCACACGCTCCATTCCACCAAAGTCTCATGTGCTTACCTGAATGTGGCCTTGAGGATCTGTCCAGAGGTGCTCTCTTTGGTGTGGTTGTTGTATCCGTAGAAAAGGTCTCCAAACACCGTCTGGTTGGCAGGGATATCAAGCACTTCTCCACAGTCTATTCCCTCAGTGCAAGCCTCAGACAGCGGCAGGCACGACCTCCCATCTGGACCGCGTTTGTAGTCTTCGATGCACCTGCAGCAAACAGGGATTAAAGTCATTTACTTGATCCACGGATTTCCTTTTTCTTTTGTTTTCCTTTCAACACTGACTTCAGTTTAATTACTAACTCGATTGTCTGTTTGTTTTAGGGTTTTCTGCTCGGGCATTTTCCTTTTGATTCCTTATATTGTAGTTATTGAGCAAATCAATCTTTAGTGTGCAGACGACAAATGTTTATTATTCTTGAAAATAAAAAAATGTTTACACTGAAAAACTGAACAAAGCTGAAGTAAACAACAACAACAGTAATAATAATCTGACACATCTGTAGACAAAAGTTAACACAGACCTTTAATAACTACCTTTTAATTCTATTAAAAAGTAGATAAGTATATTCAATTAAAAACACATTAACTTTACCCAAAGTTACCAACTTTGATCTATTAAAAAAAATCAGTGGAGGTCTTTTTGATATTTACTTAGATTTAATTCTCCACAAGCTGTGTGCAATCTAACGATCAACAAGTCAATATCTTACTTTACTCATGTCAAAGAAGGTAAATGAAACACATGCAGACAAACACAGGACAACTTGATTGCTGGTAGCTGACACGCCATCCATTACATTTTAGGAAACAGCCATAGTTTCTGCAGCAAACAAAGAATTGTACAGGCACGTGTACTAACTACAGACTACCAGAAAGGTCCAGACTGAAGCTGACAACCAGATGTTGGTTGGTCCTCCCCCTTCGTGTCTTACTTGAGCACTCAGTCTATAAATGCATGCATAATCCTGTCTACAGCCTGACAGGGCTTATATTATATAACTACCCACAAACACTACTGTGATGATGTCAGGCAGATCTTGTCATGTTAAAAAATATGAGCCCTTCTCAAGTTATCTTCCAGGTCAGGTTAGTCTAAACCAACCAGTTTATTCTAACTAAAAATTGGGAAAATATCTGAAAGACACACCTATTGAAGTTAGTAGAGTATGTTATAAATATTTCGTTTATACCCACTGTAAAGCCAAAATGTCATTTTTACCTCGCAGTAGTTTCCACAACTTAATAAATGTAATTTCTTGTGTTTTGGTTTCTGTGCAGTTGCCAAATTTAAAAAAAAAAAGTATGATTTCATGTATCAATATTCAGAAAAGTATCTTTTTGCTAACTTCAAAGCATGAACAACTCATGACTTCACAACTCACTAGAATCAGCAAAATCCTTTCTGCTCAACTGACACATAATCCCCCATTTCAAGAAAGGAGCTAGAATCCACACACTGAGAGTCCTCTCAAGGTTCTTTCATATTGATGATGTTTTGACATCTCAGTGTGTAATATACTCTGAAATGAATCAAAGGCACACAAAGTGGAGGCAGTGAAATGGAGGGTGGAGTGGGGTGGAAAGCAAAAAGATAATCTGTCAGGGATTTACACTATGAGAAGCTCTCTCCTGGATGCTAAATGTCGCAAAGCTAATGCCAGTCTCCGATGGGAAAAGTGGAGGATTAGCCACATCTGCACTATGGGAAGAGACGACAACAAAATGCTGTTGTTGAGAATTCAATGAAGCAGCAGTCTGTATCACCCGCTTATGTAAATTTGACACAAATTCGTACGCCTGCAACATGATGTTTGCCCTAAAGATGACAGCAGCTTATTGTGTTCAATTAGAAAAGTGTTGTTTATCGGAAAATGTGCCGTTTCTCAGCTGAGATGATCAAAAGTCATTGCTTTTGTTTTAATTATGTCTACTGAGAAAAGTAAGAAACAGATCTTGGCAGCTTTCTGCATTCAAACAGCGCAAAGGCTAAAAGGCCAAATGCTAGTATGACTCGTGAGCTGCAGATATTCTAAACACATCTTATGTTAAGACTCTCTTTAGATCAAAACTCTTCATATCCAGCATATCTTAGCAGAAGGTTCGTGGCCGTCTCTAGTAACTCTAAATATTATGCTAGTTATTATTAGGCTTCATGTGACAGAATAAAAATGCCAACTTTGTTCAGTTTGCTTTTAACTAGGGCTGCCACAAACGATTATTTTGATAGTCACTAGTCACCGATTATTTTTGCGATTAGTCGACTAATCAGATCAGACGTAAAAGGTATAGATTATTGCACCAGCAGCATCTGCTCTTATATAACTATCATTAGCTTACAGCTTGAAGTGTTTCAGGTCTGTGCTAACTAACAATAAAGACAAGATGATAGTTTATTAAATTTTAATGAAATTTGCAGATTGTTTCGGTGAAGTTTAATAAACTCCTTGCTATCTGAACTATAACAGGACACCGGAGTAAATTCTCGAGCATCTCACACTTCTGATAATCAGCCAAACCGATTTACTCAGGAACAAATAAAATACTGAAAAAAGCCAAACAATAACATTGTTAAGTTATCTAAGTGACTTATATATGTTTAACCTGAGTAACAAAAGAGGGCGGTGGGTTTGAAAACGATTTGCCGGGAGTCCGGTGTTCTCACGGCTCTAGTGAGCCTCGCCCCCGGCTAGCTATCGAGCTAGCGGGTAACAGACGTCTCCGAAAACGTCGGAGCGCTTTTGAAAATATGCGGTGTCCTGATAAACTGAGCAGATATTTGAGGTTTACACAGCTACATTCTCACCTGAAAATATGTTAAACGTTTATTTTGTGACCCAGAAAGAATAATAAGAGTAATATTAAAACTAACTAGCTGCCGCCATTGTTGGAAACTGAGCAGGGCTGCGCTATGAATTCTGGGACAGAGCTACTTCTTCTTCTTCTGGGTTTAACGGCAGTACATGCAGTGCTGCCATCTTCTGTTTCAGTCCGTTATTACACTCTTAAATCCTGCTACTTATTCCTGCGTCTTTTGGGATCTTACAAAGCTTCAAACGAGGCGTCGACTATTAAATCAGTCGTCGACGATTTTGATAGTCGACGTAATCGTGACTAGTCAACTAATCGTGGCAGCCCTACTTTTAATCTCTGTATATAAAGCTTTGTGGTTTCCATTTGTAGATCATCACTGACCACTGATATTTGAAGACACTTTAGTTACATGCATATGAAGAGATGATCTGATGATGATAGCAACCCAGCATCAGCGTGGTTCAAAATATTAGCAGGTCCAAATCTAGTCAAGTATAACATTCAAGTAGTCTTAATTGCTCAATATTTTAAAACTAATTAGCCTGTGACAACCTCCTCCATCATCATCTCATTCTCTTCCTCCGTCATCTTTGCCTCATTCATATCCATTTCCTATTAATCTAAGGGACAACTTACACTATGTTGCTCTGTCAGTTAACCACCATGAAAGAATCACCTCACATGAAGAAATACATCCACATTCATTCATCTGTTCCATAAACCTTACACTGATGTTTTTTCCCCAGACACAGCCAGACCAACTCTTTCCAAAGATGCAGCCTGTTTAATCAATCAATCAATCAATCAATCAATCAATCAATCAATCAATCTTTATTTATAAAGCACTTTTCATACAGAAAATCAGCTGACTTTGTCCAGACCAGCATGATGCTGATGGATTGTGTACTTGGATGTTTAGTTTCAGGCTAGATTTGGGTTGCTCTGCTGTAACCAAGAAAATGTATTTCATTGATTTCTAAAGAACTAAGTGAGGAAAAGAGGCGAGTGCGTATTGAATCACATATGAACAGGGACTGAACGTAGTACACAAAAAAGTTTAAAAAGCTGGTCTGATTAGTTTTTATTGGATTTGTATTATTTTTTATATTATTAATTGCTATTATTCAAGAGTCTCTTTTCTCTTTTCTTTTTAATTCAAAACATCCTCATGCTATGTTCAAAATTTACACCAACTTCATCTAATCCAATAAAACAACACCA